>NW_024044681.1:2113513-2458513 GCF_014851395.1 Micropterus salmoides
GACTGTAGCGGTATGAAACCAAAGTGAACGTTTTCCTGTTAACTCAGTTTATTTAATTGTAATAAACGGATTAAAATGATGCCGAATTAACTACAACATTATCCCGATTTGTTAGACGTGTGACATGATGCTTTTTTGAGGTCTGTCAGCAAGACAGCAGGAGAACAGCTTTAAAATGTTTGTTTTTGTGAATGGAGTTTGGATCAATCAGCTAACTTGAACACTTAAAATGACACCACCTGTGTGTGTGTGTGTGTGTGTGTATACATACGTACTCACCTTTTTGCACGTGCACCCAAACCCAAAGGTCGTATCATTTCAGTGGTATGAAATTTGTCTGGTGTGCAAACAGAAAACGGGTCCTTGTCGCCTTTCTCTGATGCTGCCGTGCCTTTGAAAGTGAATCCAAGGGTCAACAAGTCCTGCCTTTAAACGCCTCGCGTGTACATCTGTGTGATGCACTTGTGTCCTAACAGATTTTTCTCTTCTTCCTCTGAATGCAGCTTAGGGAGTACAAAGTCGTTGGGCGTCTGCTGCCCTCAGCGAAGAATCCCGCCCCTCCCCTCTACCGGATGAGGATCTTCGCCCCCAACCACGTCGTGGCCAAGTCCCGCTTCTGGTACTTCGTCTCCCAGCTGAGGAAGATGAAGAAGGCCTCTGGAGAGACCGTCTACTGCGGCCTGGTAGGTGTCTGAACCACACGATGCTCGACCGGATCATCTGGTCGGGATTATCTGACACGTGCACCCAAACCCAAAGGTCATATCATCTCAGTGGTATGAAATTTTGTCTGGTGTGCAAACAGAAATCTGATCCTTGTCGCCTTTCTGATGCTGCCGTGCCTCTGAAAGTGAATTCAAGGGTCCACAAATCATCACGTTTTAAATAATCAAAGAATAGAAAGACTCTAATTAATGTGGGTCTAAGTTGGGTCAGCTGAAAATAAACTCCTAAAATAACAAACTCAAAATAAATCGGTAATATCTCCTCAACCATTTGGCCTAGATGTCCATGTTTTGGCAAACTTTACTGTTTTCAATGTTGACTTTTATTGGGAGTTAATTTCAAAACACAATTTCTGTCCATACAACCACGTTCCAAATAACAGAACGGAGCAACAAACCCGGTTGTGACGACTCGGTACCGGGGGCGTAGACCTGTGTTCACCAGGTTGTTAAACGATCCGTTTTGAACGTCTTTTTCCTAATTTGGCACCCACTTCATCTGCGTCTGAGGGGGAAAGTCTACGTGCAATCAGTGCAAGAGAGAAAAGAGTTTTTCAGTTTAAAACACCGTTTGTGTCAAAGTTATTCCTGTTTATCACACATGTCAACACTTTTGTCATGTTTGAGTTAATTAGTCGGAGGGAGTTTTCTAACAGACTGAAGAACTGAAATAGTTTTTGGAAGACGTCTTAATCTGCTGTACTTCAGTTTGTGTGAAATGACCGACGTCCTGCTGTTTTTGTCTGACCCGTTCAGGTCCACGAGAAGACCCCCCTGAAGGTGAAGAACTTTGGTATCTGGCTGCGTTACGACTCTCGCAGCGGCACCCACAACATGTACAGAGAGTACAGAGACCTGACCACCTCCGGAGCCGTCACACAGTGCTGTGAGTACAAGTACACGTCTGATCTGTGCGAGACGTTTGGGGTTTCAGGGAGGATTTAGACTCAAAGTCCGCACACATTTGTAAATATCAGCTGATTTCTGGTTTTCAGGGTCCAAACTTTAAGAATCTGTGTAAACTTTGATTCTCCTTGTTCAGCATCTGTTTACCAGGTTTGTCTCGTCTGATCTTTTTCAATCACACTGACCTTCATACCGGCTGCCGCCACCGACTCCGGGACAGCACAGTAACGCGTCTACGCCAGTGTCGCCGGTACACAATATGGCGCGAGGCCACGTGGGCACACTTTGGCCTCCGTAAAACATGATGCAAAGCTGATTTAGCGTTTTAAAATGTGGCTTCATCAGCGAGCTGTGGCTTTCACTTGCTAGCTTGAACTGGCTTTGTCTGCTCAGTCACAGGGCGCATATCTATATTTTTCTCATATCTAAACAAAGTTGGCGACCTCGTCTCCCCTCCAGTGACGGACTACAGTATGTAGCTACTGCGTTTCATAGTAGTACGCAGTAGGAAACTGTGAAACGGATTTATTTTGCAGTATGCTCGGCGCAACAGGAAGAATATAAATGTAAGTTTCTAATTTAATCTTGAGGATAACGAGGCTGCAGCTGGCCTTGCAGTTACATCTACGAGTCCTCTGTAGCTTTGCAACTTTACATCTGGCTCCAACCAGTCGTCACTCGTAATGCCTCCGCCCAGCAGCCAATCAGAGGCAGAGTAGGGCGGGATTTTTTCCGGACGGTAAAAGATCGCCGAACGAGCTGTCTGTCGGAAAGCAAGCCTGACGTAAGACAGAAGTAAGCTGGCTTACAATGTTCGCTGTCCTGTCAGATACAGTAAGGGGCCCGTGTCCCCCAAACTGTTTTTTTTCTGACACCAGTGTATTTTTTTTTTAAATGGGAGCGCCGCGTTTTTACAAGCTAACGAAAACGCCAGCAGCGTGACGAGACGCTGGGCGTCCAATCACAGTAGAGGAGGGGCGGGACAAATACCACACCGCAGCAACAAATGTATCATAGCAACTAAAGCAGTCGGAAAAAAACGTCGCGCCTCAACGCCCGCTAGCGCTTCCTGCTGGGTGTCTTCAGAAGAGCAGCTGGCGTTTTCAGCTGGTAACAAACGCTCTGGTGGACACGGGGCCCTGATGCTGCGTTTATACCCCAGTTCTTAACCAGTAATGGTAGCTAAGCTAATCGCCAAGATCAAACGTGTCGGCATCTGTTTCATGTCCCCGTCACTTTTTGAAAGCGTTTGTTAAAAATAGCTTGTAGCAAGAAATGTTATGAATAACAAATTTGCTTTGAGAAATGTTTGTGCATTTAAATAAGAATAAACAAGCTTCTGATTTATAAAATGACCCCAAAACGTGCAGCAGCGACCAGTGACGGCTTCTTGTCTGTTTTCTCCATGACAACATGACAGAATAGGAGTTAAATCGTGGCTGCATGCGTGTGATACTGCAGGAGAAACTGCCTGAGAGCTGCTCTGACTTGGATGTTGTTGCCCTTCACATAAATAAAAACATTTCCACTATAAATTGATGTAGGAAAGGAAGAAATTTGTGCAGAAAATTCACCAGCCTGCAGGAAATGAAGCGTCTAATGCTCCTAATTTTCTGCGTGGGGGTCCTCCAGAGCCCCCTACTAAACATATTTCAGCATTGGTGATTTCTAGAAAATGGCGTCAACATATTGTCACACCTGGTTCTCGTGACACCAGTAACCAATAACATGACAGACCGCTCGTTTCCTCCTCACCTTTTGTTCCTCTGACCAGTTTGCATGCCGGTAATTATTTAAGACAAGAGATTTAATCAGCCCGCTCTGACAGCAGGCGTCTGTTCTGATCTGGAAGTACATTTCAGACCCTGACGGCTTCTTGGTTTAAAGCTTCAGGAGTGTTAAAGTTTCCCTTTGTGTCCGTCAGACCGTGATATGGGAGCTCGCCATCGCGCCCGCGCCCACTCCATCCAGATCATGAAGGTTCAGGTCATCGCTGCCAACAAGTGTCGCAGACCTGCCATCAAGCAGTTCCACGTGAGTCTCCGCTCTGTTTCTGTGTCCAGTTTAAAAACCTGCCGTCTGAAACTGAACCAATCTCCTCCTCCTGCAGGACTCCAAGATCAAGTTCCCTCTGCCCCACCGGGTCCTGCGTCGCCAGCACAAACCCCGCTTCACCACCAAGAGACCCAACACCTTCTACTAAAAGCGTTTTTTCACTTTGTGCGGGAAAAAATAAAAATGATCTAATAGAAAACGAGCCATCTGATTTTATATGTATTTGTCTGCACGCTGGAAACTTCTGTGATCAACCTGATCCCTCTGTGGTTTATTGAACATGAACATCCCTGCTGGATCATCTCTGGCTTTCTCTTGTTGCAGTAGCCAAATGCTCGTTACAAACAGACGACTTCTTCTCTCACTGTGTGTTTCAATTTAAATTTATTAGTGGATAGACCTGTGAGACGCAGCATCTCGTTTTCAAGAGGGTCCAAAGACATGCATGCATTATACAACAGGAGAAAAGAATAAATATGGCATACGTAGTGCAGAAAATACAAAAAACACAGAACAAATACTCTAAACAACCGAGTTAGTAAACAGCTTACACCCTCAGCCCAGACTGATGCCACTGGAAACAGAATATTAAACATTTCCAGTGAACTTTCAGCAAAAGACACGTCATGGTTCAGACACGCTACAGTAAGTACATCTCAGTTACCTCATTACACAATCTGGACCCGTAAAACACTTGAGATTCAGTGCAAAGAAGAAATAAGAAAGATGGAAGTCAAATCCACAGGAGGGAAATCAATTAGATGATTACATGAGTCAAATTACAAGCAATACTGCTGAGTCCAGCATCAGTATCATGCACACACGTTTTGAAGATGTAGATCAGGGGTCGGCGAGCCGCATGTGGCTCTTTCATCCTTCTACTGCGGCGCCGAGTGGCTTGGGAAAATAAATTACTAAAAAGAAATTGAAGAGTATTTTATTTGTGTTAGTTCTTTTTTCGCCTTTGGAGTCCTGTCCGTCTTCAGATCCACATATGCATGTGAGCAGCTATTCTTTATCATGAACTACATTAAAAACAAACAGACGACGGCTTACAGTCCTGCGTAAAGATGAAAGTCACTTCGTACAGCCCCGATTTGCAGACGCTGTGCGCGGAGGTTCAGGAGCAGAAGTCCCATTAACCAGGTAAAATAAATATTTATGCAGATATTTGTTTTTCATTGTTTAGTGACACAGTGCTTTTTTTTAAAATTCAGGTCAAGGCTCCGCTACATGCTCTGAAAGCCCAGAGGCGATACTATAAGGATGACGGCTCACGGCATTTTCTGCTTTTGTTTGCTACATGGATATTTTAAGTTCAGCTTTTTAATTTATTTGAAAGAGACATTCAGAAATTATTTTTTCAAGAATTCAAAATGTTCAAAGCACTAATAAGTGCATGGCTGGGGTGAACCCCGAAGCATGAAAGGGAGGTGGTTGTTGTTGTTTTTTTAATAAATGTGGGTTTTTTTCATTTTAGATGTCAGTATTTGCTTTTTCTTTTCCGTGGAAACCAAATCAAATGGCTCTTTCGGTGTTAAAGGTTGCCGACCCCTGATGCAGATGAACTAAATCTGCAAAAAGACGAGATGGATCTCAAGGAAAGAGGGAGATTGTTTGTACAACTACAAGGAACCAAGAGTTCTAAGCTGAAGCCAGTTTAGTGGTTCATAATTACACAATGATGAGTTTTAAATCTACGCAGACTTATGAAGTGGCTATTTTTCACGCCCGACCAGTTTGCGTGTCTGAATGTTGCTTCAAACTGAAGTTTAAAGCGTCTTTCCCACCAGCTGAGGCCAAACAGCAGCGTCATCTGGTGAAACTGCGAGTTTACGCAACAGTTCGAACCAACACATGTGAGGGGTCATGACCTTTGACCCCGCTGGAGAGCTGCAGGCCTGACATCTGATGCTGTTGCAGCCTCCGTCCACACGGTGGCGGTGTTCACCAAGACATGAAGGTGAAGCAGCTGATGAAGGAAAGTCCTCACAGGTGTATTTATCTTCCACTATCGTAGAATGAGCTTTGAAAGATGTTTTTAATGATGAATTTAATATCTAACTTATTCACCTGTTTGACATTAAGAGTCTAAATTAACTTCCAGCAAAGCAAAGGGATCATATTCTGTCTTTCATGTAGTCATTGTGCTGTAGAGTTAAAGATACTGAATCTGAACTTTATTTTTTATTTACTCAGATGAGTCAGATTATTATTTTGTGGGGGGGTTTACTGTGAAAATATATTAAATGGCCAAACATTTACTGAACGGTTTATCAAAGGATGTCTGTGAAGGTTTTCAGTCGTCCAGGTCATAGTTATCCAACGAAGGTTAAAGTCAAGGGCAGCTGGACGTCTTCAGTTCTGACTGACTGGCAGGGAAACTCAGCTATTTAACCTCAGCGGGGTCGTTTGCCAGGATCGACGATACCGCCTCTGTGGTGGGGATGCAGGTGAACAAAGAAGTCACGTCATAGGACACCATGGTTTCATCTGGGTCCAGTTTTAGTCCTCGAACTTTGTTTACAAAGTCAACAGAGTTTTGGACGTGGTGAGGAGCTAAGATGGTAGAAATGTGTTTGGCATGTTGTAGGTGACCGAGTTAATGCTGCTGATAATCGGCCGCAGTCGGGCTCCTTCTTTGGCTTCTCCAGGACACAAATATTGTTCCCGGGTGATGGTGTTGTCCTTCTGTCGCTGTTGTAGATATTCTTTGGCCTTTTTCTTGTATGCGCTGGTTGGGTCTCGTCTCAGTGTCTCAGTTTAGTAGTGTGTTGACCTTGTTCTGGTAGTCCGCTGTGTATCAAAGGATTTATTCAAAATAACCATGTGATATGTGTAATGGGCCCTTTGTCCCCACAAATTTACAAATAAAATGTCACAAAAATATTTAATAGATTTTTAATTAATATAATTTTATAAGATATTTTTAAAAACCCTCGGAAAATTTCTCACTATAAGACCTAAGAATCAGTGTGTTATTTCATATATAATAACTTTTTTTTTTTTAATGGCACACTGACCACCAAACAAAAAAAATGTTCCCGGTGTTCATTTCAGAAATCAGATTTTTGAAATGAAAACATTTTATGTCATTAAAAAATGTAATGTTGTTATATATGAAACAAAAAAGGGGGACAATTTCAATTTTATAATCTGTCAAATATAACTCTTTTCAGTCTTTCAGTCCATAGATGATGCAATCAGTTTCTGGCAAGCAGACAAATGGATTTTATGTGTTGGCTTCTATTATTGAGTTTAATCACGTAAACGTCAGGACTGATTACGCCATAAACTGCAAACTCTTTATGTGATTATCCACAAAAGTTTCACAAAGGCAAACCTTTGCTGTTACCACGGACATAAAGTGATGTTTAATAAGACGTTATGTCTGTTTGATCCTGATAAAAGCAGCTGCAGTCGTAAAGATACAGGGCGATAATGTTAAATGCTGCGCGCGACACCTGTCCGCTCTGCTGTCCAATTATTTCTGGCCACGTAAAATCTGATTTCAGGTCTGTTAACATCTTAAACAGTCTATGATTAACACACAGTTAAAAACGGGGACATTTCCAGGGGACCGGGCCACCAAAACCGGGTCTGTCCCCGGAAAACGGGGACGTCTGGTCACCATGTCATCAGTTCCTCAAGGAGTGATCAAAACAAACCACGTTGCGTCCAGACGACACCTGAGAGTCTTTTTTTAGGCAGATTTCAGTGTTGAACTGCACAAACCTGCATTAGAGGTGGGTTATAAATGAACACAGTGATGAGGGGACTCTGCCAAAGTGGGGTTTTATCTGCAGCTTTAGTCAGAAAGTGGAAGCTCGTTATGATACGCCGTCTGGCTCGTTATCAGGCGGCATGCTGGGAGCCGGCTGCTGTTACAGTAGAGGAGCTGGAGGTGCTGTGGAGTTTGATGGGAGTTAACTGGGTGTGTATGAAGGAGTGGGAGCAGTGGGTGGCTGCAGAGCAGACCTCACTCAGTGATGGAAAACATTCTTTTCAATGAGTCACAGTCATAAACATGTAAAATCATTTCAAATACATGAAGAGAAGAAGTCAGCGCTGACTTCACCCGGCGGTATGTGGAACTCGCTCCAAAGCAAACAGCAGAAAAATGGGACTGAAACCGGTGATTCTGATGGTTAATTAAATTCTAATATACAGCCGCATGTTTATGAGCCGGATCCAACTATTAGTGCTTAGCAGCAACATTTTCCATTATTTGTGAGCAGCTCTTTAAAGGGCACTTCTGACAGGAAGCAGGTTACAGCCTCAGAAATCAATTCCACACAAAGACGCTCAGTATAGTACTGCAGTACTTTTTTTTTATTGTGGGAATTAAAAGACTGTTTAGAAATACGTTCTCAGGGTTTTCTGACTCCACAGAAAGCTAAGCCTTGTTCCCAGCGGAGCTCATTGTGAGCGCCGTATCGCCAAGAAGTCAGAGGCCGTTAAGTGTAACTGGCTGCACCTCCTGCCCGACGTAAATGTTTGAAATACTGTAGACTTCCCCCTGTAGGTGAAACGTGAAGCACGGGCCTGCTAACGGCGCTCACGCACACAGAGCTGCTCAGAAAGTGTTTTAAAGAGGTGTTTGAAACCAGCTTGGTGCAGCTCCTGGTGTGAAAGATTTCATCACTTTCTGAATGGAGTTTGGTGCCAGATTGTTCACTTCATCCGTTGTCATCAACTATGTTTTTCTGTATTTGTTTGTGTATTTGCTTTTTTTCCACTCTAAATACTGCGCATGGTGTTCTCAAATCTGTGAAGATGTTTTCTTAAAGGCTCGTGCAGACTAACCACGTCCAAACCACGTTTTGTCAAGAAAACACAAGCGAAATGACGCAAACCTGCTCGTGAAACAGCTGTTTGTTATAATAAAGACAAAGAATCAGGGTGAAAGGATGGATCAGCACACGCAGGCAGCAGGGATCGTCTGAGCTGCAGAGAGCTGAGGGGAGTAAGAAGCAGCCGCCTGCTCTCATTGGCTGAATGTGGATGTCGAGTCGGCCGACTCCTCCAGATATTTGGCGTGCTAGATATCTGGCAGGAGTCGGCGATGTGTCAGAAATGTGTCGGGAAGCCGTTTTGATGCATCGTTGAGTAGTTCACACATAACGACTGGCGACCGCCGATCGATCGCAGATTTACCCCACGATCACAGCCCGACGGTCACCGAGCTCGCCGACCGGCAAATCGGCTTTAAAATCGTGTAGTGTGAACTAGGGTTAAGTTGCCGACAGCGTGTTGAGCTCTCAGGGCCGCCGTACGACGTCCCAGCTGCAAAAGCAGCACGCAAACTGACATTTATCAGAAAAATCAATCAATTGGGAATCCGATTGGTAAATTTTGTCTGTGAAGGTTCAATCAAGGGCAACCGGATTTCGTTGAAGATGATCACTTCTGACCGACTGGCGTGGAAGCTACTGTATTTAACCTCTAGTTGATTAGACGTGATGAGCGTTGGAGTCGCTGGAGTCACCTGAGGTCACGTCTGAACGAGCGTCGCTGTGACAAAGCCAACAGCGGCCGTTCAGACGTGACCTCAGGTGACTCCAGCAACCATTAAAACAGCTGTTACAACTAGGGATGAAACGATTACCGGTTTAATGACCAGGGTAAAATTCCCGACGGTTAGTATTACTGTTCTAATTTTAATAACCGTGTTTGATTACTGCGCTTTGGCGGTTTAATCTCCTGACCGACATATTTTGTTTATTTAAAATCCAGCTGTTGTTTAATTTGTTATAAAAGTGTCCAACAGGAGAAACTCTGCAAACTCCCGAACAAGACTCTGTTTTTTATGTCACCTGTTGGGCTCATTCATTAAGTATTTATATAATTATGCATGGGGTCACTGCATGGGGTCACTGCATTTACTTCTTCATCTTTAATGTTAATGCACGTTTGATCTTGTTTTCATATGTTTACATAAGGTACTGGCTGTTATTGTTTTAATGTTTATGCAAACAGAAAGTTAATTTTATTTGTGGTTTTAAATATAAAAACTTGTTGAAATGGTTTCAGTGATTGTTTCAGTACGTTTTGATCATTTTAACGTTCCTGTAATAATAATAGTTTTGGCAACTATAATGGTAATGTGAAATATTTATACCGTTTCATCTAACGAACCAATCACAGAGGTTAAATGGCCGGGACTCCCTGACGGTCAGGCAGAACTTTGAGGGTTTCAGATATCCTGTTAAGAGTTTTCTCACTGAATGAATCTGTTCTTTGGTCTGTCTCATCAGGACTCAGCGGTTTACAGAAGTCTATAGTAATAATAACTTTTCCCTTGTTCAAGACAATTCTCCTCTCCGCCTTCCACCTCCTCCACGTCCGTCAGCACGTCCAACCCGGCCCGACCTCATCTCTACCTGCCAGCTGCTTCCTGCAGCCTCTGCACTAAGAGCCTTTATCCCCTGTGGATCTTGTGGCTTGAGGCTTTGCCACTCGGTGCCCACGGAGAGTCCTTGGAAGGCCGTGGATCCACAAATCCTCCCGGCCGCCTCAAGCCTTCGGCCCCGGCCACAGAACAGTAAACCTGGCAGAGGCTGAGACCAGACTGTGGTCAGGTCCAACCCTCAGAGCCGGAGTCAGGACTCCCCGGTGTGAAGGAAGTAAACAGAGCTACATGAACAACCCCGCAAACACGAAGACACAATCAGACGATACTGAAGCACTGACCCCTGATGACTTTGTACTGGAGCAGGCCCCAACAATGAGCTTTGATTGAGGCCTTTCTGTTTTTAAAGATATTTTTAGGCTGTTTTTTGCCTTTAATGAGAGAGACAGGACACTGCATGGCATTTAGAAACAGGAGAGAGAGAGGGGTCGACTGAAACCCCCAGGCTGCTGCAGTAAGGTCTTAGTCTTGTACATGGGGCGTGTGCTCTAACAGGTGAGCTAAAAATCATTGTCACCCATCAAATTGCAAACAGGAACATTAATCATAACCCATATTTGGAGTAAACCCAAGCGGGAACCTCCAGATCTGAAAGTGAAGCCATGTTGGAAGAGCTTTAAACCTGCGTCCTCTCTAGCAGCCAGCAGGGGGCGACTTAAACCTGCGTCCTCTCTAGCAGCCAGCAGGGGGCGACTTAAACCTGCGTCCTCTCCAGCAGCCAGCAGGGGGCGACTTAAACCTGCGTCCTCTCCAGCAGCCAGCAGGGGGCGACTTAAACCTGCGTCCTCTAGCTGCCAGCGACTTAAACCTGCGTCCTCTCCTGCAGCCAGCAGGGGGCGACTTAAACCTGCGTCCTCTCCAGCAGCCAGCAGGGGGCGACTTAAACCTGCGTCCTCTCTAGCTGCCAGCAGGGGGCGACTTAAACCTGCGTCCTCTCCTGCAGCCAGCAGGGGGCGACTTAAACCTGCGTCCTCTCCAGCGGCCAGCAGAGGGCGACTTAAACCTGCGTCCTCTCCAGCAGCCAGCAGGGGGCGACTTAAACCTGCGTCCTCTCCAGCAGCCAGCAGGGGGCAACTTAAACCTGCGTCCTCTCCAGCGGCCAGCAGAGGGCGACTTAAACCTGCGTCCTCTCCAGCAGCCAGCAGGGGGCGACTTAAACCTGCGTCCTCTCCAGCAGCCAGCAGGGGGCGACTTAAACCTGCGTCCTCTCCAGCAGCCAGCAGGGGGCGCCTTAAACCTGCGTCCTCTCCAGCAGCCAGCAGGGGGCGACTTAAACCTGCGTCCTCTCCAGCAGCCAGCAGGGGGCGCCTTAAACCTGCGTCCTCTCCAGCAGCCAGCAGGGGGCGACTCCAGCGGCTGCAGAAAAAAGTGTGATTGTATAGAAGTCTATGAGAAAATGTTTCTACTTGTCAGCTGATTTATTCCCTCAGTAAACACTTTCCTGATGAGTTTCTAGTCTCAGTCGTTAGTTTCAAGTCTTCTTCAACACAGCATGATGTTCATTTAGTAAATTATGGTCCCATTTAGAGGAACAGAGACCAGGAAGCAGGGGAGGCTTTAGGGCGGGGCTACAAGCTGATTGACAAGCCGCTAATATGGCGACCTGTCAGTCAGGATAGAGGCGACTTGTCTCCGCTGCTCTGCGTACATTTAACCAGCGCCGCTGAAAAAATTCATCAGGAGTCGGCCGCTCATTTCTCCGGTAAGGACATTTTGTTTTAAGCCTGTTTGTCGCTAGCTAAAATTAGCATCTCAGCTAACGTCAAAGTTAACATGAATTTGAACTTTTTGAAATGGCTGATTTTGTCCCCACCACATTTTTAAAGCATAATTTATTTAAAAATCGTTCTGAAATATAGCTTGCAGTTAAATAGCAAATGAAAACGCCTTTAGAAAGTAAAGTAAAAAAAAGTAACTAAAGCTAAAAAAAAAACAAAACAAACAAGCTACTGATTATAAAATGACCCAGTTTCTTTTTGGCCAGGTTTTCCGTTCTCTCCCTTTGAACATGACAAGAGGAGCGGAGGGAAGACTAAACCAGGCCAACATGTGTGTTGATATTCCATCCATTCATTGTCAACCGCTTATCCTGCGTACAGGGTTGCGTAGGGGGGCTGGAGCCAATCCCAGCTGACATCGGGCGAAAGGCGAGGTTCACCCCTCTTGTGGAATCTAATGTCGTGTATCGTGATGTCTCGCGAGCTAAGTGTGTCTTTTCAAATCCCAAATCTGAGCCCCTTAGTCTCCACCACTTTTCAACATTGCTGCGCTGCAACTTCTTTTAAACAGTCTGTGGGTAAAACCACAACATTTTCACCTTGATTGAAAAATGAATGTCCTTTAAAGTACAAGTACCTTTAAAACCTTTTAAACAACTTTATATGTCAGTGTACATTAATTTAAATACCTGAATACTGAATAAACCAAAACCCCGACTTTAAAAACACCTTAAATTTACAATTCATACTTGAAATAAATGCATAAATTAAAATGAAAGTTTACCTAGAGGCCTTAAGTTTTGTTTCTGATCATAATGATCCAACCAACATATCGTGGTTGTATTTGTCACATGAAATCATCAGCAGGCTCGTCATATCGTACTCTGAAACTAAACAATCATCAGCACTAGCTGGTAAATCATCTTTGTAACGCTCCAGCTTGGAGGTCAGGAGTTTCCCGAACGGTTTTCTTCCAGAGAAAAAAGTTTCAAACACAAAACTACTTTTCTTCAGCGAGGAGTTAAAAGCCAGCTCAGCTATCGGCAGCATGGCAGAATCCACAACCTGCTGACTCAGATTCACAGCGTTTGATTGACTGGCTTTAAGTTTGCCCAGTTTTCTCCGGGAGGAGAGCGAAGCCGGGACAAACGAGGACTGAACCCAGACCACGTCTACGTTCTGCTGCAGAGGAATGTGCTAAAAGCTCCGTCCGCACCAGCCAAACACTTTCCCTCGCATTAATGTTTCTCAGAACCTCCCACGAATCTTCGGACCCGCTGCAGCCAAGACGACATGTAATCACAAAGATCAACAAACCCTTAACAGCTTTTACAGAGGATCACCATGACCAGCCGCTGCCAGCTTTATAAAAAGGTGGAAACACACACACGCAGGGTGTTATGAAAGGTTCTGATCACACAGAGGGTTTGTGCAGAGAGTTGGGAAACAAAGCTGTCGGAAGAAAAGGTTCATTTCAAAGCGTCACTTTCGCTTAAAATGGTGACACCTAGTGGCCAAAACCCGGATCTGCAGCTGTGCTAAACATTGACTGTATAAAAGAAGTGGACGTAGTCGCCGTGATGTCACCTGTTTGCTTGTGGACCGTTTTGAAGCCTCGAGTTTGCGGATACGAGTCGCCTCTGTCCTGATAGTGACTTGTAAATCAGCTTGTAGCCCCGCCCTAAAGCCTCCCCTGCTTCCTGGTCTCTGTTCCTCTAAATGGGACCATAATTTACTAAATGAACATCATGCTGTGTTGAAGAAGACTTGAAACTAGCGACTGAGACCATAAACTCATCAGGAAAGTGTTTATTGAGGGAATAAATCAGCTGACAAGTAGAAACATCAAGTGGAGTCGCCCCCTGCTGGCCATTAGAGAGAAAGCAGGTAAAAGTTGTGAGAGCTGTAAGTTGACCACTTGGGTGAAACTGAATGAAATATTGAGTCGTATGAATGTTTTTTTAACAGCCATCTATGATATTAAACTGTCAGTTCAGCTAAATTACACAAAAATACCCCCCCCCACCCAAAAAAAAACAAGACCAGAGTTTACTGTCGTGCTAACAATAGCAACATATCATCATAGTAGTTTAGCGTGTTAGCACGCCTACATTTTCTATTTAACACTTAACAAAAAATGGCTTCATTTTTAATATTTTCCTTTTCCTGTGGCAGCGCCCTCTAGTGGCCGTACGACGGTAGCAAAGGAGGAAGTCGGGTGACGTATTATAAATAGGCGGAAAGTCTGCGTAAGGAGGCAGGATTAGTGATGGTCACAAACAAACCGGCTCATCCATGTGAATGACCCGCCAGCTGAAAAAAAAACACGACCAAATTACATTTATACTAATTATTTTTACTAATTAAAATATATCGCATGTGTCTGTATACTGTAGAGTTGTGTAGCTATTTATAACCACATACATCTGCATCGGTTGGGCGTCATCTTTGTTACTTGTTACAGGGTACCCCAGAATTGTCAACATTAAATTTAAGACTTTTTAAGACCACCTAGGATGAAACTTCATGGAAAATCTGTATGAATTTGGAGTTTGCATGTTCTCCCCGTGTCTGCGTGGGTTCTCTCCGGCTTCCTCTCACCATCCAAAGACATGTGGCCGAGGTTGATTGGTGTCTCTAAAATTGTCCTTAGGTGTGAACGTGAGTGTGAGTGGTTGTCTGTCTATGTGTGGCCCTGCGATGGACGACCTGTCCAGGCTGTACCCCGCCTTTCACCCAATGTCAGCTGGGATTGGCTCCAGCGCCCCGCGACCCTGTATGCAGGATAAGCGGTTGACGATGGATGGATGGATGGAGATATGGTATTGGGTTGAAGGCAGCGGGGACAAGGAGTTGGGCTCCAGTTTGTTTTTTCCTCATCCGTTTTCCATTCACATAATGTTACCTTACAAGAGCGGCGCAACGCCGACACACAGACACGGTCCTCATACACA
The DNA here is from genome assembly GCF_014851395.1 of Micropterus salmoides. Classification (NCBI taxonomy): domain Eukaryota; kingdom Metazoa; phylum Chordata; class Actinopteri; order Centrarchiformes; family Centrarchidae; genus Micropterus; species Micropterus salmoides. The sequence goes on from NW_024044681.1 coordinate 2,128,284, forward strand.
ACGGTCTCTCCATTGCTGTTGTAACACTCACTGACCAGGAACCTGGTCCAAGTCGCACCAAACGGAGTAAAAGTGCTGGTTTTTTTGACGTTACAGCATTTATTTTATTCTACAAAAGGACAAGAAAAGTTTTAAGACCTGTGTAAATGTAATTTAATAATTTTGAGGCCTTATTTTTAGAATATTAAATTCAAGACTTTTATAATACTTTTAAGACCCTGCGGGAACCCTGGGCTGTTCTGAACATACGTTATCACTTTTTAACCATGAAGATGACAGAAAGTTTTAATGTTCTGCATAACCTGTTTGACCAATTGAACCGTTAAATTAAATAAAAGAGCCATTTGGGAGCCGAAAGAGCCTCTCAGAAAGATCTGGCTCCTTTCAAAGAGCCGTAATTCACAACACCAGGTCTGATGGATCGAACCCAGGACTCAGGAGAACGGCGTTCTAGTCTCGTGTTTTTTCCTAAACCTAACCAAACTGCGAGTGTTTCACAACGTTAAACACGTAGTTAGTAGCTCATATGTGTTGTTTAGGTTGGAGGACTTGCTGCACTTTGTGTTCAGGACTCTTGCCGCTGGCTGTATTTGCTCCTCTGCCTCTCACAGACTCACTGAAGCTTCTTCTTCTTTGGTGGCCTGGAAACGTTTGTGTTGTTGCTCAGGTCTGCCGGACGCTCACTTGCACTTCAAACGCCGTCCCCGTTGTTTTTGGAGAGGCTTCAGCTGGACGCGTCCCGCTCTGCTCGCGCCTGTGCCGTTAGCTGTTAATCAATGCGGCCTCGTTACAGGAGAGGATGTTGGTTTAGAGACGGAAACGGTGAAGTGCAGCTCGTTAATCCCATTAACGTGCATGAAAGTGTGTGTTTGTTCTGCTAAATGGGCTGAATTATTCAATTTGTTCGTTTTTGGAAATGATGTTTGGATAACTAATTTGTGGAGGACGTTTTCCACAAAGAGACGACAGACAGAGCTGCTGTCTGACGCCGGCGCTCAGAGAAAATAAACCGCCTCATAGTAGACAGAAAAATAAGCAACACGTGGTTCCTGCAGTGTCTGTGGCACAAACAGGCCTTCATGTAATCAGCAGATAAACCAAATGCAATGAAACAACCTGCTGTCAGACAACGGCCTGATGACAACGTTTAAACTTAATAAGAGTTTCCTAATTTAGAAGATGCTTTCAGGCCAACAGCTCACAAATATATGAGGACTCTTAAGTCTCTTGGTGTCGATAAGAGATGGAGTTTATACACTTTTTAAACTTTGTTTAAACAGAACTTTTCAGAACAAAGTTACAAGCTGGCCAATCACAGCGCCGTATAGGACCGGCTCTAACTGAGGTCCGACGCTTTAATGGCGGCACTCCGTGACTTCTCTGCAAAAGGAGTCGTTCTCTCTAAATGAGTTTTTCCTCTGAGCCTTACATCTCCACCTCAGCAGCTCTTACATTCACCAAACCTTCCAGTTTTATTCCTGACCACATTATGAAGGTTCCTACTGAGGGGTTGGTTCGTGTATCATTCACAGTCTGAATTTTATTTATATAACATTTTATTCCCAAAAACATGGCAAAAATAAAAAATTTTTTAATGCCTATTGACAGTATTTTCTGATTTATGAAATAATAAAAAAGAGAAATCCAAAATCCCCTCTGTAAAAACATTTTTGTGTAACTCTTTGTGGAATTATTCTGGCCCCAAGAGGCCGAAGAAAAATGTAAAAGCTTTAGTTAACTGTCTTGAAATATTTTAAAGGGCTGTTCTCTCTCATAACGTTCATACAACAGACAGAAGGAGCTCATTTACAGCAGAGAGCTGACGACATCTGCACGCCGCGCCCACACTGAAGCACCCACCATTACATAATACCACAGCTCAGATATTCTAGTACTGCTAAGTACTCAGACTGCTCAGCGGTGGAGTAAGAACTCCTTTACTTCAGTAAAAGTATTAAAGCAGTAAAATGTCCTGTTATCTCTTCTCAGACTCTTCTTTCTCCTCATTAACGTGCAGCAGGATGTCGCTGCTGTAGTCGCTGAGCTGCAGCTCATTCTGAACTCTTTAGTATCAGACTGCAGCTGATGATTCTTTTCAACACGTCCTCATCTCAGTGCGTCAGACAAAGCGTAATTATTTTACGCTAAAGGTGCCCGTCAGCGTCCGTATGAAACGCCACCGTGCACAAAGGCCGACATGCATAAAGTCAGTGACTTGGGTTTAGGCACCAACAACATTTCTGATGGTTATGGTAAGGGTAGGGGGGCTTCAGGGGGGCTTCAACACCTTTAACATGAGTGTAGGCTAGCTAGCTAGCACTTCCGGTCTGTACGAGACGCCCCAGAGGTCTCATATAGACGCATCCAATGTGTCTTCCACAGACAAAGTTATAAATAACCACGCTTTGTCACTTTTGCTGAAAGCGTTGTCATTGGACGCCCTGAGATGAGAACGGTCTGCTGATTATTTCATCCATCAATCCATTGATTGTTTGGTTTGTAAAGATTCTGGCGTCACAGCGACCCAGAGCCCAAAGAGACACCTGCAGAACGCTTGTTGTGTCCAGAGATTATTACAATCAGTCAGAGGAGAAGCAGCAGATCTTCAGGAGAGAATCTGAAACCAGGGAAAACAACTTCAGGGACTCAGCACCAGAACCAGGACCTCCTGCAACCCCTGCTGCAAATTCGTCACATATAAACGCTTTGTCAGGACCCCTTGGCGTCGCCTTTTAACGCCCTGTGTACCCGTTTAGCATCGTTTTTGGACGTTCAGGGCTCTGCTGTCAAGTTAGCAACAATAAAATAAATAAAACGAGTGGTTAACTTTGTGAAACGGCGCAGTTTGGTTAGGGTTTAGGACTTCTTCTTCATACGTATTCAACGTAGTGACGAAACGCACTCTGTAGCGCAGTTTGTCCGTTTGGGCCGCGCTGTACGTAGATAGAAATGTCTCATTCTAAGGGAATAAAAACATAACGGTTCATTATGAAAGGTCTTTATACACTACTGAAAACATAGTTATGGATATTTGTATAAGTTATATTTGTATAAGTTATAGTTGTATAAGGTTGTTCGTGGTAACTGTGGAGTTTAGAGGAAGTCTTGGTACTTTACTCCACTACATTTATCTGATTGCTTTAATTACTCTCCAGATTCAGATTAATAATACAAAATATTCTCAACGACTAAATTGTCTTTATTGATCCTCGGGGGGAAATTCACAAGATACCCAGCAGAATGTAAAGTGATTAATAGATAAATAAGTAAAACATTTGCTCCACTTGTACATTTAGAATCCACCTTAACATCTTTAAATCACACGATGTTAATACTGCTGACAACTTACAGACACAACCATAGTTGAAGTTTATATGGTCAAAGACTGATTGATCGGCCCGTTAAAGCTCCACGAGAGTCGACCTTCAGAGCCAAAATAAAACCAAAGCTCTGGCGTTTATGATTCATTGAGCTTTTTCTGCATGTTGGCCACTTCAGCTACAACCTGCTGGGCTTCACTGTTAACGCCATGAAGCTTCATTTTTCTTTTTTCCCGTCGGGTCCAGACTGGACTCCGAGGACGGTGTCAACATCAGAGAGAAACAACACGCAAACAGCTTCGCACCTTTTCATGGAGTCCATGCGGAGGTAAAGTATCTGCAGACAGCCGGACGCCTCTGGTTCCCGACTCTGCTCAATGGACTCCTCTGTTCTTCAGAGGAATAAAGGATGAGAGGTTACAGACTGTCCGCCCGCCACTTCATCATCCTCTAAACACTGGACCAGATGGAGCCGACGAAAGGCTCTTTGAAACCGGAGACGCACTGAAAAGCTGAAGGTTTGTGCTTTTGTCTTTTATATCTCTGGTTGCTTCAACTCACACATTCATCCTGCCGTGCTCGCAGCGCATGCTAACGGTAAAGATTTTTCACATTTGCACATAGTTGAAAATGTTTAAGCAAATGAGGGAGAAATTGGCCTGTAAATTCTGTATTGGCCCAAGAGGGACACCTGCACTCTTTCTAACTTCCAGCAGGGGGCGACTCACTGCAAAAGTCTGATTGTATAGAAGTCTTATATATATATATAGAAAATAGGTGCGTTTGCACAGCGCTGACTTAACGTGATCTACGTAGCTATGCCGTAGCTACCATTTATACTTTATACTATAATGTCTCTGTCATTCTGTAATTACACCTCCAAACGCTAGTCGGCTTCCGGTTTAGCGCTCCGCTGACGTGAATGGGGGTGAAATTGTAAACGTGCGGCTGGTGTAGCCTTTTCAAATGTTACCGACCGAGTGGATCACATTCTGATAGCGAAACGAGTCATTTCGCTCGGGTTGTGATGGTCAAATATATTGATCCACCCTGCCGCCGTTTTGGCCGCTAGTAAAAGTTACTTCAAAGCATGGGACACTTCCGGTCGACCAATCACAGAGCTTACGGTCCGTGGTACAGGAGAAAAGTTGCCAGGAGAAACAGATCTGAGGAAGGGCGTCACTTTGTGAGACACTTTGCTCGCGAGACATCACGATACGCGACATTAGGTTCCACAAGAACGAGACGAAAAGATCCTTAAACAGGGTTTTAAAGATATCCTCCATGCTGAGATATATGATATATTCATTTCCTGCATTCTGGTGAAAGTTTCTTCATCAATTTATAATGGAAATGTTTTTATATGTGAAAAAACCCACAAAATTCAGGCAGCACGCGACATTTCAAAATGTATAATAAAACAGAATCTAAGTGAGTGCAGCTCTCAGTCATTCAGATCTGTTTCTCCTGTTGATCAACATTTCTCCTGTATCATCCTCCCTGCTGAGGCAGCACACATGCAGGCATGATTTAGTCTTCACTCCTCTTTTGTCATGTTCACAGGGAGAGAACGGAAAACCTGGACAAAAAGAAACAGTGACAAGAAGCTGCTGCACATTTTTGGGTCATTTTATAATCAGTAGCTTGTTTGTTAATTTGTTAATGTGCAAATAAACCTTTCTAAAGGCATTTTCATTCGTTATTTAACTAATTTAAGTTATTTTTCAATACGTGAAAGTGGAGGGGAGAGCAGCACTTACTTACATTCTGTTAGAGGGTTACAGTTTGAATCGTCACCTGCAGCCTGTGTTTCCCTTTTTTGAAAAAATAAATTGGTGCAAAAAGATTAACCAGAACGCAAGAAATTAACTTGTTGATGCTTGATGCTTTTCATATAATTCATCATTGAATATTTCTTAACAACGGTGTTAAAATCGTGTCTCGTCACACCCCTAAAAATAACAGCTGTAGATTTGCATTGACTTCTGAAACATTCTGAAATCTCATTTCTCGACGGCTCAGTTAGCAGTTAAATGTTGTCACTGGACGGCCAATGAAGTCCGCGAGTTAGTTTGAGAACCCTAAATATGTATTTTATGGCTACATGCATGATGAATGTGGCTGAGGTCACTCTGGCAGTTAAACCACACGTCTGATTTTCAATGAAAGGCCGGAGTCAGTCTGACATTTTGGTCTCAAACCAGAACAAACTCATCAGTCTTGAACCTGCTGATTGATCCTGAGTAATTTCATGAAACTCAGATCACTCCTGTCATCATTAACCAGGTCGGGGATTTATGTAAAAGCTGATCCTGGATTTGTGGTCCCTCCACGTCCTCTGTTTTTGGGTTCGTTCGGCAGGGGTGAATGATGAACGACGGAAACGAGCCATTCATCCTGCAGCGGCCCTGTGAAACACGGCCAGGAACAGGAAGTGGGAGGACTGCAGGTATTCTGACTGTGGGAGCTTTGTGTGTCTGAGGACGTGAAGAAAATAATTTGAGGAAGGTAAAAGTGGAAATAATTACCCAGGAGTCTAAGTTTTCTCACGCCTGCAGCCCGCACACGATCCAGGACGGAAAACACCTCCAACCTGCCTGAAAGGCTTCGATTTTAAAGAAGTCACAGAGGTTTATCCCCAAAGCTTGTGACAGCATCTTCAGTATCTAACGTATTGACCAGGACAATCTCTTATAGTGTAACTCTGTCTGTGTGGAGGATGTTAGAGGTTAAATGTCGAGTGCAGACAGTTCTGATCTGTAGAGGTCTCAGAAATAAAGGTCCCACAGTGGAACCGGGCTTAATGTCTAATGAAGATTCACGGTCCCCAGAGGATGAATCCTAAAGTTTCGTTGACCTCTCAGCTTTCCATCAGGACAAAAGGTCTCAACAAGGGCTGTCAAATGATAAATTTGGTCTTATTTGCGATTAATCTCTTAATTTCAAAGATTAATCCCGACTAAAATTATATTATTTTGCATTTGATAACAGTTTGTAAATCCAAATTGACAGTGTAAACCAATACTTACCAGTGTATCTTGATTGGGAATAAAAGTTACTTCATGAACCCGACATTTCGACTTTATTCTCAAAATGCAAAATAAATAAAAAAATCTTATTTTCCTTAATGTGGCCCTAATACTCTGTCCAGTAGTAAGTAAAACTCTCCACGGCTGCAGCAGGAGGCAGAAAGCGTCTGTGGCAGCTTGACAGCAAGTAAGGGTGCATCAAAGGGTCAAAATATTAGCAGCCACAGATTCTAGAGCAGTGGGCGGCAATAATATCTGTCCCGCCGCCAGATTGCTTTGATTGCAGAAAAATAACAAATAAATTAATAAATTGATAGCGGCTGAAACATCTCAGACATGACAGATACAGTTACTCACATAACCACTTCCTCTTAAGTGATTGTGCCTCAAAAATAAAAGCGCGATAACTTTTTTTGCAGCAATGCTTTATGACAAGTTTATTGAGAGCTTTTACTTTGATACACCTCTGAAAAAGCTGTCAGTACACGTGTGATCGGAGTCCCCTGAATTTCCTCAGGGAACTGAAAATAAGCGTCTGTAGGTTTTAGGAATGCGGATCAAACGGCGGGACGCAAACGCACACTGCAGCTCACGCTTTACTGTGAGCACGTGCAAAAGTGTCCTTATAATTAATTTGTTTAACAAGGGAGAAAAAACTATCTGCAGCTGGTAGGAATCAATCTTACAACCTTCCAAACGAGAGTTATTTGATAACAGCACCAGTGACGGTGTGAAATAATAATAAAGGTTATGCTCTGTCTTTAATCTCAGCCTGCATCCACACCACTACGTTTCTGTTTAAAAACGTCATTCAGCACATTCATGCTGCTCAGGGGATGAACCGTTTCCATGTCGGACTCTACATGAGCTCCTCTTCAGCGCCCCCCTCAGAAATAAAAGTCTGCTTTGCATTTTCTCTGGGTGAAATCTGCGCTCATCAGTCAGGATTGAACTCTTGTGTCTTCAAGCCGTTTATTAGTACCAGTGTTAACACAACATGAGGACATGTTGAGGATCAGCATCCTGGAGCCGGCGTCCGAGCCTCTCCCTGCTCACAATCAAAACAAGGAAGGGGAGCTTTCAGCGCCGAGCTCCACACCCAGAGAGAGTAACCCGAGCCGGGGTGGATCACACACACACCGCGTCCTGGAGCCCGGAGGACGACTGGAAGAGGGAACGTCGAGTTTCCTTACGGCTCTGCAGACAAACAACTGCAGAGATAAGAGAGGAAATCTGCTGCTCCAGTTTACTGCACAAGGCTGGGATTAAAAAAAGTCCTGCCGCTAGATTCAATCTAACCCTCAACTCATGTGTGAGATCTAATCTAGATTCATATTAGACTTGGATTATAATCCAAACCAAGCATTCAGTCAGTCATTAGGAGATGGCACAGGTGGAAAGTAAGGAGTTATTTTGTGTACTTGTATTTTTAAATCTGTAATTTGACTATGTTTTGTTTGAAGTATTCTACTTAGCTACATTTTAAATCACAGCCGATACTGAGTAAAAGACTCAAAGACAGGACTGACTGCGACCCTCAGCTGCAGGAGCACATGGATCGTGCGTAAAACAGGAGCGTCGCGCTTCATCCAGCCAGAGGGATCGATCACCGACCGTCAGCAGTGAGAGAGGGACCGGCCCGACACGCTGCGGACGATCGGTGATCGTTCCCTCTGAAGACTTACAAACGAATGGCAAAAACAGCGCGTCATGTCTTATTAAGAGGAGCCGTAGTTCGCACCTTGCTTGAACCACGGGTAGTTCGTAATAGAAGTTTTCATAGTTTGGTGCATGACATTGCTAATGTTGGTTGGCACCAGCAGTTAATTATGCTTAGGCCTATGTTAATAAAAAATAATTATGTTAACGCCTATGAAGACCCATTAAAAATACTAGGGCTGACCTCCAATAGTCGAAGATCTGATGCTTCGATGGGCGGAGCCTGATTCGACTGTCGAGCCATTTTGGCGATATGGGGGTGCTCAACGTCTGATTTTACATATAACTGCCAGTTTTCCCCCAATAACTTAATATACAGCCTATAAAAATACACATTTGAACGTTTAATGCTGTAAATAAACATGTAAAAAGAAAAAAACTTTCAATAAATGTTTTTAAAGTTCGTGAATAAATCCAAAACTGTAACGCCAACCCTGGGTCGTCAGTGCGCATGTGAAGAGACGGAGCCGCGGCTTCACTGGTGTTGTGCAGAGTTGTCTGCACCTCACGGGACTTTTGGAAAATTTAACACCGTTGATGAGTTACACAAAGAATATTATATCGTTTTTAACAACCGGCTACTTGAAATAGACCCGCGAGGAACCACATCATGCATGCAGCTGTCAAATCTGTCAAACTAACTAAAATCTGGCTTTGTGCCCTCATCAAATCACAAATGACTGCGAAGTATAATAAGTAGGCCTATAAATAAGATATTAAATCAGAATAAATAAGTTATTTTAGGAGGTCAAAAGTGTAACTAAGTAATGTTTACTCTGAGTAAATTTTAAATGAGCTACTTTTACTTTTACTTGAGTAGATTTTTATACCAGTAACTTTACTTGTACTTAAGTAAAAAATTATCAGTGTAACAGTACTTTTACTTAAGTACAATATTTTAGTACTCTTTCCACCTCGGGAGACGGTAAATTACAAAGGAGAGCGAACGTTTGGTGGTTTAAAACAAAAAGAAATCAGATTAATTTAATCTTGCAGCTTTTTCCAGTAAGCAAACTGCTGTTTAGCATCGCGGTTTTCCCACAATTCTCCTTTGTTTCTCATGTTTAAAAGTAATTTAAGTACGTTTTCTAAAATGTGGTCACATTTGCCTTTATTTGCCAGGACATCACTGTAGTTCTGACTGTCCTCTGACCCCTTTTGGTCTCAGCGGTCAAGTTAGCAACAATAAAAATGCAACGTCCATTTAGACTTTCAAAATAAAACTAGTGTTTAATGGTGTGAAAAGTCACAATTTCCCTTGGATTAGGCACCAAAAAGAACTAATTTACTTACATGACTTAACTTACATAAGTTAAGTAATGCTACTTAACGGTACCTATGTAGCTTCACTAAAAACAATTATTGACTTTTGTTTCACACAAGAAATAAACGCAGATTTCCTGGCCGAAAGTCCCAGGGTTCCCGCGGCTCCTTAAAAAGTCTTAGGAGATCTTAAACTAAAATCAGGGAGGTCATAAATTATCTTAAATTTACCTGAAATTTGCTGTAGACTAACTTTGCAGATGGTGCGTTTAGGGCTTATGGGAAAATTGTCACACACAGTGCGTAAATCCTATAATTAGCGTGTGTTTGTGTGAGTAACTTTCTATTAGACGATGCTTGACCGAACCATTAAGTTTTATGTTAGGTTTACGTTGGCTGCAGGCTTGCGGCCTCGTCATATTTCAAATTCGGCAGTCGTGGCGTCAAGATGGGAAGATGAAAGTTTAATAAAATAAAAAACTATCAACAACTGCAGACTATAATAACCTTCTGAAGTGTAATAATTAGTTTTCCTCCGTGGATGATCCATGTTTAACTCTCTATTTAGCGGTGTGCCGATGTAGAAGCTCGGCCGGAGAGTTTAAAGTGAAACTTAGGTCCCGCCTTTCTTTACGACGTGTTTAAATAGCTTAAATAGCCTTAAATTTTACTTTTAAAAATGGTGCCAGAACCTTGAGTTCACCGTCTACCCCAACCACGACCTTACTCTGACTTTTCTGTTATTTACTACACTTGCTTTTACCGTTCATAAATAACGCTAAGGGCTCCCCAGTGCATTACAAACTGACGCCAAAAGATCTTGACGATGCGTCCATATGTGACGATTGAGAACAGGTTGGCTCATTAGCTAATGTTAGCATGCTAACACGTTAAACTAAGATGGCGAACATGGTATAAACATTGCACCTGCTAACCAAGCTAGCTAGCCGTCACGGTGATACGTCCACTTCTTTTATACCGTCTGACGTGTTTGATGTCTGACGACGTCACCTTCGACATTTTAAAGATGTAAATTAATTAATAATGATTAAACCTAATGATTAGCAATGAGCCACAGAAAAATAATCAGATTTATTAATGATAAATATTGTTAGTTTGACCCACAGTTCAAATCTTTTTCTTCGGAAAAACATTTAATATTTCATAAACTTCTCTGTGAGGTTTCTGCTCTCAGGTGGAGCAGGTATTTCAAAATAAAATATGAGTGTTGAGATTAATAATTCACGGATCAGAGAGCGGACGTGGTTGGGTGGTGCAGAAGAGTTACGACGGGCAGAGGGCTGGACGGGGATGCAGACGGATTCATTACAGCGAGATGATTTCTGCGAACACATCAGGAAAACCGCCAAAAGAACAGTCTGAACTGTATTTCCTCTCCGGACAATTAGCGCTCTGTCTTCACTCTCGGTCTTGTTATTAAAACAGAGGGAAATTTAAAGCCTCTGAACTCGAGTATTAAATGTCTGAACGCCGGCTGAGGGAGGAGGCGATGGCGGACAGAGATACTGAATCAGCTAAATATAGAAAGTCATCAGAAATAAAGTCTCGCAGATGAGCTCATTAGGAGGACGAGAGGATATTTAAAAGCTTCGACCAAACAAAAGTCCTTCAGTTGTTTTGGGTGGAAGAGTCTCTCAGCGGTCCTTACTAATGGACCCCCTCACCCCCCCGGCTCTTACCAGAAATTCAGTTTCTTTCTTTGGTTTCTAGTAAAAACTCGATGTCTCTTTAGCCTCGATGGCAAAAAGCCAGAACAGATAACAAGACGCTTATCTGAGGACAAATTATGTGATTTACAGACTAATAATATCCTCTGATTTCACCACGAGGACTGAACTTTGTTAACAGTTTGTTCCAGTTTCCACCACAAACACACATTACCTCATTGTTTTTAAAGTAAAAAATATAAAAGCAAATAAAAACGACATAAAATAAGATTTTTAAAGAAACTTATTGATCCGCACACAGGAAATTCAGTGTTGCGGAAGATAAACAGATAATTATAAGTATATAAGAGCAACTCCATGCTCAAGCTAAGAGATATAGGGGTTTAATTATCAGTAGTAAGAGTAATACGTAAGTAAGTATATAATATGTATGTATATAAGTACAATTATGTGACATTTATCAACTATTTTCAGTATTAAGTGTAATGAATTCGGCGCATTCCCAATCACGGTCTCGTGGGTTATGTTGCTGTGCAGATTTGCAAATAAATACTGAAATTAGACTTAAAAAATGCACAACAATGAAGTATTCTGATCGGTTAAATGGATTTATTTAATTAGCTGACACTTCCTTTCTTTTAGCTCTCTGCCAGATTTGACGAGGCCTTCAGGTGTGGGACATCTAGAAAATCAAAAACGGATTCCCTCCTTTAAAGGTTCGGTGTGTAGGTTTTAGTGGCATCTAGTGGTGAGGGTTGTGAATTGCAGTCAGCTGCTCACTGTGCGTTCACGTGCTCCTTGGATGGCCACATTTATAAATTTTAATTTGATTTTACATTCAAATTCAAATCCGCTTTATTGGCATGAATGTATAACAATATTGCCAAAGCTACATATAAATTACACTATTATATGAATTTTTAACATTCTTTATTCTAATATTTTTAAATATGGATTTTGGGCAGTAAGCTGTAATCATCAAAACTGAAATATTTTATTTTATGTGTAATGAATCTAGAATATGTTTAAGTTTTACTTTTAGAATTAAATTATGGATTTTCTAATTTTCTAAGATGTACTTATATATGTTTATGTATCAATAGTAATCTAATAATATAACAGGAGCCATTCTGCAGCTTTCAGATTTAGTTTTGGAGAAAGAGATGAGAACCCAAAATAAAACCCAGGAATCTTAATGTGCTCGCTTCCTCTGCTTTCTTTTGATCACTATCTTGTGAATCATTAACAAAGCTCATTAAAACTGTTATCTCGCAGCACCCGATCACCTCGTGACCTCTGACCTCTACTCCGTCGGCGGCCGTGAATCGGCCCTACGTGCCTCTCGCAGTGTTTGCAGCTGGGCGTGTGATCTCAGCTGTCATCACGCTCCTCTCAATGATAAGCAGCAGCTCTGTGGACCGTTATAAACCGGCCCCTTATCACCTCATCAACCAATCAAATCAGACTGTTTACCATGATGTCATGCTCAGAGGGGTATTAATAAAGGTATTTAAACAGAGGACGTATATCTGCACTCACCTACTAAATGGCAGACTGACGTAACGTGGATGTTGTCGAACACGTTGACATAATTTCAGGTGGTAACAGGTGGCGAGTACGACAGGAAGCAGACGTCAGCGCTGTGTTTCCTCCTTCATGCTGTTCAGTTACTTGACGACCCAGTTGGACCAAAGCGGGTTCAGTTTTTTTAGTCGTTTAACAGCAGAAAGGAGGAAACATGCAGCTGTTTAAAGATTCATGTTGGGATGTTTCACAGTTTGGTACCGAGCGACGACACGAAGAGTTCATCTCTATTTCAGTGGCACTGAAGAAGGAAAAGAGGAAGTGACCTGCAAAGTTCTTATTATAAAATATTTATATATAATTTATATACACAAAGAGTACAAGAGTTCAAGTGATTAGAGTCATTTCACATGTATAATCTTTAATGAGCACACACAAGGCAAGAAATTACAACCACTTATTATAAAATACCAAAAACAATTCATCTGCTGAAGAGCAAGAATATTAACAGTAGATTTAACATGAGTCAGACCTGTTTTTCTGTAATACTTTTACTTTTTTAATTTTATTCTTAAGCTATCCAAAGAAACTCAACTCTTCTTTCTGCCCTCAGTTTATCGACACCAACCTTCGGTGTGTTTGTCAGATTGTCCCAGCAGATAAAACAAGGAGCAGCAGGTCTGGCGGAGGATAAATTCACCAATTTATGGTGGAAATGTCTTTATTATATGAAGGGGAACAAAATTAAGGTGGCAGGAGACAATTCAAAATATAAAAATATAAAGGAATCTAATGCAGTAATCAGCTTTTGGACAATGCACATTTGTTTCTTCTATATTTCAGTTGCATTGCAGGTTTTCTTATAGTTTCATTTTTATTTAACATTTCTTGTTGCTGTTGTTCAGAACATTTTTAACAAAAGCTTTCAAAAAGTGATGGAGACATTCAGATTCTGACCTGTCCCCAGCGTCCCCAGTGTAAATTACACCTATCTGTCAATATTTTTAAATATCCCGCCCCATCCAGGCTGTGATTGGTCAGTTCACGAAAAGTGACATTGATGAAAGGCACCGAGCTTCTCGTCTCCCTCGTCTCTCTGCGCCGACAGAGATTAGCAGGCAGGCGAGAGCGGGAACAGGTGAGCGTCACGTAGCGCCCAGAGAACCTGATATGGAGACGGCAGAGTAGCGGTGTAACACCAAAATCTGTGACCTATCAGATTCTGTGACTAAACCCAAACGACAATGTTTTCCTAACCATAACCAAGTACTTTTGGTGCCTAAACCCAACACAAACTGCAACCGCTTCACAACAAAGCCTCTTAACTTTCCATTTAGTCCCGGTACGCCAAAGAGTAAAATGTCGAGGTGCCAGTTCCGCCCCACTTCTAGCACTGGTCCTGCTGCAGGCGTCCAAGAAGTGTTCAGATCCTTTACTTAAATCAAAAATACTCTGTTACTTAAAGTATAAGTCATGCATTCATAATCCAGAAACCAGCAAGAGACATAACTGCTTTATATACAGTTATCTACCTTAGTCCAGTGAAACCCAACCTACAAGTCTGGCCCCTCTAAACGGTCACCCATAGTCTGTATAAAAGAAGTGGACGTAGCCGCTGTGACGTCATCCTTTGGTTTGTGGACTGCCGTTTTGAAGCCCGGAGTTTTGTTTTTTGGAACCAGATGTGACGATGAATCAACTGATTGTAAAGATTCTGCCGTCACAGTTACCCAAAACCCAAAACGCTTCTGGTGTCCAACCAACAGTCCAAAGCTCAACGTTTTTAACAAACATCACAGTTATTACAGTCAGTCAGAGGAAAAGCAGCAAATCTTCATGACAGAAGCTGAAACCATCGAATGTTTTTGCATGTAAAAACGACTTAAATCAATAATCATTTCAGCTGCATTAATTTAACTTACAGAAAAGCATCATATTTTATAAACTCTTCATGTGCTTTGTAAAGTAACTGAAGCTGTCAGATAAATGTAAGGAAGTAAAAAGTACAATATCTCCCTCTGAGATGGAGCTGAAGTAGAAAGTGGCATTAAAACAATGTACAAATGCTTGAGTAATTGTACATTTTTTAACTTAACACTTAATCTGAAAAATAACCAGTAACTAAAGCTGTCAGATAAATGTAGTTAAGTAAAAAGTGCAACATATATAAAATGGAAATACTTAATTAAATTAAGTACTTGAACACTGTATTTAAATACAGTACTTGAGTAAATGTACTCAGTTACTTTCCACCCCTGCAGCCCCTCTCTGATCAGGAAACAACCCGTCATCGTGCAGCAGCAGCTTCAACATCTGATGTAAGTGCAGCTCGCCGCCACAGCACGGCGTTCAGCGGCGTGACGTCTGCGGAGGATCCCCCCGCTCCGCTCTGGACCTGAATGAATGAACAAGTGTTTCATGTGGAAATTGTTATTCTAACCACATACATAAGTGTTTCAGGGCTGTTATGGAAAAGTAATTGGCGCAATTATAGAGGAGGGGGACATGTGTCAGAGGGTCGGGGGGTTTCCCAGAACACAAAGTTTCCTCTGCAGAGATCTGCAGCAGCTACATGGAAACAACACCCAGACATCTGACAGTGTGGAGGAACTGTAGAAAACAAAGACACACAACGTCGATCAGAACATTTAAGGAGGTGACGAGAGCTGGTTCTCTTTCTGCAGGTGGTCGGTCAGGACTGAAGGCTTTCTTGTCCGTAAAGAGGCTTTTTTGAGCGTGAATTTGGAGGAAATGCTAAAAAAGCAGATGCTAATTGTGCAGCAGATCACAGAGAGTCCTCGTCTTTAGCACGTTTGAGCTGCTGGGGTGTTTTTTTAACCTCTTCAGCCAAACAGACCTGTCATTAAGTCACTTACAGTTACACCCTGAACACATGTACAGTCATGTAGTGTGACTCCCAGATCTTATACCACAACTAAAGATAAAATAATGGCTGTAGCCGCTGACTAAAATTCAGTTTAACATCCCCAACAACACAAATAAAATAAAAGAACTTACATTTAAAGAAGATGGTTGTCTCTCTGTAGTTTGTGTGTTTTGTCCAGAGGTCTGTCCTCACCTCTGATTGGTTTTCCAGACTCCTCTCCCTGACAGATGTTGTGGGTATACGCCTCACGAGTTGACCTTTGACCCCTGCTGTAGTCTAAAAATAAGCCTGACAGACTAAATAAACATCTGTGCTGCAGGTCCGCATCTGGCACTTTTTACTGTGTGAATGTCGCTCGTGGGAAACTGGAGCTCGCTGTGTCGGGGTGTTTCAGGAGAGCTGAGGGGGAATGAACCCGGTGGGAAGATGTGACAGACAAACAGCTCTGTGTCTTTGTTGTCTCAACGCCATGAATTGGCCAAGAACGGCTAGTCGTCGGCAAAAAGTTGAATCTAGCTCAACTTCTTCTGCAATGCAACGTTGTCAATCTAAGTTCTGCGGTGCCCTGTCACACACATGTAAGCGTCCATTCCTGGTAGATGACTTTCTGATGTCTACTATTGGCGGCCTTGTTTCACCTGTTTCACCCGCCTTAAACCTGCGTCCTCTCCAGCAGCCAGCAGGGGGCGACTCCAGCGGCTGCAGAAAGAAGTGTGATTGTATAGAAGTCTCTGTTTCTTCTTGTCAGCTGATTTATTCCCTCAGTAAACACTTTCCTGATGAGTTTCTGGTCTCAGTCTCTAGTTTCAAGTCTTCTTCAACACAGCATGATGTTCATTTAGTAAATTATGGTCCCATTTAGAGGAACAGAGACCAGGAAGCAGGGGAGGCTTTAGGGCGGGGCTACCTTTGACCAGTGCCGCTGAAAAAGCATTTTATGAGTCGGCTGTTAATTTTTCCGGTCGGCACGTTTTGTTTTCAGCCTGTTTTTCCACTTATCAAAATAAGCATCCCAGCTAAAATCACAGTTTACGTGAATTACAGATGCACCTCGCTAACCAAGCTAGCTAGCTCCACCCTCTCAATCAAATATGGTCACGCCTGGTTCCAAAAAACTAAGATGGCGACGGCCGAACTGCCAAACTCGAGGCTATATCCACCGACTTTCCCTCCCTGTGCATTTAACCACCACAATTTACATCCGATGCAGAAATAAGTTTAGAAAGCAGTTGGCAGAATCACTCTTCAGTCTGATTGGATTATTATAACGATGTGTATTTAATCTGTAATGCCAAGAACGTATTTCTTTTAAAGTGAAGCTCTTGCAGTATTAATACTGTTGGTGGTTTTTACCTACGTGGGGGGAAAATGAGCTACACTAAATATGATTTAAACAAGGAGTTATTCTGCAGCAGAAGAAAGCCTCCTTAGATCGGTCTACACCTGAACATGTGGCTCCTCGCTCTGTGTCCACATATTGGCTTTGATTACTGTAATTGGTTCTGAGGCCCGGCAGAGACCAGGAGGACCAGTAAAAAGCACCCTCTCACTAAAGCCATTAACCCTGTCGTAACGAGCGGGGGCTAAAGTGGCAATTAGCTGGATGTAGAGGAGCCGAGCGGCCTCTTACCTCCACGTTAAAGGAAACAAAAGTGGAGAGGACGACTGTCAGTAACAGGAAACAGAGCGCTGCCGCCAGCCAATGAAAACACTTTGCCTCATGTCCAAATCAGAACCACATGCAGGTGGAAAGAAGAAGCAGAGAGCGCCGTAATAATCAGGAACTTCTACTTCCTGTCTGCTGATTGGGGGGGGGGGCGCAATCAGCACGCTGGTAGAGTCACACTAACAGGCCAATCAAATTAGTACGTACCGCAGCAGCTTGATGTCAGAAGCCAGGAGAGAGAAAACAGGAGTTTTGGAGCTGATGGTAGATTTCTGTTACATAACGTAACGAACATTTATACTTGTGCGTTGGTACGTGGACGCCCAAAACGCCAGCTGGCGGTGGGGTTTCTTTGTTCCTGTGTACTGAGCTTCTTCTTCCTCTTCTTCTTCGTTGGTGTAGGCTACTACAAACAATGGCGAAAGAAAATGAGCAACCATGTTGGAGCTGATGAACACGTTTTTATTTATTTTACCGTGTCAGAGGAAGAAAGATGAGTCTGTCTTGGTCAGGTTCTTGCGGCGCTCACAGCTAGCATCCAATCACAAGGACGCATGAAAGTGACGAGTACTAGCCAATCACGGCACAGCGGGTCGTACATACAAAAAACGCTGTATGTACGACCCTTGAACCGGCTGAGGCAGAAGAAGAAGCCAAACAATCACAGTTCTCTTCGCAGGCGGAAAGCGCAGTGATTGGTCGGCTTTGGTGGCATCGCATTTCCTCCAAGCTCGCAGGAAGTGCTCCGTGCTTCGAAGTCAGTTTTACTAGCGGCTGTAACACGGTGGAGCGTCACAACCCCGAGAAATTACTTCTTTCAGAATTTGATCCATTCGGTCCGATAACACTTTTTTCACCCCCACTCAAGTTGGCGGAGGGCTAAACAGGAAGTTGGCTGGCAGAAGTGCACACAGTGGACGCTGTAATGCTACTGCCAACTAGCGTTTTGACTGTGTAACTGCAGAACGAGCTTACGCCGTAGGTATGGCGTAGATCCGAAGAATAAATCAGGCTTAACTGACATTTGCTCTAGCGCCACCTTGAGGTTGACATTTCAGAGCGAAATCTTTTAACAACTATTACAGGCAAACCTGTCAACCCTCCTGTTTTTCCCAGGAATCTCCTGTATCTTACAGTTCTATCCCGCTGTCCTCTGTTTGTGTAAATATTTTCCCGTAAATATATAAACATTAAATATTTTTAACATTTTTAAATGTTTGTTAGGTTCCTGGTAAAGCAGCATGTAGAACATCAGCTGCAACAGTGACGGCAAGTCAACGGGTGCGTTCGAGGTGACGGCGGCTGACTTTCTCCGACTTCATAGTCTAACGTGACTGAAAATAAGAATATTTACAATATGCGAGTAAAGCCTGCGACCTACAGTAATTCTTCTGCATTATTGGTTATAATTATTGACGTGAGCATTAATAAATTAGAGACTAATGTGGACTGTGCTTTTTATTGATTTATTTAATTAACAGCTGTATCTAGAATTAATATTAGGCCTAGTGGTAAACTACATATGAAATTATAATTAAAATAATAACTACAAGGAATATGTTAACATTATACTATATAGCCTAAACAAACACAATACTTTTATTTAATGTTAGAAGCTTAGAATATGTAAGAAAATGTTTTAGTGTGCTGCCTGAAAATGTTCCTCATTATTTCTCTTAGGTTTGATTGCAGGAAGTGTCTCATTTAAAATCAATCTGTCTTCATTTTCCAAAACCTTTAAAAGATGATCACATAAGAGTACTTCTTGTAACACTTATGAGTACTTATTATTTTGATATCAAGCTGTATATTTAAAGTTATCCTGTGCTGCAACAAAGTTTAAAATACTTTAAATAAAATTGGCTTTGCAAGTATTTTTTAAATTCTTATAATGTTTAATGCCAAACTTTTGTTTTTAACAAAGTGTTCTCACTCTGATACTGGTGGTTCTACTTAAAGCCACTGTGGTCCCGGGTCAGTCAAACTAAATTTAGCTGCTTGTTGATTAATGAGCTCCTCATGAGGTCTTTCCCCTCTAAAAATACTCCTCCAGGTGGAATTTGTGATGAGCCATGACTCACAGGAAGAGAGATGAGTCTGTCGCCGGAGGTATCTGTCTTTAAAGAAGAGGTCAGGTTCCCCCGGCCGAGGTCAGCGCTCGTCCCAGCTGTTCGCTTCTTTATGTGCGTTGAAAAGACTCTGAGGCCTCGTGTGTTTAAAAGCTGGAGCTCCATTAAGAAAAATAACCGGCTGAGGGACTCCATGTGGCCACACAGACGGCGTCTGGTCCACCACGGTCCAGCAGCTCCTCGACCATCAACCTCAGGACGAGCTGGAGGGACGGAGGGAAAAACAATCCGTCATTACAAACCTTCATCCTGCTGCTTCACAGCTGCTCACAGCAGCCCGGCGGACGAACTCTGATGTGGAAAAGATTATGTGACAGTAACAGAAACTGGACGCACCGCGTTCAACAGGAAGTTCAGCTGGTGGTTCAACAAAGAAGAGGAAGCAGGTTTTGAGACGAAGAGCACCATGTTTTGGTCGTTTGTTAGTAAAAAACACTTTTTGACATTTCATTACATTTTCAGAAAAAAAGCTTGATGTTTTTATTTAGCAAAAACAAAATCCGACACATGGTCCTGCTTTCATACTGTCTCTGAAGCTTTCAACCACATCTCATGAGCTTCCTCAGTGGGCGGAGTTTCTCAGTTAAAACTTATCTCTTAGAATTGCTTTGGAATCAACAAGTAAAGTTGGACTTTGTGTTGAAAATTCAATCAGCTTTCCTTCAGTTTTAGATTGAATACGTTTTATTTGGGTTTAGTCGGAGTATTTTTGGTAGAAAACCTTCTGGTTGAGTGTGATAGATGAAGCTTTTGGATGCAGCTTCCTTGTCAATGGAAAATTACATTGACAGGACGGATCCGTAACTTGCTGACCCGCTGTGAGCTTGGTGATGCGGTGATTGTGGGCTAACTGGCAAGTTATGGCTAATTGATACTATAGCGTCAAATCTTCCTGACGCCCATCTCCTCAAAAATCTAACTACACGACGCGGACTAAGAACTGTGGTTGGTCAGCTTGCCAGCGTTGCATTTCGTCCTACGTATTTCCGGCTCGTCCT
The DNA here is from genome assembly GCF_014851395.1 of Micropterus salmoides. Classification (NCBI taxonomy): domain Eukaryota; kingdom Metazoa; phylum Chordata; class Actinopteri; order Centrarchiformes; family Centrarchidae; genus Micropterus; species Micropterus salmoides. The sequence goes on from NW_024044681.1 coordinate 2,148,507, forward strand.
TTTTCTTCTTCTGCCTCGACCGGTTCAAGGGTCGTACGCACCATCTCCTCCGACGCCTTCTCTCGTTTCTGCGTTTTAATAATTTTGCTAAAAATAACTGCATCGATCAGCTCCAACTCCAGCATGATCCACCATCGTTTATAGCAGCCTACACCAACGAAGGAGAAGAAGAAACTCAAAATAGTGGAACATAGAAACTCCACCGCGTTGCAACTGCAGAAACCAATGCACAGGTATACTGTAAAACTCTGACTAATGGCCCGGGCTTTTATTTGCTAAAATCACTGAATTGACTCTGTTTATAATTGGGACAGGCCTTTAATTACTTTTGCACAAAACTGAAACTACTACACAGTTTATTTATTTCAAACAGAAAAAAAAATATATCAAACACACGTCATTCATTTGATCCAGCTCCGACAGACGGCTTACGCGCTTTTATTTTGAAGGCAGCAACCTCACGGAAACAACAGGATGAGAGAAGTTAGCAGACAGAGAGCGACGGACTTCACGTGACAGGATTCACAACTTGGATTCATTTTTCTGAAAAGCTGTTTTGATTCTTTTGATGGGTGGAGCCTCACAGACTGAAGGAAGATAAATAATCAAGGAACGGAGACACTCGGACTGAACGAGCGCTTCAAGGGTAACGGGAGTCGGTACTTTTCCTCTCTTGTACCATGCAGGTTACACTGGTAAATCTGTAAGAATCAGACTTTGGGGCTCGTTGTTTCCGTTAAATGAACTGAATTGTGGAGAATCAAACCGATCTAACGATGTGCAGCATGTCCACACTGACATATTGATCAGACGTTTAAACATTAATGTTTGTATTAACGATCTGAGCAGCTTAGAAGCAGCTAAAGCAGGCGACAGGTTTAATACATCCAAAGAACTTCTATAAAAACCAGACCAGGCATTTAATGTAGTTTATTTGTCCAAATGTGTTCTTACAGCAGGCCAGGAAAGGAGGCAGGCGGCTGGTTGGGACTCGGCTATTAATTGAAGTTTTACGGTAAATGCTCATATATAATAAAAATATATAATTAATACATTTTCCTGCCAGCAACCCCACCCACCTCTCACAGTTTCACATATTTAAATATTGTTTTTATCTTGTTTTTAATAATCTAATGTCTTTTAATTACTTATATATTTTTTCTGAAATACCTTAATATTTGTATTCGTTTATTTGCATCTGTAAAGCACTTTGGGAAACGGATGTTCATTGTTTTAATCTTGATTTTAATGTCTTTGTTTTCTCCCTGAAGTATTGTGGTAGATAAAAACCCTCAGAACGGGCCAGAGGCCTTTCTGGGCCTTGAATGTAGCTGTAACTTAGACTTAGATGAACTGTAGTTCTTTCAATATAAATGGTATTGCAGCAAAGTTCAAATTAACTCAAGTTTAGTGATAATTTCAAACAAATAAAACAAACACATGTGGTCCCGGGAGCAGACTCTCCAAACTCTGCGTTGCATTGGCTGATATGTCCTTATTCTACCCTACAACACTTCTAAAGTAATAAGACTGAAACGTGACACTGATCAATAAAACATCATCTTGATATTAGCAAAAAATTGTATTTGCACACAATTACACAGTTGGCTAACATCAACACAAGCACATGATGACCTTCACAGCCTTCAGAGTTTCAGTCCTCTTGCAGAGACCTTTTGTATTCATGCGTCTAGTCTTGTATTTTATCAGGTCTGAGTGCAGGTGCTAGCAACAATTTGTAAAAATCCATAAAGGCCCCATTGTCCTGCAGTCAGATATTCTAAATTACATCCGGAGCCTCTGATACGTCCTGCTAACAACGCTGTTGGACAGGCCGGGTGTGTGTGAGAGCATCAAGCTGTGAGAGACAAGTGTGTCTTTCAATAAACACCTTAAACATCATTCTAATAAACATGTTAAACATTACCCTAGTATTTAGTAGCCATCAAGCTAAGCATATGGGATATTTTATACCTACCACAGTATCTTTGTAGTCGTATTTGCATCTCCTCTTCTGTAAAGCACTTTAAATTTAAAATGAAAGGAGCTCTATAAATAAACTTGCTCGCAAATTGTAGTTCATATTCTGAAGAAACATCTCACGTAATTGTGAATAAAACAATTAAAACATTTATGAGTATACCCATGATGAACTCGGTGTGTCTCCGACAGAGTAGGAAGCTCTGTGTCCGGGGCCCCGGGGATCAAGACGACGAGGAGACTGATGTGAAAACCAGCGACGTGGGCGGATTCAGACGACTCTGTCTCGCTCCAGGTCAAAACTGAAGAGGTGTGACAGTCCATCAGCAGAGTCTGGGAAGTGTCACCTCACACTCACTTACTGGCTTCGGGGACATTAAAGACGCTGCACTGCGCTGATCTGGCTACCTGTCCAAGAATTCAACATCTTCGTGATATTAGCTCGGAGAGGGAGGAGAGGCAGGGACGGCTCCCGGGCGTCTGCAGGGGCTCACAGGAACTTCTAGGAAATGAGGTATTCAGAAGAGCTCGGGATTAAGGAACAGACAATTGATAAGTCACCTGGGAAGCTGCAGAGGACGTCCAGCGGTTGATTGTTTTACATGAGCTGCAGCTGCAAAAATGTCAGATTTACAATACAATCAGTAATAAGACACTTTCTACCCACTTCTGAGCAGATTTATTTCTATTCAAGTAGCAACAACAAATCAAACACAACTCTGAATCAAAAGATAAAAATCCTTCAACATCTTCATTTCTGTCTGATTTACACGTATCTCATTTATTGGACATTTAGAAATAAATAAAACGGTTGGTGGTGATGGTGCAATGGATAAGACCATGCCTTTGGCGTGAGAGACCCGGGTCCCCATGTGACCCATCCACCACTGTGTCCCTGAGCAAGACACTTAACCCCGCGTTGCTCCAGAGGCGTGCGGCCTCTGACTTAAATAGCAATTGTAAGTCGTTTTGGATAAAAGCGTCAGCTAAATGAATTAATGTAAATGTAAAATAAAACGCTAGCGTTCCGAAACATCGCCATTCTGAAACGGCGTATCGTGAAAGTTTTGAAACTTTGTGAGGCAACAAAACTACTTGGTTAGGTTTAGGAAAAGAACATGGGTTAAAATAACCACGTACGCCAGTTAACATGTAAGTTAACTAACGTCACTTTGGTAATTTATGCAATTTATGTAACTCGCGTAACAAACAAAAAATATTTAATGTTGACTTTTTGTTTCACACAGGACACAAACCCCGGTCTCCGGGTTCAAAGCCCGGGTTCTGGCCCGCCGTCCACCTCAACCACCTCCTTACTCAGTCTTTTCTGTTAAATATATTTTACCTGCCTTTACCGTCAAAGACTGACGCTACAGGGTTTCCCCCACTGCGTTGAACTATGACGGTAAAGGGATCCCCAGTGCGTCACAAACTGATTCCTTGCGTCCATATATGTCGAGCCGGGGAGTGAGAACGGGTTGTCGATACCCGTCTAATAGAGAAGTTTGTTGTTTTGTCCAACATGTAAATATTGTGGGTATTGTAGCCTCGAACGGACACCAGCCGGAGGGTAAAAGTCGTATTTTTTTGTGCTGATTTGTTTGTGTGATTCTTTCACGTCTGAGGAGAGTTTTTAGAGATGTGTCGGCGCCGCTTCGGGCAAGATGACAGCTCATCGGGATGACTGACAGGTGTTGGGGTGAAAAGTTGACCGTCAGACGGGGAAGAGGGCAAAGCCAACACCAACGTCACTCACAGGGGGAAAAGGTTTTCACAGCACAACTACAGCTGTATGACGTAAAGTCAGACTCACATTAAGTTACTTCTTCATACCCAAACTTTTACTTAAAACACTTTCTCTACAGAGAATGGTGCAGGATAGGATCACCAACTGTTGGATGGATTGCCATAAATGTTCATGTTCCCCAGAGGATGAATCCTACGGGCTTATGTGATCTTCTGACTTTTCCTCTGGCGCCACCATGAGGTTAACAATTCTGGTTTTGAGTGAAACATCTCAGCGGCTGTTGGATGGACTGTGATGAAACGTGGTTCAGACCTTCATGGTCCCCTCTAGCGCCATCATCAGGTCAGCGTGTTAATAGGTGTGTTTGACTTCATGCGGCGTGATGCATGCTGGTTAGGAATTGTGTCAGACTTTCGCCGGTGCTGCAAAACGTCACCATGTCACATGACATTAAAACCTTGCCGGATCGAGGCGGCTGCAGGCGCCGAATCTGGCGGTCGCAGTTGCTTTTCTCCGGCTGCACAAAGTTGGAACCGACTTTTGTCATTTTTGTTTGCAAATGCCGCAGGATCAGTCATTGATCTCCACCCACTGTAAGCTCATGCAAGGAGAATGTTTCCAACTTGACGGCGTCGCTTTTACACCCGCCCCTGAAGTCGCATGCAGCCCACATGTTGTCAAGAAAACACACGAGAAGTGAGACGTTTATTTTAATATAGTTTATATTTTACAAAGAGCAGATCGCTCGCTGATTTGAACCCGATCACAGTCCGACGGTCGGCAAGAATGGTGTAAGCTTGGCTTTAGAACCCACTGCATGTAAACAGATTGAATTCATGTAAGTCATTAACAATACTGGGGGAGCAACCAATAAAAAAGGAGCGCAGTAAAACGTCCTGTCCAGCCAACGCCTGTTTTTTAAATTTCACTAAATAAATCATGTTCATACAAGTTAATATTTTAGATAACAAGATTATGTTTGAGAACCACCGCTGTAAAGTAGGAAGTCAGACAAATGTTCAATATGTGCAATATTTTATTTATTTTTAGTACAAGTACTTTAGAATAGTACTTAATCACAATCAGGAATACTTATTTGAGTCCATAAAAGAAACAAAAATAATAAAGTAGGTAAAAAAGCCCGTAGTAAAACACAAATGTTGGATATGTACAGTATTATTCAGTATTAACGGAAGTTTAACGATAAATAGCCGGTAGTGTTGAGGTGGAATGGGTTAAAAAACACGTACTGGGACAGAATAACCCGAGTATTGAAACAGAGAGTATTGCACTTTAGTGTTACATTAGTAAGTACTTGAGTAAAAGTATTATTCAGGTTGGGAGCCCCTGCTACACAGTAAAGAGTCTTCCAGAATGGAAGCTGTCATCTCCTCGTCCTCCAGCTTCAGTAGGGTTGACCCTCTTTTCTCGGGTCGCTGCCGACTGAAACTGAAACCAGGGCTGGAAGAAGAAGTCGAGCGTGTTCGGTTGAAGTGCTGTCATGAAATCTGAGCTCTTAATTTTAACAGTACAAAGCAATAAAGTGGACCATTAATACACCCCCTCTTCCAGCCCTCCACCTCCCCGTCTTTTCTTCTTCTCTGGCCTCGCGCAGCCTGCGATGGTTTTTCCAGTGTGAAACGCCGGCCAGCAGCACCTTTGATCCTGCTCATCTGCGCGTGTCTCAGTCTGCCTACACTTTTCCCCTGCAGCCGTCCAACCGGCCGTCTCAAACGGCTCCGTGGAGAGCGTTCAATGACTGAACCCAGATGAGGTGAGGGACTCCTCCAAGCCGCCCCGGGGCTCCAGCATTCATCCCAAATGCTTTTATCAGCTGCTAAACGGGACTCGTCCGCTGAGCCAGATGACCTAATATATATATATATCGAGCAGTAATACATCTGATGGAGTGGCTCTGTTTACAGAACGAGTGTTCTCAGCTGCCGCTCAGAGATGAAAAACGCTGTGGGAGATTTTATTGGTCCTGCTGGAGAAATTGTCTTTTCCATTGGCCGCTAGCTTCAGAGATCAGAGGCTGCTTTCACAAAGATCTCTCAGAGTTAAACCAGTTTTACTCTGAGATAGGCCTGAAAGTTGGCATTAAATGTATTTTCTTTACTTCTTCTGTGATCAGAAAGCAGTTTAAAACATATTAAAACGATAACCAGCCTCAGCCTGAGACAATAATTCACCAAAGTGACGGCACATTTCAAACTAAAAAAGCTTTTTGTTTTGAGTTTCATCAATTTATGGCCCTTGCTGATAAAAAGAGGAAAACAGATCGAAGCTGCGACACTTTTAACCTGAAACGGTTTCAACTCATTGTGGGTTGTGTTATGTCGTATTTCTGGTTTCATTTTGATTGATCTGTCACTCCAGGATTTCTGATTTCAGCTTCTGAAATTGAATATTTTCTGGTTTCCTTCCTCCTCCGTGACAGTAAACTGAATCTGTTTGGGTCGTGGACGACAGAAGACACTTGAGGACGTCATGTTGGGTTTTGGGAAACACTGATCGACATTTTGCACATTTCAGAGACCAAAACAACTAATCGATTAATCAATAATGAAAATGATCGTTAGTTGCAGCCCTGAACCCTCCCAATCTTATCTGACGTCACCTGGTCAGTCTTTAAGTGTGAGAGGCTGTAAGGGCCTGAAATAGTTTAATGGTGGCAGCGCCACTTTGCAACCTTAGTCCTATTAACTGGACTAAGCCAAATTGTGGTTTTGGGACTTTTTATTTTACCTTTTTTTACTTCCGTCACGGACAATTTGATCATATTCACTCCTCCTGCCAAGTAAATTAATTATTTCAAAATTAGCTGTGAGATTTTCAAATAATGAATTTAATATTTTTTTTATCAAAACAGAATCATAAACTTACATGTAAACATGTTTTTTAAACGATGGCTTCCCCCTATCACCCCATGTTTAACTTCACAACGTCTGCGGAGATGCAGACTTACTGAAGGACAGCAGAGAGCCCTCTTGCACGATTTGATGGCGAGACCCCTCACGGACTGACAGGGTACGAATGTACCTCAAAGTCCGTGCGTCCGTGAATGTAGAGTTGGGGATTCAGCCTCTGCAAAAGGAGGTTACTGATTAAAAGTAAGCATTAGCCAGCTGATTGTTTAGCTATGGGTGGTTCATAAATTCACCCATTTAAAGATTTTGCAAATTTTTCTTCTAAAAATAACCAAAAAAATACCGGATCAATAAGTTTTTAACGATCGCTAGGCAGGAAGACCCAGCAGGGAATGATGAAGCGGCATTGTATTCATCTTTAGGCGTCATATGTACACTAAGGTGACCAGATTTCTGAAATGAAATCAGAGGACATTTTTAGTTTGGTGGTCGGTATGTGATTAAAAAATATAATGTTAATATATATGTAATAAAAATAGGGACAGTTTTGGTTTTATAATCTGTTAAATACACCTCTTCAGAATGAAATCAAGTCATTTTGAGCTAGAATCTACCTTTCTGTTATTAAGTAGAGGCTGCAATCACTTTCTGGAAGTGGAATACTACATTTTATGGGTTGTAGTGGCCATTTAAAGGTATTTCAACAGGTAAAAAGGACTGCATTGGTTGGTACACAGCAAGTTAATTAATGTAGAATCATAAGGATATACTGCAAAAGAGATTGTGTCTTTATTTTATATATAACTCAGCAGTAAGTCGTGTTAATTAAAGGCTACAGTCTGTTTTCCAAATATAAACAAGGATATTAGACACATGCCTGCCAAACACACAATCCATCTGCAACAACAGGCTTCTATTATTGCCTTTAATCATGTAAACGTCACGCCTGAATACTCTATAAACACTTATTTGGCCACAATGTGATTATTCCATTAAAAGAAACGTATCACAAAAACAAATCTTTTCTGTTACCACGGACGTAAAGTGATGTTTATTCGCACGTTATGTCTGTTTGATCCAGATAAAAGCAGCTGTAGTTTTAAAAAGACTGGACGATACAGCTTTAACATACAGTCTATGATTAACACACAGTTAAAAACGGGGACAGCTCCAGACGTAACGGCGGACATCTGGTCACCCTAATATACACGCTTGACAAGCATCAATTCTACGTGTATAGGAGACGCCCCCAGGTCCATGTGTAGGTTCAAACTAGCTAGCTAGCAAAGTTTGTGTTTAAGGCGTTGAAAGTCCCTGGAGGCAAAAGGTTTGTGCCTAAACCTCAGTAGGTAAACACATGCATGTCGACCTCCTTTGTGTTGCAACGCTGTAGCAAACTGCAGCGTATCATGCACACGCAAAATCGACGTTTTGCGTACTATAGCCACGGTTTTGTCAAAGCGTGTATTCATGATGCCTGAGATGAGAACGGGTTGGACAGACAGATTTTTTTCTAAAACGCTAACTGCTGCTAACTGCATCTGTCTGTATCTATAGTTAGTTAGCTCGGTTAGCCGTGCAGCTAGCGGGTCTATTAGCTGACTCAGCCCCGGGGTGTCCAGAACCAAATCCGGCAAGAAAACCACCTCGGTACTTTATTCTCTGTCATCAAACTGGCCTCTGTCGGTCCGTCAGATCTACTACTACACTGGACACTGCCAAAAACTTCTACTTACAACAGGGTGAAGAATAAGGTAGAATTAAAAACCTGCTAGAAATAATGTCATGTATCCCGTCATTCTAATGAGAGAGACTAATGAAGAAAGAAACAAAGAACTTTCCATTAAAGAAAAGTTTCTAAGATGTTTGTGTAACATCTCTAAAGAACAGATGAACCCACCGTGTGTTGTTTGCTCTGTCCAGCTCTTTTAAAACCTCGACACTTGTCAAACACAACGTTTCTCTGAACTTTAGCAGCACAGTAAAGTCTGACAGGAACAAAGGCAGCAGTGTGAATGAAACTGTGAGAGAAAACTTCTCAGCAGCATCGGGTCCTTTATCTCTGACAAACAGGGATCAAACCAGTGTCACGCTTTCCCTCTTTTCCAGCATCCCCCGTCTTTTCCACTCACTTCCAAATGTCACTTGGCTGTTAGCAGCTCTCTGTGTGAGGGAGGTCTCTGAAACACTCAACATGTTGGCCGTCCTGAAACCCTCTCACGCAGCTGCAGCTCGTTTTCACCCTCGTCAAAGCAGAAAAGGCAGAAAGACGTTCTGTCCTGATAGAAATCACGGGAAGAAGGATCGCCGGATGTTTTAAAGCATCACAGATGATGAAAAAATACTCGTACGCTGAATGAAAGTGAAGTCTGAAATGACTGAGAGACGTTGATATAGTTTATTTCTTAAAAGTGGCCTGGAGAACAACAGGATGCATTATGGGAAGAAGGAAAGCCGACGAAGGCAGACCCTGGGTCCTGCCCTTCATGTGGATGTTACTTTGACACGTACCAACTATCTAAGCTTTGTTGCAGACCATCTACATCCTTTCATGGAAACGGTATTCCTTGATGGCGGTAACCTCTTTCAGCAGGATAATGCGCCCTGACACAGAACAAAAATGGTTCAGGAACGGTTTGAGGAACAACAAGTTCAAGGTGACAAAACGACTTGGCCTCCAGATTCCCCAGATGTAGACTCTCAGCTTCATCACAGAGCCCACCTGCAGTCAGGAAGTCAGACACAGAAACAGCACAAAATCCGGTCAATTTTCAAAATAAAATACCCGGAACAGACAACAATAAACAGTTAAATCAGACAAAAACGTAGAAGCACAAAAAGACAGCACTCATCACCAAATCAACAAAATCTAAATGTCTCGGCAAAATCCGGCAGGCAAAACGCTCTTATTCTGAAATGCTCCCCGCGGTAGTTGCTAGATGCACCCGTAAAGTCGAGGAACGAAAGCGAGCCACAGAGAGCTGTGAAGAATGTAGTAGAAGCAGAAAAAGGACAATTAAAAACAAGTCATTAACGCTCCACTGCTGAAATGCTTCTCGGAGGCTTCCAGTGGACTTTGACGCCGCGCACACGCAGCCTGTGTGAGTCCGGGGTGAAATGTAGTAGTCCGTTCCTCACAATTCCCATGATGCATGAGGATGAAGGGAGTTTTTTTTAAATGTGCTAATAAGTTCACCATTTGTTTGAAATAACACTCAACTGAGCTACACTTAATGGCCCGATATGGGGCCTCCTACTAGCCGGGGCCCTGGATCATCCACCCCCATGCACCCATTCTATCTGTGGAGGCCCCACCTTGCAACTTACCTGACCTTGGTGCCAGAAAAATACCTTCGGAGATCTAGTAGAGTCCATGCCACAGTGGGTCTGGGCTGTTTTGGTAGCAAAAGGGGGATCTAGAGAATATTAGGCAGGTGGTCATAATGTTACGGCTGATTGGTGTGTAAACAGCCACACCATCTAATATAATTTACAAAAAGTGAATTTGGGCTTCTCACATTTCCCCCAAACACAACTTAGATCACAGATTTGACATAAAATCGAAGCGGGAGAAGCAAAAGAAGGAAATATTGTTGATAACTTCCAGATCTCTAGAAGTCTTTCAACATAATTTAACCCTATTGGATTTAAAACAAAATCCAGAACTGCTACTAAATGAACCTTAAAGTAAAATCGTTTTGTTGTTTTTCGTCAATAAGTTTGCCATTTTTGAACAAAGTAAATTCTTGATATTTCTTTTGTTAGATGAGGATTATTTTTTATTTAAGTATGTTATTGATAAAGGTCTCTCTTCTGATATGTATCGACCTGAGCGTTCTGTAATCTGATCTGTTCCACCAATCAGAGCTGACAACGACTTCCACCGCTAATGGAGGCCACAGAGAGTCCACAATGAAAAGAGGGCAGTGTTTGAGAGGACCTCCTCCACACAGAGAGCGCGAGGGTCTGCTTACAAACAAACCATGTGGACTTCATTTAGGAGACGCGAGTAAATCCTGTAGAGAGGAAGGAAACATGAAGGGTCCGACCGGGTCGAGGTGAAAGGAGGTTGTGTACGAGTCACTGAGGAGATGAATGGAAAACACAGGAGAAGAAGGCTTTACTAATGTACAACTCAGAGGTTTTTAAAATGTTTCCCTGGATGACATCATGTAGAGAGGTGAGGCCTCAGGTGGGCAAACAGGACGTCTGTATGAGCAGCAGTGCAAGAAGTATTCAGGTCCTTTACTTAAAGGTGCAGTGTGTACGGATATTAGTTTAAAACATTTAAAAATGAATAATAGTGTTTCCCATCAACTAACGAGACCGTGGCGGTGTGACACCAAAATGTGTGACCTATCAGATTCTGCGACCCCAATGGGAAGTTAAGCGCCGGAGGCTTTGATGACGATGTGAAGCGGCTGCAGTTTGGTTGGGTTTAGGTACTAAAAGTACTTTTATGGTTAGGACATACATCGTCGTTTGGGTTTTGGTCACAGAATCTGATAGGTCACAGATTTTGGTGTTACAGCGGCACGCCACAGTCTAATTTATTCCGCTACAGTTTCACAATGAACAGAAAATATTTTTACGCATCTCATAACAACTGTACAGACCTCTAACGTTGTGTTTTGCGGGCGCTGCTGTGAGCTCGCAGCTGACTCGAGACAACCACTTTTCTTTTGAGGTAACTATTGTAGCGGTCTGTTTCACTCTGTGTCACTCAGAGGATTAAGCTAGCCGCACCTAAATTTGGAGTGCACACATATTCAAGCCTTTACGGTAAGCGGCCCAAAGCAAGCTGACAGGCAGGTTAGAGACTTTATCCTGTCAGTTTGTCTCTTTAATGTGAAGAGAGGCTGTGAAGACGAGAACCACGTACAACATTATTTATCAAACCGGGTCGGACTGGATGAATTTAGCGCGAGGAGGAAACACATGTGACAACGTCTGGTTTTCAAAATAAGGCGTCTGTACAGGATGGAAATAATATTAATTGGATTATATTCACAGAAAGTATAAAACATATTACGTGTCCATTAAAAGACAAAAAACACAACGGTAATTCTCACAAAAAACATCACGTCACAATTTTTGAAATTATTTGAGCAAAGCAATTTTAACCTAAGTTGATCAAATTTTTTATTTAATTTAAAATAAGGTGTACTTTTTTTAATGTTCAATTTATATATATATATATATATATATATATATATATATAGTGTGTATGTATGTATATTTACATTAAGGGGAGCCTTAAGATAAGTTATGCAATTGTTTTTATAGTTTTTGGTTAAAGTAGTAAACGCCCCGTCCCTTTATGGTTGAAAACGCGGAAAATGCCTTTTCCCTAAAAAATACATTCGATTAAATACAAATTAATTTAATTTAATTGTCAGAAAATAGACATTGAGCTTCTTACCCCACTCTACCCTATTCTATTTCCTATTCTTTGATTTAGGGTCGCTGGAAAAACACTAAATAAATTTGTTGACTTTTGTCGCCGTTTCCTCGCCATTTATAGCTCTACGATGGGTTTATGATCAAATAGTTTATTAGAGCACAACACTGTTTACAAGAGTGCAAAGTTCTTCATAGATAACCTCTTCATTTTGCACCAAATTAATGCATTTTACTTTAAAATGCACAATATAAATTTCCAGGGGAGCATACTCTGGAGTATGAAATCAACAGGTGGAGTCTCATTATTACACATTGTGCCTTTTAAAGTACTAATATCACATTCAAAATCTTTATTTAAATAAAAGTACTGCCTCTGCAGTTTCCTTCTTCAACCACCAGGAACTTGATCCTCAGTGAATCAGCTGCCGTTCTTAAGTGTAAAATCTCACCAGGTCATAGAAACTCATCAGTTTCCTTAAAGAGTTGCTTCCTGCCTTTTGAACTTTAAATCATCACAGCTATTAACACAAATGCCTCTTCACATTAACACCGACAGGCAGAAGGTTGCAGCCCACCCGGGTCGCTAATTACTCACCAGGAGACAAAGACGACATAAATTAAAGTGGCATTAAAGTCACTTCTTAACAGGTAGCCGCTGGGACGGATCCTCACCTCCGGACAGGAAGTGAGGCCCTGAAGACAAGGCCCTGAAGACGAGGACGCCCCCGCTGCTTGACCGGACCTCACATCCAAATCTTCTTCCGTGTTGATGGAATGTTTTGTGATGTTTGGCGAGTGGTTGACAGCATGTGAAAGTCTGCAGCAGTAACATCCTGTGTTAATCAGCGGAAGGCGAGCAGGGGTTCATCAGAAGGCCAGGAGCTGTGAATTATCAGCCCGCCACGAGGCATTTATTCATCGGATCCACTGGGCGCTAATTTGGCCCTGAGAGGCCGTTTATAACGTTGATGAAGATGCGGTGTGAAAAGTTGTTTGCATGAGTCAACAACAGAGGGGGCTGCTGCCGGGGGAGGAAACCACACGCATGATTCCTGATGGCATTTAAAGGTTTGTGTTGGGTCATTGTTAGTTGTTAAAGTTTAGCTCAGGACGAGAAGGTAACTGCTACTTTACTGAAGTAAAAGTACTTCAATCAATTAATTTCAGACCCTGGTCTCTGAAGGGATGGACTTCCAGAGGGTGGGGGCTGCGACGCTGAAGGATCTATCCCCAAAAGAGCCTAAAGTGACATCTTCGCAAGGCTTGTTGTGTCCAAACGTTATTAACGAACATCACAGTTATTACAATCATTCAGAGAGGAAGCAGCAGATCTTCTTGATGGAAGTCGACACCATCAGAGGTTTTACAGGGAAAATTACTTTAATTGATTAATCAACTTTATAACAAAACATCAGATTTTATTTAACTCTTTATTAGTTTTGTAAGTAAAAATCTTTATCTGTAAAGTAACTAAAGCTGTGAGAGATGTCAGCGATATAGAGAGCCTAAGTCCCTCCCCTTCCGGTGGACCACCATGGGACCTTATTGTACGGTAGTCAATGGCGAGGGACAACAAATATTTTGATCCCATTTGAATTTTGCCCTGAATTACAAATATGATTGTTTGCCGATTTAAAAGATCAGTTTTAAGGTCAAGAAAGTCGCAGTGTGATGTAAAACTGTCAAGGTATAAGAATGTGAAAATACGTAAAGCAAAGACAACTAACACAAAAAAAACTGTTTCTGTCAATGACTGAAGCTAACGTCACTGAAGCTAATGTTACTGAAGCTAACGTCAAAAAACTTACATGAGAGGATCATGTGATAAAAGGGCCGGGAGTCGTTGGATTAAACACATCAGGTGAGAAATATTTCTGCGTGGAACATAGCTAGGTTATCTAGCTAGTAGCAATAAAGCAATGAACGTTAGCTTAGCATTACCGTGCTAACATATAGCCGACCGATGTAGCTCATTGAACGGGTTTCAGACAAAACGACATGTAACTTTACTGATCTACAACAAACTGCGACTTTCTTGACGGACAAAATTATATTTTAAATTGACCAACATCATATGTGTAATTCAGGGCTCAATTCTAACGGGATAAAAAGACAAGTTGTCTCTCGCCGTTGACTACCGTACATCATGAGCCGGTAGCGAGTGACTTAAGCTCTCTATTGAGTTATATGGAAAGAAACTGTTTTCAACCACGGAAAGTAAAGTCACTCAAGCGGCCTATTTTTTTTTTTTTTAATGACAAGTTGTGTTTACTGTTTAATGTGCCGTGGTCATGATCACATGACAGATTAGTTAGTACTTTTAACACCTACTGAAGTTTTTACCGTACAAAGTTGTAAAGAAAATAATACAAGAAAACCGAATTGGTCAGAGGAGGAAAATATCGTGCTGTTGGAGGAATTTCATTAAAGAAAGCAGAGATTAAAAAGTAAAATTTGATCCGCAAATAACAGCAAACAGAAAACAAGAAATGTGTGAGGAAACCGCTTCGAAAATGAAATCAAGGAGTCGAGTTGTGAAGAGGTTCATCCAGGAGATCCAAAATAAGTTTGACAACTTCTCTGTCCTTGCTAAAAAAGAGATCACCAATTATAAAAGGGAACCCAATAAAACTGGTGAGAATAACTTTCTGTACGCTACAGATTTAAACTAGACTGTATTGCTAGCTAGCGATAAATTTGACAGCCTACTTGTTTAGCTCATCGTTAAGCGTATCCATTGGATTCTCCCGGTCGTGGAAGGATATGTGAATTTTCTTTATTTATCGCCATAAATTCAACCATGTTGCGGTTAAGATAAAGCCAGAGGTACTTTAAGTTATTTTCCTTTGTTTGGTTGCAAAGGTCTTTTGTGCAGCGTTTAACACACTTAAGGGAATAAGGAGAAAACCTCAAATACTTAAGTGATCACTTTAAGGAGACCTTAAGGAGAAGTTATAAGGGTGTTTTGTGCAACCAAATGTATTTTAAGGAAACCTTAACTCAGACTTTAAGGAAAATCTTTATGCAGCCGGCCCCAGGCGTCACTGTCGGGATGACTGAAACACCTGTTTCATTCTACCCTACTGAGATACTGCAGGAGGGGGGCAGAGTCCACTAGGCTGCAGGCTAGACCACCAGGATACTCACAGCCAAATAACAGGGTCTTCACAGTGGACCAGGAAAACAGGCTGCAGATGACCATAAAAAGGGCAGCGGAGATCTGATCCAAATGCGCATTTACTGTTTGATGTTCTAAAGGTTATATTTTTAATTAAGAAAAAGGACATAATGTGTTTGCAGTTGCATATTAAGAAGGACACTGTCAACACTTTTATATAAAAACAAGAATAACATAAACAATTAAAATGTATATTGTTGTGTTTCATCCGTCCCGCACAGTAGGGACGGATGAAACAATACGTACCTTTCGTTTAAAGTCAGATTATACTGCTATTGACAGAACACACACGTGAGTTGTTGATGACAACAGCAAATTGATTTCTGGCGGTAACATTATCTTTTAAAATGACATACATCTGAAAAGTTTTTCTCTCGCCTACCATACATTTGTTCTTAAGTACAGTACTTGAGTAAATTTACTTAACTACCTTCCAGCACTGATGCAGAGGCCTCCACCCCGTCAGAACTTCAGATTTTATAAACTCTTCATATGTTTTGTGAGTAAAAAATTTTAATCTGTAAAGTAACTAAAGCTGACAGATACACGTAGTAAAAAGTACAATATTTGTGGACATGTAGTGGAGTAGAAGTAGAAAGTACCTCAAATGTGTACTAAAGTAAATGTCCTCAGTTGGCTCTAAGTGAAAATAAAAGTAATGTTTGAGTCTTGCTGTGCGCTCACTTCACTTCTTCGTTCTCTCAGTTAAGTCATTTGCAACACTTTAGGAAGCAATTTAAGTTATTCTACTCTGACATCTCTTAAAAGTACTTTATAGGTTAACAGATTGTCTCGGTTCATTATAACTCAAAGACTTTGTTCGCTCTGCAGGAGGACGTGCGGATGCTCGGCCTGTGCTGCAGGTGGTCAGGTGGAATCCAATCTCCCTTTCCCATCAGTCCTGCTTATCGGTGTGTTTGTTGTTGGAGGCCCGCTGCAGGACTGCACCTGTGGCCGCTCAGCCTGCAGCCTGTTATTGGTTTTAAGACCCGTGGGAGCCGAGCGGTGGTCCGAGTTGGTCCCACCCAGCCTTTCCACCGGGGTGTGCTGATCCAGATGTCAGCGCATACCAGCGCTACAACAAAGAGGGCAGGATTTACCTCCAATCCCCCGACCTGTTGACAATAGCTGCCAGTGCTCCTGTGGGAACCTGCTCTGTTATGGTGAGACTCCTCAGCCCATGAGGCCCCTTCAGAGTCTGGTTCTCTGGGTGGGATGGATCCAGGACTCCAGCTGATGTGGAGTTTTTGGTTCTAAGAGAGGGCCGGCAAGATGTCAATTAAAGTGTGTAAATAGAAATGCTCGCTCATGAGGTCAAGAGAGCACGCGTAAAAGCACACACTGAAAACTACATAACGCCCCAATGAGACAAGAGACTGTACCTGCTTTATTAGGCCCTGTCTACACGAACACGGGGACACTGAACGGCGTTTTGGCCGTTCGTCCACACGGAAACGCAGTATCAGGTCACTGAAACTGAACATTTCTGAAAACTCCTGCCAGGGTGAAGATTCTAAGACACTCTGGTTGCAGTGTTGTCGTGTTCAGGCCGTTATCTGCTGTGTTTGATGTCAGGTTGATCATACTTGCGTACCACAAATCAAAAACAGACTGGATCCAAACCCTGAAACACTACTGAATCAATTGAACTCTTAATAAAAAATAAAAAAGCTATAAAATGTCTTGATATTCTAGAAAAACTGAATTAAATTTGAGCTACTGGCAACATAAAATGTAATAGATTATCTGTATCGTTTGCATTTTTGTTACTGTAATGAACTATGTATCAATAAAAAATAAAAAATAAAAAAAGATGTCGCAGTGCGCCACTGCCTGCTTTGTTTACATTACATTTATTCATTTAGCTGATGCTTTTATCCAAAGCGACTTACAATTGCTATACATGTCAGAGGTCGCACGCCGGTTCAGTGTCTTGTTCAGGGACACATTGGTGGACGTGTACCAGTGGGGTTTACAATTTTATTCAGCTCTGATTGGCCAACGTGGCTTTACGGTTAGGGTTATATAGCCGTCTGGCGGTTTGCGTGCTCTTGACAGTGTGTTTTTGCATTTTCATACAGACAGAGAATTTTTTTTAACAAAGTAGGAAAAACTCTGGTTGTCAAAATATCCACATTAATGTGAATAATAATTTACACTGGTCACTGAGTTAAGCCTCTTTCATTATGGTGTGTCTGTGTCACACTTGATGTCATTCATATTCAATAAGAATCCAATAACATTAAATTATTTACATACAAACAGTCCATTTCCAGATAATTCCACAGTTGGTGCATCCAAATTAAGTTTAAATAAGAACAGATTCGTGGGATTTTACGTTAAATTTGTGTAACGTAGAACCGCACAGACCTCTGGGTAACATTGATTGACTCGCTGTGTAGCACAGAGGAGTAGCTAGCTAGTGAAGTGACAGCAACTGGGACATTATTAACACCGTATAGAGTAAAAACACAAAAGTGGGTTTCAGAAGCGAAAAATTGAAAGAAGCAGCCGAGCAAAAAACAAACAAACGAAGCTACCAAAGATATAAATTTTCTTTAAAAATAAAACGGGGTAGCAGCAAACACGAGTTGTTAGCAAGAAGAGCCGAAGGGGAAACTGCTGCTAGCGACAGCATCGCGCCAACCGCCGCCGTGATCACGAGGACGAACTTCTACTGCCTGAAACACTGAGAGCACAGCGAGGACGCGTTATTTATTAAAATGACTTCACCTCGACATTTCACAACTCCTGTCATTCCGCGAGTGTTTAAAAGACGCGTCAGAGGAGGGAAAACAGCACGAGAACTAAGCGCGACCTGAAGAAACCACTGGACCAGAGCCGTCACACACTGAGACACCTGCCAGCTGCATTTAAATAATAAACTACTTTGGATAAAGCTCAGGAGAGTGCACCTATACTGTAAGTACAACTTTATTAGTATTTATTTGACTAGTAATCAACTTAATTCTTATGAACAGACCGACGTTTTGTCATGTAAATGTGTTGCACAGTCACTGATCAGGATCTTTTTCAAATGTGTGACATTGTGCACTGTCACTAATAGGGTCATGTGTTCATATGTTTTACAGGTGCGCTGTCACCGTGTTTTACAGGTGCGCTGTCACCACTCATGTGTTCATATGTTTTGGAGGTGCGCTGTCACCAGTCATGTGTTCATATGTTTTGGAGGTGCGCTGTCACCAGTCATGTGTTCATATGTTTTGGAGGGGCATTGTCACCGTGTTTTACAGGTGCGCTGTCACCAGTCATGTGTTCATATGTTTTGAAGGGGCGCTGTCACCACTCATGTGTTCATATGTTTTGGAGGGGCATTGTCACCGTGTTTTACAGGTGCGCTGTCACCAGTCATGTGTTCATATGTTTTGAAGGTGCGCTGTCACCGTGTTTTACAGGTGCGCTGTCACCACTCATGTGTTCATATGTTTTGGAGGTGCGCTGTCACCACTCATGTGTTCATATGTTTTGGAGGGGCATTGTCACCGTGTTTTACAGGTGCGCTGTCACCACTCATGTGTTCATATGTTTTGAAGGTGCGCTGTCACCGTGTTTTACAGGTGCGCTGTCACCACTCATGTGTTCATATGTTTTGGAGGGGCATTGTCACCGTGTTTTACAGGTGCGCTGTCACCAGTCATGTGTTCATATGTTTTGAAGGTGCGCTGTCACCGTGTTTTACAGGTGCGCTGTCACCACTCATGTGTTCATATGTTTTGGAGGTGCGCTGTCACCACTCATGTGTTCATATGTTTTGAAGGTGCGCTGTCACCACTCATGTGTTCATATGTTTTGGAGGTGCATTGTCACCGTGTTTTACAGGTGCGCTGTCACCAGTCATGTGTTCATATGTTTTGAAGAGGCATTGTCACCGTGTTTTACAGGTGCACTGTCGCCAGTCATGTGTTCATATGTTTTGAAGGGGCATTGTCACCGTGTTTTACAGGTGCGCTGTCACCAGTCATGTGTTCATATGTTTTGAAGGGGCACTGTCACCACTCATGTGTTCATATGTTTTGGAGGGGCATTGTCACCGTGTTTTACAGGTGCGCTGTCACCAGTCATGTGTTCATATGTTTTGAAGGGGCACTGTCACCACTCATGTGTTCATATGTTTTGAAGGGGCACTGTCACCGTGTTTTACAGGTGTGCTGTCTCCACTCATGTGTTCATATGTTTTGAAGGGGCACTGTCACCTTGTTTTACAGGTGTGCTGTCACCACTCGTGTTCATATGTTTTGGAGGTGCACTGTCACCACTCATGTGTTCATATGTTTTGGAGGTGCGCTGTCACCAGTCATGTGTTCATATGTTTCGAAGGGGCACTGTCATCGTGTTTTACAGGTGCGCTGTCACCGCTCATGTGTTCATATGTTTTGGAGGTGTGCTGTCACCAGTCATGTGTTCATATGTTTTGGAGGTGCGCTGTCACCACTCATGTATTCATATGTTTTGGAGGTGCACTGTCACCACTCATGTGTTCATATGTTTTGAAGGGGCACTGTCACCGGTCACGTGTTCATATGTTTTGGAGGTGCGCTGTCACCACTCATGTGTTCATATGTTTTGAAAGTGCGCTGTCACCACTCATGTGTTCATATGTTTTGAAGGGGCGCTGTCACCGTGTTTTACAGGTTCCCTGTCACCACTCATGTGTTCATGTTTCGAAGGGGCGCTGTCACCACTCATGTGTTCATATGTTTCGAAGGGGCGCTGTCACCACTCATGTGTTCATAGTGGCGCTGTCACCACTCATGTGTTCATATGTTTCGAAGGGGCGCTGTCACCACTCATGTGTTCATATGTTTTGGAGGTGCGCTGTCACCGTGTTTTACAGGTTCCCTGTCACCACTCATGTGTTCATGTTTCGAAGGGGCACTGTCACCACTCATGTGTTCATATGTTTCGAAGGGGCGCTGTCACCACTCATGTGTTCATAGTGGCGCTGTCACCACTCATGTGTTCATATGTTTCGAAGGGGCGCTGTCACCACTCATGTGTTCATATGTTTTGGAGGTGCGCTGTCACCGTGTTTTACAGGTGCGTTGTCACCACTCATGTGTTCATGTTTCGAAGGGGCACTGTCACCACTCATGTGTTCATATGTTTTGAAGGTGCGCTGTCACCACTCATGTGTCCATATGTTTTGGAGGGGCATTGTCACCGTGTTTTACAGGTGCGCTGTCACCAGTCATGTGTTCATATGTTTTGAAGAGGCATTGTCACCGTGTTTTACAGGTGCACTGTCGCCAGTCATGTGTTCATATGTTTTGAAGGGGCATTGTCACCGTGTTTTACAGGTGCGCTGTCACCAGTCATGTGTTCATATGTTTTGAAGGGGCACTGTCACCACTCATGTGTTCATATGTTTTGGAGGGGCATTGTCACCGTGTTTTACAGGTGCGCTGTCACCAGTCATGTGTTCATATGTTTTGAAGGGGCACTGTCACCTTGTTTTACAGGTGTGCTGTCACCACTCGTGTTCATATGTTTTGGAGGTGCACTGTCACCACTCATGTGTTCATATGTTTTGGAGGTGCGCTGTCACCAGTCATGTGTTCATATGTTTTGAAGGGGCACTGTCACCGTGTTTTACAGGTGCGCTGTCACCGCTCATGTGTTCATATGTTTTGAAGGGGCACTGTCACCACTCATGTGTTCATATGTTTTGGAGGGGCATTGTCACCGTGTTTTACAGGTGCGCTGTCACCACTCATGTGTTCATATGTTTTGAAGGTGCGCTGTCACCGTGTTTTACAGGTGCGCTGTCACCACTCATGTGTTCATATGTTTTGGAGGGGCATTGTCACCGTGTTTTACAGGTGCGCTGTCACCAGTCATGTGTTCATATGTTTTGAAGGTGCGCTGTCACCGTGTTTTACAGGTGCGCTGTCACCACTCATGTGTTCATATGTTTTGGAGGTGCGCTGTCACCACTCATGTGTTCATATGTTTTGAAGGTGCGCTGTCACCACTCATGTGTTCATATGTTTTGGAGGTGCATTGTCACCGTGTTTTACAGGTGCGCTGTCACCAGTCATGTGTTCATATGTTTTGAAGAGGCATTGTCACCGTGTTTTACAGGTGCACTGTCGCCAGTCATGTGTTCATATGTTTTGAAGGGGCATTGTCACCGTGTTTTACAGGTGCGCTGTCACCAGTCATGTGTTCATATGTTTTGAAGGGGCACTGTCACCACTCATGTGTTCATATGTTTTGGAGGGGCATTGTCACCGTGTTTTACAGGTGCGCTGTCACCAGTCATGTGTTCATATGTTTTGAAGGGGCACTGTCACCACTCATGTGTTCATATGTTTTGAAGGGGCACTGTCACCGTGTTTTACAGGTGTGCTGTCTCCACTCATGTGTTCATATGTTTTGAAGGGGCACTGTCACCTTGTTTTACAGGTGTGCTGTCACCACTCGTGTTCATATGTTTTGGAGGTGCACTGTCACCACTCATGTGTTCATATGTTTTGGAGGTGCGCTGTCACCAGTCATGTGTTCATATGTTTCGAAGGGGCACTGTCATCGTGTTTTACAGGTGCGCTGTCACCGCTCATGTGTTCATATGTTTTGGAGGTGTGCTGTCACCAGTCATGTGTTCATATGTTTTGGAGGTGCGCTGTCACCACTCATGTATTCATATGTTTTGGAGGTGCACTGTCACCACTCATGTGTTCATATGTTTTGAAGGGGCACTGTCACCGGTCACGTGTTCATATGTTTTGGAGGTGCGCTGTCACCACTCATGTGTTCATATGTTTTGAAAGTGCGCTGTCACCACTCATGTGTTCATATGTTTTGAAGGGGCGCTGTCACCGTGTTTTACAGGTTCCCTGTCACCACTCATGTGTTCATGTTTCGAAGGGGCGCTGTCACCACTCATGTGTTCATATGTTTCGAAGGGGCGCTGTCACCACTCATGTGTTCATAGTGGCGCTGTCACCACTCATGTGTTCATATGTTTCGAAGGGGCGCTGTCACCACTCATGTGTTCATATGTTTTGGAGGTGCGCTGTCATCGTGTTTTACAGGTTCCCTGTCACCACTCATGTGTTCATGTTTCGAAGGGGCACTGTCACCACTCATGTGTTCATATGTTTCGAAGGGGCGCTGTCACCACTCATGTGTTCATAGTGGCGCTGTCACCACTCATGTGTTCATATGTTTCGAAGGGGCGCTGTCACCACTCATGTGTTCATATGTTTTGGAGGTGCGCTGTCACCGTGTTTTACAGGTGCGTTGTCACCACTCATGTGTTCATGTTTCGAAGGGGCACTGTCACCACTCATGTGTTCATATGTTTTGAAGGTGCGCTGTCACCACTCATGTGTCCATATGTTTTGGAGGGGCATTGTCACCGTGTTTTACAGGTGCGCTGTCACCAGTCATGTGTTCATATGTTTTGAAGAGGCATTGTCACCGTGTTTTACAGGTGCACTGTCGCCAGTCATGTGTTCATATGTTTTGAAGGGGCATTGTCACCGTGTTTTACAGGTGCGCTGTCACCAGTCATGTGTTCATATGTTTTGAAGGGGCACTGTCACCACTCATGTGTTCATATGTTTTGGAGGGGCATTGTCACCGTGTTTTACAGGTGCGCTGTCACCAGTCATGTGTTCATATGTTTTGAAGGGGCACTGTCACCACTCATGTGTTCATATGTTTTGAAGGGGCACTGTCACCGTGTTTTACAGGTGTGCTGTCTCCACTCATGTGTTCATATGTTTTGAAGGGGCACTGTCACCTTGTTTTACAGGTGTGCTGTCACCACTTGTGTTCATATGTTTTGGAGGTGCACTGTCACCACTCATGTGTTCATATGTTTTGGAGGTGCGCTGTCACCAGTCATGTGTTCATATGTTTTGAAGGGGCACTGTCACCGTGTTTTACAGGTGCGCTGTCACCGCTCATGTGTTCATATGTTTTGGAGGTGCGCTGTCACCAGTCATGTGTTCATATGTTTTGGAGGTGCGCTGTCACCACTCATGTATTCATATGTTTTGGAGGTGCACTGTCACCACTCATGTGTTCATATGTTTTGAAGGGGCACTGTCACCGGTCACGTGTTCATATGTTTTGGAGGTGCGCTGTCACCGTGTTTTACAGGTTCCCTGTCACCACTCATGTGTTCATATGTTTCGAAGGGGCGCTGTCACCACTCATGTGTTCATAGTGGCGCTGTCACCACTCATGTGTTCATATGTTTCGAAGGGGCGCTGTCACCACTCATGTGCTCATATGTTTTGGAGGTGCGCTGTCACCGTGTTTTACAGGTTCCCTGTCACCACTCACGTGTTCATGTTTCGAAGGGGCGCGGTCACCACTCATGTGTTCATATGTTTCGAAGGGGCGCTGTCACCACTCATGTGTTCATAGTGGCGCTGTCACCACTCATGTGTTCATATGTTTCGAAGGGGCGCTGTCACCACTCATGTGTTCATATGTTTTGGAGGTGCGCTGTCACCGTGTTTTACAGGTGCGCTGTCACCACTCATGTGTTCATGTTTCGAAGGGGCACTGTCACCACTCATGTGTTCATATGTTTTGAAGGTGCGCTGTCACCACTCATGTGTCCATATGTTTTGGAGGGGCATTGTCACCGTGTTTTACAGGTGCGCTGTCACCAGTCATGTGTTCATATGTTTTGAAGAGGCATTGTCACCGTGTTTTACAGGTTCCCTTTCACCACTCATGTGTTCATGTTTTGAAGGGGCACTGTCACCACTCATGTGTTCATATGTTTTGGAGGGGCATTGTCACCGTGTTTTACAGGTGCGCTGTCACCAGTCATGTGTTCATATGTTTTGAAGGGGCACTGTCACCACTCATGTGTTCATATGTTTTGGAGGGGCATTGTCACCGTGTTTTACAGGTGCGCTGTCACCAGTCATGTGTTCATATGTTTTGAAGGGGCACTGTCACCACTCATGTGTTCATATGTTTTGAAGGGGCACTGTCACCGTGTTTTACAGGTGTGCTGTCTCCACTCATGTGTTCATATGTTTTGAAGGGGCACTGTCACCGTGTTTTACAGGTGTGCTGTCTCCACTCATGTGTTCATATGTTTTGAAGGGGCACTGTCACCGTGTTTTACAGGTGTGCTGTCTCCACTCATGTGTTCATATGTTTTGAAGGGGCACTGTCACCACTCGTGTTCATATGTTTTGGAGGTGCACTGTCACCACTCATGTGTTCATATGTTTTGGAGGTGCGCTGTCACCAGTCATGTGTTCATATGTTTTGAAGGGGCACTGTCACCGTGTTTTACAGGTGCGCTGTCACCGCTCATGTGTTCATATGTTTTGGAGGTGCGCTGTCACCAGTCATGTGTTCATATGTTTTGGAGGTGCGCTGTCACCACTCATGTATTCATATGTTTTGGAGGTGCACTGTCACCACTCATGTGTTCATATGTTTTGAAGGGGCACTGTCACCGGTCACGTGTTCATATGTTTTGGAGGTGCGCTGTCACCACTCATGTGTTCATATGTTTTGAAAGTGCGCTGTCGCCACTCATGTGTTCATATGTTTTGAAGGGGCGCTGTCACCGTGTTTTACAGGTTCCCTGTCACCACTCATGTGTTCATGTTTCGAAGGGGCGCTGTCACCACTCATGTGTTCATATGTTTCGAAGGGGCGCTGTCACCACTCATGTGTTCATAGTGGCGCTGTCACCACTCGTGTTCATATGTTTCGAAGGGGCGCTGTCACCACTCATGTGTTCATATGTTTTGGAGGTGCGCTGTCACCGTGTTTTACAGGTGCGCTGTCACCACTCATGTGTTCATGTTTCGAAGGGGCACTGTCACCACTCATGTGTTCATATGTTTCGAAGGGGCTGTCACCACTCATGTGTTCATATGTTTCGAAGGGGCGCTGTCACCACTCATGTGTTCATATGTTTCGAAGGGGCGCTGTCACCACTCATGTGTTCATATGTTTTGGAGGTGCGCTGTCACCACTCATGTGTTCATATGTTTTGAAGGGGCGCTGTCACCACTCATGTGTTCATATGTTTTGAAGGGGCGCTGTCACCACTCATGTGTTCATATGTTTCGAAGGGGCGCTGTCACCACTCATGTGTTCATATGTTTCGAAGGGGCGCTGTCACCACTCATGTGTTCATAGTGGCGCTGTCACCACTCATGTGTTCATATGTTTCGAAGGGACGCTGTCACCACTCATGTGTTCATATGTTTTGGAGGTGCGCTGTCACCGTGTTTTACAGGTGCGCTGTCACCACTCATGTGTTCATGTTTCGAAGGGGCACTGTCACCACTCATGTGTTCATATGTTTCGAAGGGGCGCTGTCACCACTCATGTGTTCATATGTTTCGAAGGGGCGCTGTCACCACTCATGTGTTCATATGTTTCGAAGGGGCGCTGTCACCACTCATGTATTCATATGTTTCGAAGGGGCGCTGTCACCACTCATGTGTTCATATGTTTTGAAGGGGCGCTGTCACCACTCATGTGTTCATATGTTTTACAGGTGCGCTGTCACCACTCATGTGTTCATATGTTTTGAAGTGCATTTCGCTGTGGCTGGACCCGCTGTGACCGTCCTGCATCGGGCCCCTCGTTACGCCCCTGGTGTTAATGCACACGTATGTCCCTGCGTGGCTGGTTGTATGTTTATGTATAGGGGTGGGGCTATGGGAAGGTTTCTGGGTTGATCTGTCCAATCTGTGATACACTGACTTACTGTCCTGGGAAGGGAACTCCAGGCACTGATCAGCCAGCTTTAGGGCTCAGCTCCTCTAATGTGCTCCAGACATTAGAGGCAGCCCTGCCCTCAAAACGCACCATCAGCACATCCACCGCCTGGCTGCTCTCCAGCTCTTTCACCCTCCCCACCTCAGGTTATTTTCACAAGAGTCAGATCCTACAGAGAAGTGTCCTCTCCAGCTGCTGAGAGGTGGTTCACAGCAACACATCTGGACTGCAATTAAACATGAGATATCAGTGGCATCGTGGGTAAGATAAGAGTTTGGTGACTTCTCATGTGTGTTGGTTTAAAAGTTGAGTTTTGAAGTTCATGCTTGACTTTGGAAACACACTTTAGCAACACAATTGTCACAGCCAGCGCTGGTTCCCCTCCCCTTTTGGATGTGTTTTGGGCTCGACAGAAATCAGGAGACCTGGGCTGAGTTCAGCGCCGACAAAACGAAGCAAAATTTTACTGCCTTTTTAACACTGCTGTGTTTACAAAGTTGTTGCAGCTGATTGGGTAACACTTCTGACACGCCCACCAAACGGGAGAAAATCTACCTTGAAGCCCATTGTGCAAAACATTGCAAACCTTTTGAGATTAAACTCGCACCTGACTGAGCTGCAAGCTTCTCATCATCCTGTGGTATAAAACCTTCGGTGACTCGACGCCAGATTATTCCTTACCATCCCATGGTTGAGTACCTCACGCCAACTCAAGTTTCTAGTTTCAAGTGTTTCAAGTTTTGCTTTTGCTTGTCTCGTTAGCAACGTGGGCTGTTGTCTGTTCTCTTCAAGATCTTCGAAACTGAAAGATATAGACGGTCAGAAAGCAGCGCGCTGTCCTCGCAGCGTATCACTTCATACGGCATATCTAGCTGCAGTGTTGGGCAAATCAGTCAGAAATTGTAATGACTAACTTTTTACTTATTACTCATTTAAAAAGTAACAATATTACTTTACTTATTACTGGGTATTAAAAGTAAATGGTCACATTAGTCGTTAAGTTACAATTATTTTTAACCACCGCACCCCGTCCTTAAAAGTGACAGGAAACCTGTTCAGCAGCGCGTTTAAGAAATGAGTCCACTTTACTGGAATAATAATTAACCTGAGGAGGCAACAAGCAGCCAAACATAAAACATTATTTATTACACTATTTATTCTATTTTCTATTCTTTGAGTTAGAGTTGCTGGAAAAATATTAAATAAAGTTGTTGACTTTTATCGCTGTTTCATCACTATTTACATTACATTTATTCATTTAGCTAACACTTTTATCCAAAGCGACTTACAATTGCAGTATGTGTCAAAGTCGCACACTTTCTGTAAAAATCTTGAAATTGATTAGTACTTGTTGTTTCCTAAATAAGCCGTAAGTGTGTGGAAGTCGTAGGATCAGTGGCCTCGGAGCTAAAAGATTGAAACCTCTCTCTGGTTTCTGTCTCCCGGCTCTGTCAGTAGTAGTTCAGGCTGCAGAGGTCAGCGCTGTGATCTGAGGCATACTGTGAGGATAATAACTCGCCCACGGGGGAAAAGCGTTGAACCAACACTCACCCTTCGTGCTGTCTGGACTCTGAATGTGTCATGTTGACTTCTCGGAAGTAGCTCTCTATTTTAGGAAGAGATGAAACTAGTGGGTGGCAGTGAGGAGACAGGAAAACGCTTATTAAGCCGCGAATCATCAACACGTCACAGAGTAAACACTGGAGCAAATGCGCTATCTAGGAGCATCTTTCTCACATCCAGTGTGACGACGAGTTCAGCTCTCTGGAAGAAGACCTTTGCCATCAACTTATCTGACCCCTCTGACCTGCCAAAATCTAAACTTGTGCAAAAGAAATTAAAATCTACCTGTCAGATATTGCGCCGTTGTTTACCTGTTTGTGGTTTGTTGTTGATGGATCCACCATTTAATTAATAAAAGACTCGTGTGTGACTGTAATAGCGGTGTGTCAGGTCTGAGGACGTGTGCCCTTTTCAACCAGCGACGCCTCGATGCCGACGGACACTTTACTGTCCGAACGCAGAGAGCCAGCAGGGTGACATTTAAAATGACCTGACCATCACGAGCGAAGGCCGGCGGCTGCTCGTCTAACAGAGCGAGCAAAACAACCGGAGGGATGAGTCATCTGTCACAGATAACTCTGACTGTATGTGTGGCTCTTTACCATCAATACATAATATTACACATTATTTATGCTGCATTACACCAGCTGCAACAACAACACCTTTTATTAATTACCCATTAATAGTTATAATTCAATCCAAATTCAAGGAAATGTATTTATCCATTGGGAATATTCATTTCAGGGTGTGTACCGTTCATAAGGAAAGATTGTAAAGCACAATTAAAACATTATAAATAAGCAATAAACATTAAAAAATGTGTTAAAATAGATCAACAGTTTGCACACACATACGTAAATACACATAGATGAATGAGTAA
Source organism: Micropterus salmoides (assembly GCF_014851395.1). NCBI lineage: Eukaryota > Metazoa > Chordata > Actinopteri > Centrarchiformes > Centrarchidae > Micropterus > Micropterus salmoides. The sequence goes on from NW_024044681.1 coordinate 2,176,868, forward strand.
ATCAGCTCTTCATTCATTAATCATGATGTAATCAATGCATTTTAATAGGATAATGTTATTTATTAAAGTTTTCATACAAAGTATATTTATTTATTTATCTGTCTGGTTTAAGGACTTTAAAAGGAGCAAATCCCCTTCAGGAATTCACTAAATAATAAAATAATTCACGCCTTAAAAGAAAAACGATTCTGGTTGCTATCATGCTAGATGGTAGATTTTAAACCTGCACAGATAATCCACAAAAATATGGTAATTTAACCATTAATTAACCCCTAATTTGAGTTAATCAGAAGCATTAAGTAGCAGAAAATGTGAAAAACTCAATTAAAGTACAAGTAAAGTACTTCAGTCATTTTTTCCCACCACATAGCTACAAAACCTGAATCAGTGGGATTTGTCTTGGAGGGCATCTAAAATATATTATATAATATATAATATTTACCTTTATTTAATCAGTTAATCATTTTGTGACCCCCTTGGATTTATCTTTGGGCTCCGTTTGAGGGGTCCCCGGCCCCCAGATTGGGAACCACTGACCTAAATCAGCAGTCCAGCGTGTCCCAGTCCGTCCACAGCTCACTGCAGACCTGCAGCCATCCAGCTAACTGAGCTTTAGCGCTCTGACACTGTCATGATCCGTCACATTGAGTCGCGCTGCCTCCAGTAATTCACCCGGCGGTTACTTTCCCGTCAGGAATACATGCTGTAAAACTCAGTTGTGTTTGCCCTGAGTAAATTATACATGTGCTGTATTCATGCTGTGGTTAACCAGCAATGTAAAATCATTTTCTACCCAAAACCACTCTGTGTGTCTGTGCCTCCACAGTCCATCTCCCAGACTCTACCCTCACACTGTAAAAATGCAGCACAGTTATTATAGCAGCCCCATCACTCTCTGACCGGGCTGAGTTATTTTTTCGGGGTATTTGACGCTCAGGAATGCCTGTCAGCTTCTCAGATTTGCATAAGTGAGCAGCCAGCTGACTGGCGGAGGCAACACGGCTTCTCAACATCAGGTTTGGCTGCACAGCATGTGGATTCAATACAGATGCTCAATTAGAAATAAGAGGTAATGTGGATTTGAGGTCTGAGGACTCGCCGCTTCTCTAGACTTCAACCCAAGAGCAGGTTTGATTAAATGAGCCAGAAGAAGAAATACAGCCAGTACACAACCAGAACAGCTAAAGTAACGTCAAATTAAAACCAGGCAGTTAGAATAATTAGAGTATACAGTTACTACAATGTAAAAACATTGCTGTTCAATATTAACCCTTTCACGCATGAATTATTAAATCAGAAAGTAATAATTTTTATGTTTGTTCTTTTAAAGAAGTGAAAAAGTGTGCTCAATATATTAATTTTGAAATGTGTCCATTTTACATTTACACACACTCAGTTAGCTGACGCTTTTATCCAAAACGACTTACAATTGCTATAAATGTCAGAGGTCGCACGCCTTTGGAGCAACGAGGACTGTCTTGCTCAGGGACACATTGGTGGACATGTCAAAGTGGGGTATTGACTTGGGTCTCTCACACCAAAGGCATGTGTCTTATCCACTGCGCTATCACCCCCCTCCGTTGAAGTCCACTGCATATAAATGGATTCAGTGGAAACACAATGTAGGTTCAAAAAACCTATTACTAAAAGCAAGTGGTATAAATACACATAAAGTTATTCAAGTTCAAATTATATCATCATTTTAAATTAAACATACAAAATAAGGCTGAATAAACCCTTTGGCGCTTAACATCCATTGGAGTGGACTGATGTATTTTCAGTCACAGTACAAAATGTACAAGAATTATATGTATTAAAATCGGGTAAAAGTATTTCTCACATCTTATTTAGTTTTACTGGTCTAGTTTTCTGAGAATAAAAGGATTTTACAGTTATTGCTGAGGCTGGTGCATCTCCTTTTCCCTTCCCTATTTTGAATTTATGATGCAGTATATTAAAATGACAGAGATGTACAGATAATAATCAAATGGAATTGTAGTCAACGCTTTGGGGGACCACCACGTTGTAGTTTGGGACATGGTCCTTTAACTTAAATGGCTCAAAATGGTTTCCAAATATCTGTCCACTGTAGAGGATATCATACTTGAAAGGGTTAAAATGATTCTCCTTAAGCGTTTTTACATTGTTGTCCACCGAAAAGAGAGGGACCTATGCTCTCTATAAACACACGTTTGTTTGTCTTGCCTTGATAATGTTAAGAAATAACGTAAGACTGGATCAGATTCCGAAAACATGCGTAAAGTAGCTAGCTAGGTAGCTAGCAAATGCAGCTTGCTATTGAAATTTTTTTATTGTTATATGTCAGGAAAAAGAAAAAACAGCCTTTGTGTCTTGATATTTCTTGAAATGTGGGTAATTTATGTGGAACAATTACACATGATGGACCTTTTATTTGATGGTTTAGTATTGTCACCTGGCACTTTAAGAATATTTCGATATCGATGTACAGATGGTTAAATAGTTGAATGATTTTCTCATTAATAGTGAAATGCTTGTAGGTGGGTGAGATGATGCTGGGGGATCCCTGACTGCGAGAAGCAACAGAAACACGAGTATTTGACTACCTGCTTGGTGTGAATACATTATAAACATTAATCCTTTAATAGTGCAGCGTAAACACACATCGTAGAGCCATTTTGTGGATCTTTCTAGCTAAATATCTTAGTAAGCTCATGCGTCTGAGCTTCAGTGAGCACTGAAATTGGCATTTTCCTTAACTCCTCAGAGACAATTTGTTTTCTTAAAGTTTATCTCATTTTCCAACATTGCGGTTGCCAACATGTTTGCGAAATAAGCAGTGATGTCACTGTTTTGTGCCTCGCTGCTGTTTAAATGAGGCCAATTTGGATGATATGTTCTGCAGGTCCAAAGGAAAGCCCGGCTGAGCAGCCCGCTCAGAGTTGATCTGGGTGTGGACCGCAGGGTAAGATGTCCTTAACCTATCAGATTGATGAACACTTGGACTGCTCACCTAAGAACTGGTCTGTTTATTGGTTTTGGAGAACCACCCTGGAGACCTTGAAGTGGTTCCAGGTGCTTCGATCGGGTCTGACAGTGAAGCAGAGCTGAGCTGAGAGAATGAGAGCGAGCAGACGGAGCTTTAGGAGAAACTGATGACACGGCTGAGTTTCTAACGCTTTTAAGATGGGAAGGATTTTTATTCTTTGCTCTGTTCCCACTCACACTGAACCCACAGATTCACATCATGTGTTCATCCCAGGTCTTAGAGTCACGAGTCGACTCTGGTGAATGACCTCACTTTGGCCTTTTGACTTGGAATGATTTGTTCTCCTCCCAAAGTCCAAAAATCATGTAAAAAACTTGTAAACTCTTTGTTTGCTGTCAGTGGATATACTTTCAATAAACCAATCAGCACCGAATCATAGTTGGATGAGCAGGAGAGAAAGGCGTAAGAAAACCTTTTTTGTAACTATGCTAACATCTAAATATCCAGCCTTGGAATAGATCCTTACCATACCTGTCAACCCTCCAGTTTTTCCCGGGATTCTTAGCATTCTCTCCCACTTAAATATTTTCCCGTAAATCTCCCATATTTTTAACCTTTTGTAAAAAGAAAAACCCGCTGTGTGTATTTGAAATGTTTGCTAGATTCCCCTCCTCTAAAGCAGGTGGCTGTATGTGGAACATTAGCTGTTAACATTAACAGTGACGAGAAGTCAACGAAACCCACCAAAATTTTCCAAATCCCACTGTTGACAGGTACATAGACTGCAACACAATTACATACAAAGTCAATGCAGAGGTTAGACTATATGCTAATTTGGGCTGGGCGATGTAAATTACACAAATCTGAGGGCTTTCCAGGGTGGCTTTGGAGGGCACCTTGCCACACCTCCTTACACAAAGGGGCACCCTAGAGGGCACCACATGACAATTTTTCCATCTGAAGGGCCCCCATTATGGCACTACATCATTTCACATTTTCTCGAACATTAGGGCACCCTAGAGGGCACTGCATCACATTTTCCTTGAACATCGGGGAACTCTAAATGGGATTGCATCACATTTTTTCAAACATTGGGGCACCTTAGAGGGCACTGCATCTTGTTTCTCGAACACTGGGACACTGCATCTTGTTTTCTCAAACATTGGGGCACCTTAGAGGGCACTGCATCTTGTTTCTCGAACACTGGGACACTGCATCTTGTTTTCTCAAACATTGGGGCACCTTAGAGGGCAGTGCATCTTGTTTTCTCGAACGTTAGGGCACGTTAGAGGGCAGTGCATCTTGTTTTCTCGAACATTGGGGCACCTTAGAGGGCAGTGCATCTTGTTTTCTCGAACGTTAGGGCACGTTAGAGGGCAGTGCATCTTGTTTTCTCGAACATTGGGGCACCTTAGAGGGCACTGCATCTTGTTTTCTCGAACATTGGGGCACCTTAGAGGGCACTGCATCTTGTTTTCTCGAACGTTAGGGCACCTTAGAGGGCAGTGCATCTTGTTTTCTCGAACATTGGGGCACCTTAGAGGGCACTGCATCTTGTTTTCTCGAACGTTAGGGCACCTTAGAGGGCAGTGCATCTTGTTTTCTTGAACGTTAGGGCACCCTAGAGGGCAGTGCATCACATTTTCTCAAATGTTGGGGCACCTTAGAGGGCACTGCATCTTGTTTTCTCGAACATTGGGGCACCTTAGAGGGCACTGCATCTTGTTTTCTCGAATATTGGGGCACCCTAGAGGGCCCTGCATCTTGTTTTCTCGAACATTGGGGCACCTTAGAGGGCACTGCATATTATTTTCTCAAACGTTAGGGCACCTTAGAGGGCACTGCATCTTGTTTTCTCGAACATTGGGGCACCTTAGAGGGCACTGCATCTTGTTTTCTCGAACATTGGGGCATCTTGTTTTCTCAAACATTGGGGCACCCTAGAGGGCACTGCATCTTGTTTTCTCGAACATTGGGGCATCTTGTTTTCTCAAACATTGGGGCACCCTAGAGGGCACTGCATCTTGTTTTCTTGAACATTGGGGCACCTTAGAGGGCACTGCATCTTGTTTTCTCGAACGTTGGGGCACCCTAGAGGGCAGTGCATCTTGTTTTCTCGAACATTGGGGCACCCTAGAGGGCACTGCATCTTGTTTTCTCGAACGTTAAGGCACCTTAGAGGGCACTGCATCTTGTTTTCTCGAACGTTAAGGCACCTTAGAGGGCAGTGCATCTTGTTCTCTCGAACGTTAAGGCACCTTAGAGGGCACTGCATCTTGTTTTCTCGAACATTGGGGCACCCTAGAGGGCACTGCATCTTGTTTTCTCGAACGTTAAGGCACCTTAGAGGGCACTGCATCTTGTTCTCTCGAACGTTAAGGCACCCTAGAGGGCAGTGCATCACATTTTCTCAAACGTTGGGGCACCCTAGAGGGCACTGCATCTTGTTTTCTCGAACGTTAAGGCACCTTAGAGGGCACTGCATCTTGTTCTCTCGAACGTTAAGGCACCCTAGAGGGCAGTGCATCACATTTTCTCAAACGTTGGGGCACCCTAGAGGGCACTACATCTTGTTTTCTCGAACGTTGGGGCACCTTATAGGGACTGCATCACGTTCTCTTGCACACTTTATCTTGTTTTATTTACGAAAGGTTCATTCAAGAGTCTACCACTGAGCTCAGTTATGTCTAGGAGAAGCTATCTGGACAGAAACAATCTTTTTTTAATTTTCCTTTCCTCTAAAGTCTGTCATTTAAAGAAGTTAAATCCAACTTTATTAAATATTGTACTATAATATAAATGTACAGTATTTTTAACCCTCGCATGGCCAACTTTGCAATCATACAATAGTCGTAAGCTTTTGTGTGTAGTAAACCTTTGCAAATCATAAACAAACAAATGTTTTTCTACCATCCATCCCATATGATGAGCCTATAAATGACACATTTGCCATTTATAAAGGCGAAGGTCTCGACGCAGATGTTAAACTCCCAGATACTCCAGACAGAATACTTCTGTGGATACACGAAGGGCCAAATCACACAGAGAGACATCAAAAGCTATTAAAGAGAATTATCTTTTAAGGTGTTGCTCCATGCACGCTACTGAAAAGTAAATCACATTAATTCCCAGAGATCTCTGCAATAACTCTGGTAAGTAAAATGTTATCAAAACCATTAAGACTGGTGGCCAAAACTGCAAAATAGGATCCAGGTTGTAAAAAGAGTGAACTTTCCTTTAGTTCAGTATGTGGAAGGTTTGGATCTGAACACAAATAACATTTTTCCTTCTCGCTGTAAACTCTCTCCAGTATAAGTTTTGGGGGGGTTTCCCATTTTTTTGCATTTTAAATGATTAATTATAAGCAGCACAAAAGGCTGAACTCCTCCAACCTGGCGATTTGAGTTCCTGCATCAATACCTCTTTGATTCAGACAGTGGCTCTTTATAGGAGAGCAACTAACAGAACTCACATCAGCAGATACTGTTCCTCAATAAAGGAAATGTTTGCCTTGGCCTTCGTGGAAAAGGCTGACTCCCTCTTCCTCCTCTGACAACCTCCCAGGGAATGTCCAAGTTTACATGACACAAGTAGAGATCTCGCTCCAGTCCTGGCCTGAAAGAGTGAAAGGGGGAGGGGAAGTGGGAGTTTGTTCAAAAGAAGCCGGAGAGCTGCTTCATAAACCGGATACAGAGAAATGTTCCTCTGTGGAAGGAAAAGGAGGCTTCAAAGAGCGATTTATACGAGGAGTATTATAAACTCAGTTGAAAATGACCACACGCAGCAGAGCGCTGACCCCAGAACTGCTGAACAAACAGTCAATGCAGCGAGAAAGCAAAGAATTACTTAATTCTCCACTTAAAACATAAACCGTGAAATGGATTATTACACACAAAGAAGAGCAAAATTACACAGGTATCGGGTCACATCAGCTCCAAAGTTCCCGTCTGATTACTTAGAGCTGCAGCCAGCTGACAATTTACACTCTGCTCTATATATTTACTCTGTATACGTTTCTCTGTAATGGTTCCCATGCAGTTTGGACTCAAAGACACACTTGTGGAGGAATCAGAAAGCCGGTGCCTCAAATTTCCCAAAAAGTGTTGTTCAACATCACTTTGTGGCCTTATCTGAGATCTGGTTGTTGAACTTTGCAGCGGCTGAGGGTAATTTACCAGAAAGGAAAAATATTGGCTAAAGGTATTCCACTATAATCCAATTTCATGTCCATGTGCACTGCGGCCAAAAGTTTTCCCTCTGCAGCACTGCCTTTCTATATGTTTCCCCATGTACATTTATTATTTTGATGTTTCACCTTTTCAAAAAAAAAATAAAAATCTCTAACCCATTGTGTTCATGTCACAAAAGAGTTTTAAAAGCAAGGAATCCACCTATTTTTAGGTTTATTTCTTTTTCTTTTTCTTTACGTTACAGTAGTGGTAGTAGACCTTCATAATGCTTTAAGTCCAAAACCAACACAACTCATTCATAAAATCACTTTCCTATCAAGTGTTTTGTACGAGCTGCGTGATTTTTTTTTTCTGAAACTCTGTTCCCTAGGATAGGACTGAAAATAAAAGTGTTAATCCTACTGTGATGAGCACTTACACAGATGATTGTCATATTCTATCCCCTTCATTATTAGCTATCCCAATTAAAAAAAAAAAAAAACATTAACAAAGTGTCTGAGTTCAACATTGATTTGTCTGTATGCCTGTCAATCAGTCTTGTGCTGTTGTATCATAGCATGTGACTCTTTGGAAATGGTTAGGCAACCTAAACGCTTGGTTACAGGTGGAGAATAATCATGGTTATGGTTAAAAACTGACCTCAGTGTTAATTGAATGATGTGCGTTTATCAATGTTCGAGGAAGTTAGCTAGTTTTTACTTATTTATATACAGTTAGCTAGTTTAACTACTTCTACTGTTAGCTAGTGTAAACTACTTTATATACAGTTAGCTAGTGTAAACTACTTTATATATAGTTAGCTAGTGTAAACTACTTTATATACACTTAGCTAGTGTAAACTATTTTATATACAGTTCGCTAGTGTCTAGTGTAAACTACTTTATATACAGTTAGCTAGTGTAAACTACTTTATATACAGTTAGGTAGTGTAAACTACTTTATATACAGTTCACTAGTGTAAACTACTTTATATACACTTAGCTAGTGTAAACTACTTTATATACAGTTAGCTAGTGTAAACTACTTTATATACAGTTAGCTAGTTTAAACTACTTTATATACGGTTAGCTAGTGTAAACTACTTTATATACAGTTCACTAGTGTAAACTACTTTATATACACTTAGCTAGTGTAAACTACTTTATATACAGTTAGGTAGTGTAAACTACTTTATATACGGTTAGCTAGTGTAAACTACTTTATATACAGTTCACTAGTGTAAACTACTTTATATATGGTTAGCTAGCTTAACTTCTTTATATACACTTAGCTAGTGTACACTACTTTATATACAGTTAGCTAGTTTAACTTGTTCATATACACGTAGCAAGTGTAAACTACTTTATATACAGTTAGCTAGTGTAAACTACTTTATATACGGTTAGCTAGTGTAAACTACTTTATATACAGTTTGGTAGTTTAACTACTTTTATATACAGTTAACTAGTGGAAACTACTTTATATACAGTTAGCTAGTGGAAACTACTTTATATACGGTTAGCTAGCTTAACTTCTTTATATACAGTTAGCTAGTTTAACAACTTTTATATACAGTTCACTAGTGTAAACTACTTTATATACAGTTCACTAGTGTAAACTACTTTATATACGGTTAGCTAGCTTAACTTCTTTATATACGGTTAGCTAGCTTAACTTCTTTATATACAGTTAGCTAGTTTAACTACTTTTATATACAGTTAGCTAGTTTAAACTACTTTGTGGACAGTTAGCTAGTGTAAACTACTTTATGGACAGTTAGCTAATGTAAACTACTTTATATACAGTTAGCTAGTTTAAACTACTTTATGGACAGTTAGCTAATGTAAACTACTTTATATACAGTTAGCTAGTTTAAACTACTTTATGGACAGTTAGCTAGTGTAAACTACTTTATGGACAGTTAGCTAATGTAAACTACTTTATATACAGTTCACTAGTGTAAACTACTTTATATACAGTTAGATAGTTTAAACTACTTTATATACGGTTAGCTAGCTTAACTTCTTTATCTACGGTTAGCTAGCTTTACTTCTTTATATTCAGTTAGCTAGTTTAACTACTTTTATATACAGTTAGCTAATGTAAACTACTTTATATACAGTTAGCTAGTGTAAACTACTTTAAATTCAGCGTAGTGATCAAGCCAGTGTGGATTGGTTCATTTTATATCAAAAAAATTTGGAGATCCCAAATTCTTTCTCTCTCTCTGAGAAAAAGAAAAGGAGGGGGTTTCAGATATCAACCCTTAACAGACAAAAACACCCAAAGGAGGAGGTGAAAGGTTTGCTTTCCTTAAGTGCTGTTTTTGGGCAGTTTGATCGTAAAAGCAGCCGAGATAAGATTCGGTGCCTGACTGTTAAAATGACAAAAAAAACGCTAACAAGAAATTATCTTTCTCCTGAACAGCCTATCAGAACTCTTTTTGAAAGAGGGCAGGAAAACCTAAACTGCCCCCCCCCCACACGTAACCATGGCAACAGACCTCCCTCTTTGTTAATTACCTCACATCAAAGGATATTCTCCTCTTCACGCCCAGACGTGAATTGATGAGAAACTCCAGACGCTGGAGAAAGGACACAGCCCTGAATTCCTATGTGTAAACAAGGAATACTGTCTCCTCAAAACTCCTTGTTTAATTAAATAATCTTTAAGTTACTTAACAGGTCTCTCCACTCCATTTGAGTAGTTATGTTACCATGTTGTTGTTGATATTGTTGAAAAGAAGAATCTAAACAAGTTAATTTTGCAGTGCTCTAATTTTCAGCAAGGATCCCTGACATTTCTTCAGTTTATGTTGTAATCAATGCTTTGTTTCCAACACTTTCTGACACTTCCTTTAGAAAGGATATGATAAAGTAATGTTATCCTATACTACTTGATTAATTTTCCAGCTCGATTTTAAATGATGTTAAATAATCACTTGCTATCTTCAGTCTCCTCATGGAACCAGAGCTTCCCCAAGAGGACAAAATAATGATAATAATAATAATAATCTTTATTTGTAGAGCACTTTTCAAAAACAAGTTACAAAGTGCTTTAACACGTGTAAAGACAATAATACCCAAGAGACAATAATACAAAAACAATACAAGATAAAAGCATGAAAACATTGAAAAGACTAAAATACACGTTTAAGATAAATATAAAATTAGTAAAATACAATAAAATAAAAGGGATAAAATAAAGTCAAATAAGATCGGGAAAGGCTCTCCTATAAAAGTATGTTTTAAGAAGGGACTTAAAAGAGTTCACTGACTCAGCCGACCTGATTTCCTCGGGCAGGCTGTTCCAGAGCCTCGGGGCCCTGACAGCAAACGCTCTGTCCCCTTAGTTTTCAGTCGAGACTCTGGAACAGACAACAGACCTCTGCCCGAGGATCTCAAGGTACGTGCTGGTGCGTATGGGACTAAAAGGTCAGAAATATAACAAGGCGAGAGGCCATGAAGAGCTTTAAAAGTGATCAATAGAATTTTAAAGTCAATTCTAAAACATACTGGGAGCCAGTTTAATGAAGCTAAAATAGGAGTAATGTGGTCATATTTCTTTGTTCTGGTTAAAAGCCTGGCAGCTGAGTTCTGGACAGTCTGGAGTCGATCAATAGATTTTTGGGTTAAACAGGTGAAAAGGCTGTTGCAATAATCCAGGCGTGATGAGATGAAGGCGTGTAAAATGGTCTCGGTGTCCTTAAAAGTTAACATAGATCGAATTTTAGCTATATTTCTAAGTTGATAAAAACATGATTGAACAAGCTTTGTGGTGTGCTGCTCGAAATTTAAATTACTATCAAACCAAACACCAAGGTTCTTTGCCACAGGCTTAATGTGATTTACTAGGGAACCAGCAGATGGCAGTATTTGTTTTGCCATCTGCTGAGACCCGATGACCAGGATTTCTGTTTTGTCTGAGTTCAGTTGGAGGAAATTATTTGACATCCGTTTTTTAACTTCACAAAGGCAGTTGTTAAGTGAACTCAGCATTCCAAGTATATTTGTGTGTCATCAGCATAAATATGAAAAGAAATGCTATATTTATGGATAATATGTCCAAGGGGAAGCAGATACAAGGAAAACAAAATGGGTCCTAAGACCGACCCCTGAGGCACACCATATTTAACTGGACAGAATGAGGAGACATAGTTGTTTACAGACACGCAAAACTTCCTATTTGACAGGTAGGATGAAAACCATTCTAGGGCAGTGCCAGAGATCCCCACCCAGTGCCTCAGTCTGTCTAACATGATGTGATCAATGGTGTCAAAAGCAGCGCTAAGGTCCAGGAGTACCAGGACTGAGCACATACCTTCATCAGCAGACATTAAAAGGTCATTGGTGACTTTAAGCAGGGCAGTCTCAGTGCTGTGGTACTTCCTAAAACCAGACTGAAACATTTCAAATATTTTGTTATTTTCCAGCACAGTGAGCAGCTGTTTGGACACAATTCTTTCTAGAATCTTTGCAATAAAAGGCAGTTTTGAAATTGGTCTAAAATTATGTGGGAGGGAGGGATCTAAACCAGGTTTCTTTAAAAGTGGGTTCACGCAAGCCGTTTTAAAATAATCAGGGACACAACCAGTAGATAGGGAGCTGTTGAAAACAGAGATCAAATAGGGCCCAACAGAATCTATTATTTTCAGTAAAAACTTTGTAGGTATTACATCAAGTGGGCTGGAGGACACTCACATTTGTGATACTGTTTTTAAAAGCTCAGACAAGTCGATGGGATAAAACTGGTTAAAACTCTCTTGTTGCTGGTGAGGAACCTCTGAGTAAGAGGCCGCGGGGGTAATAGAGGCTCTGATTGACACCACCTTATTGGTAAAATAAGATAAAAACAATTCACAGTCATCATTACTTCCAGCTGAGGCACAAGGAGGGGTTGGGTTTACCAGCTGATCCACAGTCTTAAACAGAAACCTGGGATTGTGTTTATGTGTAGTAATGAGTTCAGAAAAATAGTGTGTTCTCGCATCCTTAACCATTTTATTGTAGTTAATTAATAAATCCTTCAGACTGAGGTAATGGACTTGGAGACTGGATTTTTTCCATCTGCGCTCTGCTTTCCTGCATTCCCTTTTTAGGCTGCGAATGCTGTCATTTATCCAGGGTTGCTTACTAGCTCTAGACGTAGGCCTAACCTTTAGAGGAGCAGTAATATTTAGTGACGACAAGCAGATATGATTGAAGTGATCGACCAGATTGTTGGTGTTGGAATCAGACAGGTGTTGGCTTTGGCTCTGAAAGAAACACTTTGTTCATTAAAGATGCGAGAACACACGGATATAAATAAGCATTACATGCCATCGTTCTGAAATGCCGTTTTAATGTATAAATGTCACTCTGTGTTTACCTGTTCATAATCTGATGCTTCGTGTAACTTGCTTATATTCTCCAAGTAAGAATGTGTAACAGCCAATATTATCCAGGAAATATTGAATAAGTCTGTTTCATTCTGAAATCCCGGAAATGTGTTTAACTGGTAACCATTCAAATTAAGTAATTGTTTCCCTTTTATCAAATGCTTAAAACTAAGAACGGTATAACCGTTTGACAATTAAGGTGTGATTGTGGGAAGATATTTGATTACAATATGCACAAATAGGTTTTAGATTAGACATATTAAAAGCTAAAAAGTTAGAAACTAGAAACAAGCCCCCGGGGAACCACGCCCCAACAAACAAAAGCAGCGACACACGCTCGCTCGCTCTCTTGGCTCCTCTTCGCTCTTCGGCTTCGGCTGCGTCTCCCAGCAACGCCCTAAGAATTTCGGCCCGGCTTGCAATAAAACTCTTTTGTTCTTTAAGCCGTCCTAACTGAGAACTGAGGCCGCCGACCAGCAATCCGGCCGGGAGAAACGACAAGCAGTAAGACTAAAACCCTGCATTCTGTGATCAGTGATGTCCAATAGTTTGTTAATCGATTATCTTCAATCCTTAAAACTCATAGCCAAATTTAACCGAGTTAATATCGTCTGCTTTCATTAGTTCTCTTTCTCCCTATGAATCAAGTTCTTCCCACAGTAGAACTCCACATTGTCATTGTTTGCCCCATGTTTGTTAGCCATTGTTTATTTCTTTGATGTATATTTAACTGCATTTATATTCACCTTATTTATCTAATAAATTTCACCGTAATCACAGGAACTGTTTGTGTGTATTGCTTAACTCTAAGTCCCTTTCACGAAGGACTTACTCCTTCGATATGAGATTGACTGATTGATTTAAGATAATTGAGCGATTATTAACTAACTGATCGCTTGTTAATAATTGTATGATTATAAAAAAAATTTAGATTTTGATGCCCTTTGCTGTTATGACAAAAAAGAGGATTTTCAAACACAGACAAAAAAAACAGTATGGGCCAAGATTTAAAGAGGGAAGGAGCCCACAGCGGGAATGTTAAATCTCGCAGAGATTCCTTGTGTCCTCATTGTGTCCTCAGTATCATGACTGAAGCTGATGGTGCCCTCGCTGACCTTTGCCCCTTTGGCATGTGACTAGGGTTGAGCTCACCTGGCAGTTTTCCCTGACGTCCCACTGATCTCAGCTGACTGTTTAAAACGCTCCGAAGGAAACAAGAAATACAAACGATGAAACTGAGTCTGTGATTGTTTGGCTCAGGCCGCTCACCTCCACGTATGACCTACTTTTACATTTTCCCTGGCAGCAGCTTATCTGTGACTCAGAAACCGGTTGGTGAAATGTATAAGAGGTAGGGCTGCACTATATATCGCCAGAGCATCGTCATCGCAATGTGCTCTTGCGCAATAGTCACATTGCGCAACAATGCAAATTCATACTAACCACTTCAACTTTTTTGCTGCTTGATAGAAAAGGAAAACTTGGAAAGTTAATTTTCAATGTCTAATCTACAAGAGAAGTTTGTCTGAGTAATTTAAGAGTTCTTGTAACTAGTGAGTGACGAGGAGGCACTGCATGCACAGTGAACCAGCAATCCCAATATTATTGTTGATCAGTTGATCAATTCTTTTAGGATGCTTAATTATATTTATATAGAGAACTGAAGTAATCTGGTGAAACTTCCTGTATTTTTTCATATCGCAATATATATCGCTGAAAAGAAAAATATTGCAATGTTAGTTTTTTCCAATATCGTGCGTTAACTCAAATATGACAGCAGGAGTAGAACTGGAAATTTAAACCTCTTTAATCACACTTTTGTTCATAGAAATCAAACAAAATGCAATTATATATTGTGATACACACAGCTCTGTAGACTTGATAGCAAAATAAAACTACTGAACGATAAATCTGCCAAGCTGATTTTAGTTTATCGGAGATATATCAGCATCAGCACAGTGGTTCTCAGAGTGCGGTCTGGGGACCCCTAGGGGCCCTAGAGGGAGGTTCCAGGGTGTCCCCAGCAAAAAGGGGAATCATTTATTTTAACTATAATTCCATTCATAAATAACCCAATGACAGAACATATTACTATTTTGATCACACTTTTAATAAAACATCTAAAAGCCAACATCCTATCAGATAGGTGATCCTGGGACAAAATCGTATCAGATGGGGGTCCGTCGTCTAAATGGTCTCAGTTTAGGGGTCCTTAACATGAAAAAGTTTGAGAACCACTGGCTTAAGAAACATATTTAACGATCCTTAATCAACATCAACAGCATTATAAATTCAAAATAATACAGAGGTTTACATCACATCCCCATTTCATGTCTTGCAGAATGATTATATAGACAACACACAAAGCATACATTATATGTGTGTGTGTGTGTGTATTCGTACACAACAAAGCTATAAACATTTTGGAGTAGCCTTTTATTGTGGCCAGCCTAAGGCCTTTTATTGTGGCCAGCCTAAGGCCTTTTATTGTGGCCAGCCTAAGGCAACACGCCACAGGCCACAATCAACAACCTGATCAACTCTATGTAAAGTAGATGTGTTGCACTGCGTGAGGCAAATGGCGGTCACACCCGATATTGACTGGTTTCCAGACCCCCACAATACAGGGAAACTGGACATTTTGGAGTGGCCTTTTATTGTGGCCAGCCTGAGGCACACATGTGCAATCCCCATGCTGTCTGATCAGCATCTTGATATGCCACACCTGTGAGGTGGATGGATTATCTCGGCAAAGGAGAAGCGCTCACTAACACAGATTTTTGACAGATTTGTGAACCGTTTGAGAGAAACAGGCCTTTTTTGTACAGAGAGAGAAAGTCTTAGATCTTTGAGTTCAGCTCATGATGAATGGGGGCAAAAACAAAAGTGTTGCGTTTATAATTATGTTCTGTGTATATATATATATATAAAGCAAGAGAAACAAATTCTTTAACCAAACCTTCACCGTTAGCGGTTTCAGTGGACTGATGTCTTATACATATATAATATATACATATATTTTTGAAAAGAGATATTTTTATCCTTTGTTTAAAAAAATTCTGTCCAACCGATCTTCATTTTACAAAACATTTACAAGTCCCCAGAACCGCTGCTGTCTTAGTATAAATGCAGAGTGTGTGGTCCTGCGTCCTGACTGAACTGTCTGGTGTGTGCGTTCTTAAGAATAAAATATTAAAAATTGATTAATTCTCTCATTCTCCATGTGGTGTCCCACATTTTTAAAATAAGTTTGTCTCTTGAGCACCAAACACAATTAGACGTATTAGTACTAACCAAATGTAAATAAACTGGTAGTCCACTATTGTTGTTGTTGCTGTTGTTTCAGGCACATGTTCATTACACAAAGAACCAATGGGCATGCGGACACACGGATGCGCAGAAACCAGAAGATCTTTTTAGATGACGTTTAAGGAATAAGGGTTAGAGTCCCTAGAGGATAGAGTGGGAGATGGGGTAAGCTGAGAGACCTGCCTGTTTTTATTTTCTATTTAATTCTTTGAAAACTTTTTTATATTTCCCTGTTACTTTAATGTTTTATATAAAGCACTTTGAATTAACTTGTGGTTGAAATGTGCTATACAAATAAACTTGCCTTGCCTTAAAAAATTCACATTTCAGTCACCCAAACATTGTAGGAGAGAACATTTTCAAAAATGTCTGTATACGTGTGAACAAGAGTAACTTAAAAAGTGTATGTTCCTTTTAAACTTTGCACCTTTGCTTTACTGTAAAACCTTACCTCGCCAGGCGTCTAAAAAGATGACTCTGATTATGAACCTCTGATCTGGAGGAAGGAATCAGCTTTTGGATAAACTTTAACATGTGACTTTCTCCAGTGAAACTTCACCCACAGACACGGAGATGCTTAACGAGTGAAAAGGGTGAAACTCTGATGTTGTGGGATGTGATTCAGAGATTGTGAGTGCAGCTTTTGGCTCTCTGAGACGCTCTGTGAGGCTGCATGCATCAATGTATTTACTGTTCTCCTATGTCAGTTTGGAACAGCGAGGCCACCAGCGACTCGCCAATTTACTGACATCACCGGCTAAATAATACCACTTATGAGAATACAAGCCCCGCCCTGAAGCTGGAGCCGGCTTCCCTGAGCTTAATTTAGCCCTGAATCACTGCAGCCATTATGAAAACCTCTCAAAAGTGTATTCATGCCTCGCTCCCCTCCAGCATCTTACCTCCTTTTTCCACACGACTCCTCACTTCACTTCACTGCTGAGTCCACACATCAGCAGACGGCGAGGAGGCCTCTGCATTGTGTTTTCATCAGTGGTGGAAGGTAACGAAGTGCACTTACTCAAGTACTGTACATAAGTAGAAATGTAAGGTACTTTTTTACTTCTACTGCACCACATCTCAGAGGGAAATACTTTTTTACTTCACTGCATTTATAAGTTAAGAGTTTACATTAAAACATATGAGAAGCACATTAAAAAAATGAACTTTCTGCGGATTAAAGCAGTGGTTCCTGACTAGTGGTGGACAGTAATTAAGTACTTTTACTCAATTACTGTACTTAAGTACAAATTTTAGGTACCTGTGCTTGAGTATTTTCTTTTCATGCCACTTTGTAATTCTACTCCACCACACATCAGAGGGAAATATTGTACTTTTTACTTTACTTCATTTATCTGACAGCTGCTACTTTACTAATAAAGATTTTTACACACTTAAAAAAACAAATAACAAAAAATATGATGTTTTGTTAAAATTTAAACTCCACAGTAAGTACAACTAAAACGAAGAGTCATTTGACAGAAAATTAATTATTATTAATTAACTATTTTGATTGATTAAGTCATTTTTCAAGTCGGCCAAACAATCAGTGTATTGATGGAGGAAATAATCAGCAGATTGATCCAGAATGAATAGAATCATCAGCTGCAGTCTGAAACTGACTCATTTTGCATTTGAGTCAATGGAGCGCAGCCATGAAAGTGTCGGACCTCAGTTAGAGCGAGGCCTATACTGCGCTGTGATTGGCCAGCCGTGTGTTCGGGGTGTAGCATAGCCTCTTGCTGTTGAGACTGAGCCCCAGCGTCACCGGTGTTGTGCTGACTTGTCCACACCTCGCGGGACGTTCGGATCATTTATCACCATTGACGAACCACACACTTATTATTATATCGTTTTAAAACAGTAGTTTTTCTGGAGGAACTGCGACATGCATGAAGCTTTTGGCACAACTGCGGTTAATGTCAGGTGATCAGAGAGAAAATGCTCAACAACAAGCCTCAGTTTAGCTGGACATGTACAGTGTTAGTTGCACTGACTACTAAACAGAGACTGCGGCTCTGCAGCTTCTCAAGATTAAAATGGAAAACCGTGTGTAACCCCCCCGCCGCCCGCAATCACCGCCACACAGACACGAGATCAGACTATCAGTCAACTGTAGGAGTGACTTGACAGTTCTGATCTGACTATGTAAATCCTTAGGGCCCGTGTCCACCAAAGTGTTTTTTACCAGCTGAAAACGCCAGCTGCTGTACTGAAAACGCCGAGCTGGGAGCGCTAGGGTGCGCTTTGGAGGCGCAGCATTTGTTTTTTTAACGAGACGCTGTGGTTGCTATGATGCACTGAAAGTAAAAATGTCACCACAAAGTGCGTAGGCCTACTTGCTCTGTATGAAGAGAAGGCTGAAACATGAGAGGACAGACTCTCGGTACGTGGGAAACACCTCGGCGAGTAGGCACATCGTTTCGTTCAAGATCGGATGTGCTAGGTGCGGTGTTTGTCTCGCCCCTCCTGCATTGTGCAAAAAATGTGCCGCTCCCATTGGAGTGAATTGATAAAAGATGCTGGCGTCAGAAAAAAACGCTTTCGTGGACACGGGCCCTTTGCTGGGGACAGAGGACATATAATCGTACAACAGGGACATTTTACTGTTTTAATACTCACATACTTTTACTGAAGGAACATTTTCAATACAGGACTTTTACTTATTAGTAATTAGTATGAGTATTTTAAAGTGTGGTAATAGTACCATTACTGCAGTAAAGGATCACTATAGATCCATGATATTCAGTATTTTCTGTTTTATTTTACTTCTCTTAAACATGTTTAAAGTTAATGCACGCTAATATTTAATTTAACCACATGCATTACTAATTGTGTGCGTGATTTATTAATTCATAGATCTCCTCTACAGGTTAAGTAGTTTCTCTGAAACCAGGTTTTGTGCCGTAGTCGCCTTCCAAACTTGGCAAAATTTGAATCTATTCTCTGTGATTTTTTTTTGAAGTCCAGCAGTAAAAGTGTGAGTAGGAAGCACGTAGAAACATGAAACATGCAGCGTCTGTGACGTCACAGATGTGTTTTAGTTTCACTGCTCTCCAGAAAACATCTGTCTACTTTGCATTTTCTGCTACTCTGTCTGGAAATGTTGCTGTCGTTTATTAAAGAGGACTAATTAACACAAAGAGCACGGCACCTAAACGAGCTTACGGTTCAGGTCGATCACACACGGCGAAGGTGACTCAGGCTGTTTCTCAACAGCATGACGGAGACAGACCACACAGGCTGAGAGACGTCTAAAGAGAGCAGAGAAGAAGAATTTCAGACATCTCTCATCCCGCTGATGGAAAGTCGGGCCAGTCAGAGGAAGAGGATGAGCGTTAAAAAATAGAAAGTATGAAGGAAGCTGTGTTTAAATACCAGAGTATATATGTGTGTGTGTTTACGGTGGTGTGAGTCAGTTAGGATGTCACTCAGACTCATCAGGAGGTGGAAGAAGAACCAGACAGTCTCTTTTCCTGCCTTCCTTTTCTTATTCAACTGATGTGAAAAACTGGAGATACAAGGTTTTCCCCCAATGGTAAAACTAAACTCTGCTGCACAGTAAATACTTTTGCTTTGGCTTCGAGACGACGTTTTACCTTTAATACTTGTCTGCTGCCATGTGGTTAAAGCAGGAATGTTGTTGATGTCGGGTTCAGACTCCACAGCGACTGTCTGGTAACAGTCGCTGTGTCACATGATGGATTACAGAGTCATATATTCTCGCTGTGACTTGGCCGAGAGACGTGACAGACTACACGTCCAGCAGCAACCTTAGTCAGGCTGAAGCTCCTTAAACCTGCGTCCTCTCCAGCAGCCAGCAGGGGGCGACTCCAGCGGCTTCTCAGCTGATTTATTCCCTCAGTAAACACTTTCCTGATGAGTTTCTGGTCTCAGTCGCTAGTTTCAAGTCTTCTTCAACACAGCATGATGTTCATTTAGTAAATTATGGTCCCATTTAGAGGAACAGAGACCAGGAAGCAGGGGAGGCTTTAGGGCGGGGCTACAAGCTGATTGACTAGTCGCTACCATGGCAACCTGTCAATCAGGATAGAGGCTGTTGAAAAACGTTTTTAGGAGTTTATTTTTATGTTAAGTACATTTTGTTTTAAGCGTTTTTGTTGCTAGCCAAAATTAATATCACAGCAAATGTAAATTATTTATTAACCAAGCTAGCAAGCTCCATCCTCTTATCCAAATATGGTCACATCTGGTTCCAAAAAAACAAGATGGCGACGGCCAAAATGCAAAAATCGAGGCGTCAAAACGGTAGTCCACAAACAAATGGCGGACGTCATGGCGGCTGTGTCCGCTTTGTTTACACAGTCTGTGCTACGCGTTGGTCTCCAACCAGTCGTAACTCTCTTTCACAACAAGAATGTCAACAAACATGGCTTTTGAAGCGGTGTGTATGAAACTGGCAGTCTTGCGTTCAGCTTTCCTCTGTTTCACAGTTCCACCTCGCAGAACCAGCAGCATCATCCCTCTTTCTCCTCGCCGTGTTTACAGGTGAAGAGCGCTCCTATTGGTCAACATCACCGAACACATCGTAGAATTTGTTCATACGGGACGTGGGGATCTGTAGTCCACAGCTGCTTTATTATATATTTATTAAATATTTCCTTGTCTTCTGCATGGTTCATCAACTGGGGAGGATGATGATGACTGTTAGCTTTAGCCTCCATGAAAAGAACATTACATTTACATTTATTCATTTAGCTGACGCTTTTATCCAAAGCCACTTACAATTGCTATTTATGTCAGAGGTTGGCTGGAGCAACAAGTGGTTACGTGTCCTCAGGGACACATAGGTGGACATGTCACATGTCTTAAAGGCATGTGATTGTTTTTGAGTTTGACAGGGTATCTAGTAACTTGTCTAGAGGTTAACTTCGGTTAGCTTGTCGTAGTGTGATTGAAACAGGAGCCTCAGTTGCTGCAACATGACTGAGTTCAAACCTTCACGTTGAGTGAAAGTGAGTAAAAAGAAGCTCTGTGTTGTTTAAACTCTCATCTTTGAAGCAGATGTGACCCTGCAGAGACTGAATTACTCCCCCGAAGCCAAACGCAGCCCGGGGAATATTCAGGTGGATGGAAAAGAACATTCTTGAAAATCACAAACTGAAAAGGTGTGAGAGCAAAAGGCGCTGCAGTGGCATTGTGGGTAACCCGGGTTTATTTAGACTGGGTTTGTAGGCCATTACAGAGCCCCCTGGCATGGAGGATTTCATCCAGGACCATCAGGCTGCAGAGCTGTGGTTCACAACTCACAGGTTTCTACTTCACATTGATCTCAGTGTTTTCAAAAGGAATAAATGAGGCTCCAGGATAAAAAAACACTGATGTGAAAGATATTTAGAGAAGATTTAATCCAGAATCTGAACTTTCCTGAATGCTTGTATCTCAGTGTCCAGTCTACATTCGCTGAAAATACAATATCAAGTCATTTTTCACTTTATCGGTAACGAAGCAGGTGGACGGTGCTGTAAACTCACACATTTTGGCATCCGACTCGAGACAACCACTTTCCTTTTGGTGTAATTATGGTTACGTTAACTAAGGGTTTGAACAGGGTTTCCACTTTCACTCGTTTGTCAGAACGCTATCAAGCTAGCCGCTAAGTTTGGAGTGCACACGTGTTAGAGCCTTTATGGTAAGTGCAGTTAAAAGGAGGAGAGTGAGCTGACAGGCAGGTTAGCGACTTTGTTCATTTTCTAACAAGTGTTGCGGTATGAGAGTCGTACCTGAAGAGAGGCTATTAAATCTTAATTGTGCGCAATACGAGCACAACATACAGTATAATTATCAAATTGCGTCGGATTTGTTGAATGTAGCGCGAGGATGGAGGATACACATACGACAAAGTCCGGTTTTCAAAATAAGGTGTTAACACAACATTATGGAAATTAATTGGATTATATTTGCAGGAAGTATAAAACATGTTACACGTGTCCATTAAAAGTAAAATAAAATGTTAAGGAATTTACTTCTTTGATTTAGAGTTGCTGGAAAAAACATTTAATAAATCGGTGGACTTTTTTGCTGTTTCATCACCATAAGCGGAGACAGCGTGGGTGTGGCCGCCCCAGCGACCCGGCCAGTTGTCATTTGGCGTTGGGACACTGTAACAACAGAGTGAGATGCTCCTGATGGGTGGATTCTCCTGCTTGCTATTTTATAAGAAAAAGCTGGCTATATTACCCCGCTGCTGCTGGTCAAGCTGACAATTATTAACAGCAGGCCGAAACGTCCCTCAGGCCACCGGGAAATCAGGTGCTCCCAATGCCAGTCCGCTAGTGCTCCTACAAAAGTGTCAGACTCACAATGGACAAGTTTTAAAAGAACCAGAGATATCTCCTTTAATATAGAAAAAGGCGATATAAATAATATCTGAAACGCTTATTTGGGAAATTAAATATATCAAGAGATATTTGAGTCGAATGTGGTTTTATATGATTACATACAGAAATGTCACCTCACTATTAGTATAGTATTTACTATTTCCATATTACTAGTCACTATTTAGATACTAGTACATATTTATTAGTTACTATTACTATTGGATAAAAGCATCAGCTAAATAATGTAAATGTACTAGTAACTCTTCCAAAATTTACATACATTTTCATTCTTACTAGTACATCTTTTGGGTGTAATGGCTCGTTCAAGGTGTTCATTTAAATTCTTACTAGTAAGAATGGAGTAGTTACTAGTAACTAATAAATAAGTACTAGTAAAATGGAAATGTTTACTGGTCACTAATGGAAAGGTGATATCTGAACTGCAGAGCCCTGTAGATTTCAATGGCAAAAATGAGCAATTAGTTAACAGTAACTAAAAAATAGTTTCTAGTAACTAATGGAACAGCACTTTTTATTAAAGGGGTTTTGAAAGAGGATGGCAGTTTTTTGTTTTGTCACCTGCTCATCGGCAATCAAAGTGGAGGAATGATTTGATCCTTAATGGGAATCATTTTAAAAACAATGAGAAAGAAGTCAGGTGAAATGTGGCAGCTGCAACCGGTGTAGTCTTTGAAGCGGGGAAACGATACTCAGCAGTGCATTTACATCTTCCTCGGCCCGTCGATTGTTTGTCTTTTCGTCACATTGATCCCGAGCCTTTCTTCATCTCTGATCCTTACAACAACACCGGCTCTGAGAACTAATAAATGGAAGGGTTTGATTTCCGTCAGCGGTGCCAAACACCACAGGCTCACCTTCACGGTGCAGGGGTCAGGACGAAGCGCTCAGGCCCCTGAAGGCTGAGGGGCCGGGCCAGGGGCCGGGGGAATGTTTACCTACTGGGCGTTCCCTTATTGATCTTATATATCGGTGCAGGGCGGGGAACCATAACGGATAAGCACAGGGCGAGTGTTATAACACGGGTCAAAGCAGCTCCCTCTCTCTTCTGCAGTGGTGGACAGTAACTACACTGAACAAAATTATAAAGACAACACTTTTGTTTTTGCCTTTCTCTGTGTACGCGAAAGGCCTGTTTCTCTCAAATATTGTTCACAAATCTGTCAAAATCTGTGTTAGTGAGCACTTCTCCTTTGTCGAGATAATCCATCCACCTCACAGGTGTGGCATATCAAGATCAGACAGCATGGGGATTGCACAGGTGTGCCTTAGGCTGGCCACAATAAAAGGCCACTCTAAAATGTGCAGTTCCATCACACAGCACAATGTCACAGATGTCTCAGGTTTTGAAGGAATTTGGCAGTACATCCAACCGGCCTCACAACCGGAGACCATGTGTAACCACATCAGCCCAGGACCTCCACATCCAGCATCTTTACCTTCAAGATGGTCTGAGACCAGCCACCCGGACAGCTGCTGCAACAATCGGTTTGCATAACCAAAGAATTTCTGCACAAACTGTCAGGAACCGTCTCAGGGAAGCTCATCTGCACGCTCGTCGTCCTCATTGGGGTCTCGACCTGACTGCAACTTCGCACAGCCGTTGAAGAGGAGTGGACCAACACTCCACAGGCCACAATCAACAACCTGATCAACTCTATGTAAAGTAGATGTGTTGCACTGCGTGAGGCAAATGGCGGTCACACCCGATATTGACTGGTTTCCGGACCCCCACAATACAGGGAAACTGGACATTTTGGAGTGGCCTTTTATTGTGGCCAGCCTGAGGCACACATGTGCAATCCCCATGCTGTCTGATCAGCATCTTGATATGCCACACCTGGGAGGTGGATGGATTATCTCGGCAAATGAGAAGTGCTCACTAACACAGATTTTTGACAGATTTGTGAACAATATTTGAGAGAAACAGGCCTTTTGTGTACATAGAGAAAGTCTTAGATCTCTGAGTTCAGCTCATGATGAATAGGGCAAAAACAAAAATGTTGCCTTTATAATTTTGTTCTGTGTATGTACATTTACTCAAGTTCAAATTAGAGCTATTTGTACTTTTTATGTCACTTTCTACTTCTGCTCCACCTCAGAGGGAGATATTGTACTTTCTACTTCACTACATTTATCTGACAGCTTCAGTTACTTTACAAATTAAGATTTTTAAACACAAAACATATGAAGAGTTAATAAATTTTTGTAATAAATTAAATTACTCTACAGTTTATACAAATGCAGCTGGTACAATAATTTTGACAGAAATTTAATTAGTAGCTATTTTGATAATCGTTTTTTATGTAAAAACATTTCATGTGAAGATTTGCTGATTTTCCTTTTGATTATTTTAATATATTTTTAATTATCTTGAGGTTTAAACTGACAGAACAAGCATTATGAAGGAGTCACTTTGGGCTCTAGGTATCGGTGACAGCATTTTGTTTTCAGAATTTTTACAATTGATTTATGGAGAAAATAATCAGCGGATTAATAAATAATGAAAATAATAATTAATTGCAGTCTGATACAAGAATTGTCAACCTCAACCAACTACGTGAATGCATGAGTAATAATTATCTAATGATTAACCAATCATGAAGACGGCGATTAAATGTAGGTTAATTAGCCAGCGCATTTAACCCCGTTTTAAACAGTCATGCAGGTACAAATTCATGCCGGTGTCATCATTGTGTGACAGACCTACTCGCCAATCACAAGTGCCACGCGCCTCCTGTTACGGTCCCACTCACCAATCAGAGCGGGCGCAGGGCGTGTACACTTTACTACAACAAACGAAACTGGAGGGAAACGTGGGATGATGGCGTCAGGCGAACTGACACAGGAGGCGGCCGTGCCGCGGTTTTGTCCGGTGTCAACTCACACTGAAGTGTTTCAGCAGCGTTTAGTCTACACGTTGTTAATGTGTTGTTAATTTGTCATTTTAACTATGGATCACAGCTCTCTGTGAGCCGGTTTCGTTCTCTGCAGGCTAACGTTACATATCCACATGGAGCATTTCAGAATAAGAGCGTCTTGCCTGTCTGATTTTGCTGAATTGTTGATTTTGCTTATTTGTTCGGTTATCCTTCATTTTTATGCTTCTACCATGTAGGTAGGCTACGTAGATAAATTATTTCTTTAACTGTGTTTATTGTTTATTGTACAATTGGGAGTCTGCCATGGGTGTTTTATTTTGAAAACCGACCGGATTCTCTCTGCCGTTCTGTGTCTGACTTCCTGTCTGGTTCATCTGCTCTGTGCTGCTTGACGCAGCTTCCGTCAAAAACAGACTGGCAGTGAATATTAAACTTAAGCTAAACTTAAAAAAAAATCGCAAATCGAATCGTGATCGCAATAAAAAAATAAGGTTTTTCCCCCAAATCGTTCAGCCCTTTTTTTTTTTTAGATCTTTTACGTCCATGTTGATTCCACATCTACTACAGAGATTCTTTAGATTTGCATTGTCAGAGCGTTATAAACAACACGCAGACATCTAGTTCACTCTACATGGACAGCAAACCACCGCTGAAAACATAGTTATGGATCTCATGGTTTACTGACCCGAGTCTTCATTAGTCTCCGAAACTTCATCATCACACCTGAACCTGGCTCATAATAGTTCTCTAACACGTATGGACAGCACTATGAAGAAGAAGATCATCAAAGGATTGTTGATGCCCTTCACATTTCACTTTCAATCCCTGGTGGGGATTTTAGGATTCACTGGTTGCACTCTTCTAAATGAAAGCGGCGCTGTTTTCAAATCCCAATCTTGACAGGAATGAAGAGAGCGGTCCGATCGATGGGCAGGTCCGTCAGACGTTACCTCACGACTTTGAGGATTTCAGAGATGTTCATCTGTCTCTGGTGAAAGGGTGTTGAAGCAGAGTTAAAAGCGTGAGTCCTTCTTCCTCTGAGAAACGTTTCCCACGCGTCACAGCCGCCGACGGCTGGAGAGAAATCAGTAAAAACAAACGTAGGTCACAGAAAAGCTTTGCTATCTTTCCTGAGGAGGTTTGTCCTCAGACAGGTGCAGCGCTATCTGACGCCCATCTCTCTGAACGCCTTCCTGCCGGCCTGTTTGCCTTTCCTTTTTTTCAGCACTGGCTCACACTCCATCAGCCATCAGGACCGTTGCATAACGTCTTTGTGTGAAAGGAGCCGTGAGAACAGAAACAAAACAAAGTTTTATTCTGCTGTTGATCCTCGTTCAGCTCATCGACAGCTTCATTTGGTTTTCATGCTCATGCTACAAATGACATGTCAGCCTTCAGGAGCCTCCCTCTATACCTTCCTTCCTTCCTTCCCTTCTTCCTTCCTTACTTGCTCCATACCTTCCTTACTTCCTTCCTTCCCTTCTTCCCTCCTTCTTTACTTCCTTCCTACCCCCCCCTTCTTCTATACCTTCCTTCCTTCCTTCCCTTCTTCCTTCCTTACTTGCTCCATACCTTCCTTACTTCCTTCCTTCCCTTATTCCCTCCTTCTTTACTTCCTTCCTACCCCCCCTTCTTCTGTACCTTCCTTTCTTCCTACCTTCTTTCTTATGTCCTCCTTTTCTTCCTTCCTTTCTTCTTTCCTCCCTCTGTACCTTCCTTGATACCTTCCCTTCTTCCCTTCCTTCCTACCTTACCTTCCTCTTTCCTCCGTACCTTCTTTTCTTCCTTCCTTCCTCCTTCCTTATTTCCCTCCGTTTCTCCCTCCCTCTATACCTTCCTATCTTCCTTCCTAGATATAGAGGCTCTATACCTTTCCCCCCTTCTCCCTTCCTTCCTTCATTTATTCCTTCCTTCCTCCCTCCCTCTATACCTTCCTCCCTTCCTTTATTCCCTCCTTCCTACCTTCCCTCATTCTTTTCCTCCCTCTATACCTTCCCTCCCTCCTTCTTCTCTACCTTCCTTCCTTCCTA
Organism: Micropterus salmoides; assembly: GCF_014851395.1. Lineage (NCBI taxonomy): Eukaryota > Metazoa > Chordata > Actinopteri > Centrarchiformes > Centrarchidae > Micropterus > Micropterus salmoides. Next base: position 2,203,962 of record NW_024044681.1, read on the forward strand.
CCTACTTTCTTGTGTCCTCCCTTTCTTCCTTCCATTGTTCTTTCCTCCCTCTGTACCTTCCTTCCTTCCTACCTTCCCTCCTTCCTTCCTTCCTTACTTGTTCCATACCTTCTTTTCTGTCCTCCCTTCCTTCCTTCCTTCTCTTCTTCCCTTACTTCCTACCATACCTTCCTCTTTCCTCTGTACCTTCCTTCCTTCCTACCTTCCCTTCTTCCTTCCTTACTTGTTCCATACCTTCCTTTCTGTCCTCCCTTCCTTCCTTCCTTCTCTTCTTCCCTCCTTCTTTTGGAGGTGGATTCTTGAATCAGTACTTTTACTTGGGGTACTACAGTACAGAGTGCAGTATTTGTACATGTAATGGAGTATTTCCCCCCCTGTGGCACCACCACAGTGAACAGTATCTCCATCTCCTTCCACATCTGCTAAAAACGGACAAACATCGGCTCCAAGTGTCTCCGTGTGAAGAATTTTCCGGTGTGTTCGAGCAGCTTTCCAGAGAATCCATTTATTTGGAAAAGACACATCAGGAAGCGAGAGTCCAAACAAAGGCCAGCGATTGTAAATCTAAATGTGGATCCATCCTGCAGGTCTGTGGGCTGGTGTCAGACGCAGGTCTATTTGGGGTCAAAGACAGACTCTTCAAAGCTCTCAGACACACAGGTCTGTTTATTATGCCACCCAGAAGACTCTCACTCCTCGATCCCTGTGGGGACATCTCATTGCCATAATGCATTCCCCGGCTCCTGACCCTACCCTTAACCTTATTTATTAAAAACAAGTCTGTCTTCACGCAAGCCCAAGAACAAATTAGCATAATTAGGAGCAAAGTGTGACCCCAAACCTCAGTTTGGCTACTTCCCTTAAAGTTATCAGCATGGAAAGAGTGAGACCAGGTCCAAGACGCGGTAACCTGATTATCAAACTTTTAAAAATGGAAACTTTTTGGATTCATGAATTGACCACGATTGATCATGGACTTATTGAAACACAGGATTTCAGCTCGTTCCTGTGAATATAATGATTAGACGTCTCTCCCTTAGGGTCCCCTGTCCTTCCCGTCCAGTGGTATCAGGACACAGGTGGGTTTTGTCCTAAGGTACTTAGTAGTTCCTTGTCAGTGAGCTTCACATCAGTCTCTTTATGGACTTATGTGAATGAGGCTATTCTTGTCACCCATGTATGTTGTTTTACAGTGTATTGCAGTGTTTTGTGTAACATGTTGCTGTTTTTAAAAACAAAATAAAACACCTGTGAGCGCTTCGGCAATTTCACTGAGTGAACCTGAAGAAGGTGAAACGCGTTTTTATAATACATTAAATTTTGATTTTAGATTCGTCCTTTCAGAAATTCGTCATGTGCAATACAACAATTGTCAGAGCGACAAACAAACCTGAGCGCTGAGCAGGAGTATTAAACCAGAAACTTTTACCTGCAGCGGAGTATTTTCACAGTGTAAAAAGTCATTCACACTGAGGACACTGAGGACATGTCCCCATCTCTTTTTGAAAGCATTTGTTAAAAATGTTCTGAAAAATAACCTGAAATGTTAAGTAACAAATGAAAATGCTATGAGAAAGGTTTATATGCACAAGAATAAAACATGCAATTTAAATGTGCATTGTCCGATAAAAGCAACTAAAACTGAAACAAAAGCTACTGATTACTGCATTATATTCCCATATCTTTGTTTCCCTTCATATAAATTAAGACATTTACACCATAAATTGTTGCAGAAAATGTCTCCTGAATGCAGGAAGTTAAGAGTTTAATGCTTAAAATCTTCTGGGGGGCCCACTCATGTATTTCAGCATTGAATATTTCTTCATAATAATGTTATGAAGTTCATAAGTTGTCCTTGACGTCTACATGTTGACCTCGGGCAGCTTTGAGAAGATGCAGAAAGTTTCCCGGTCTGATGACGTAATGACCTTTTCTTTGTGTCTGACGTCACTGCAGACGGAAACATGCCGGCACGCAGCCCAACAACGTCTGTAACATTTGCTTTTGGCAACAGCTGGCCTTCTGCTGCGGCCCGAGTGACGACCTGAGAGTCCTGAACGCAGCACGAAACCACAGTGGCAGAAGTCCAGTCTGATATCTGAGCATTTTACTCTGTACGCTAAAAACAGATTCTGTTTGTCACTTCTTAAAAAACAAACACACGCAGGTAAAGAGAAGCTTGAATGAGGTCTTTACACGACACAGACGGTTGTGGTTATACAATAATGTTATGAAGTCTTTGACAAGTTGAGGACGGAGAAGTTTCACCTGCAGCTCCCAGAGAACTGAGTCTGTTTGTTTCCTTTAATCTGAGCCACTTTAGAAACATTTGTGAAGTTCATTTTATGGTTGTTGTAGTGTGAATGAATACACAGCAGCGGTGGAAGAAGTACTCAGATCCTTTACTGCAGTAAAAGTACACCACAGTGTAAAAATGTACATTTTGCCCAATTTAGAAGGCGAGTACGGCACAAATACTGGTTTCAGAGAAAGTACTAAACCTGTAGAGGAGATCTATGAATTAATAAATCATGCAAGCAAATGACTAATTAGTAATGCATGCTCTTAAATTAAATGTGTGTGTGAAATAACAAACCTTTAAACGTAAGACAACAAAAGAAGTAAAATATAAAACCAGAAAATACTAAATATCTCTTTCCAAAATCAGAATTTCGTGGAGGAAGTATTCAGATCCTTTACTGCATTAAAAGTACAAATACCACACTGTAGAAATACTCTGTAGAAATACTATTAAAAGTTAAAGTATGTGAGTATAATAAGGAAAACGTGCATAAAGTAATTAAAGCAGTAAAATGTCCATGTTGGGGAGTTTAATTTATAACAAACATCAGATTTTATGAACTCATGTGTTTTGTGTGTAGAAATCTTAATTAGTGCTTGTTTTTGGTGGGAACTGTTAATAAAGAGTACAATGTAGGACATTTCAAGGTAACTCAACTTGATCGATTGCCTTTGTTTAAATTCTTAAAGTTGATATATCTACAGTGGTCTGCTTGTTTCCACATTAAACTTTTTACAACTTGTTTCAACTTCATACTTTGAGTCAAAACAAACAATTATTTTACTTTATCAATGCAAGAAAAACTTAACTAGTCTAACTGACGTACATTTCTGTCTTATTTTAGCTCACAGTTAAAGCTAAACCGCAAAACTACATTTATACTACTTTTAAATTTTAAGTTAAGAGGATTTAAATTCCAAATTAGTTTCAGTTTACAAGGCCGTTGTCATGTTCTCCTTTCACTGGGGTCACAAAAGTGCCTCTATCTTAGTTGGAATATTAACTTATCTACAGTATATAATTAGTAGGGATGAACGAGTACAACACTATCTGTATCTGTTCAACAAATTAAATTATCTGTACTCAGGATGGGCGGGGCTTAACCTGGATGTGGGCGGGACGAACTGAAAGTTTGATCAGAAGTTGCTGTATTTATTAGAAAACTATTCACAGAACAGCCTCAGAACTGAGCTTCAAGAGCAAAGTATTTGATTCCAACAGCAAGAGAACTATCTTTTAAACTAAGGCTCCTACATTTAAAGTCTATTAGAAAACAGATTTTAACAGAACATTTTACTCTGTATCTCTCAACCCTGGCCCTGACCGTTAGCATGTAAAGATCTAATAATATTAATAATAATAACAATTTAAAGTTAAAATCAGCATGTCTTGTTCAGCAGCTGCACATCTTCTCTCACTTTCTCGCGCATTATGGGAATTCCTTGCATTTTTCAAGGCTTTTTGTTCCTCCTCAGACTCCGTCGGCGTTCCTGTAACCCGCCTCGCCTCGTTAAAAACTTCAAACGTCTCACCGACACCCACACATTCCTGCACACACACACAGTCTGTTTTTAGGATTTTTAACCTCATGAGACGTTGAGTTAAAGCCCCCCCCCCCACACACACACAACTGACCCCCAGATGTGTTTCTCCAAAACAGATGTTCGTATTTTCTATTTAAAGAAAGGTGTCTTCACCTCACACACCTGTTTGTTGACCCGCCGCCCCTCAGGATCGCTGCAGCTAATGAAAAATATCCTTCTGCTTCAGTGGCACAGGTTTTATGATAAACTCTTTTAGGGATCTAAAAAGCTTTAATTTATTTTAGAAGACAGTAGAATTGGTCCGTCTGTGTTTAGTTCGTTACAATCATCCTGCTTGTGATCTAGATTGAGAGTTGAGCGAAAGTACACTGACTCAGGTGCTGCACTTCAGCACAGTTTTGATGCACTTTATACTTGTACTCCACTACATCTCAGATTAAACTACAGAAAGTATACAAAGCAGTAAACGTTAGCTCTACTCTGACAAACAACATCAATACATCAATAATAATGACCCACTGAATCCGTGTATGTCGTTCTTTGGTTTTTTTCCGTTTTTAAACCAAAAAGGAAAAATATAGATTTTGATTTTGAGTCTGATTTGTGTAGCTTTGTGTGTTCCACTGGATAAACAGTGTTTTTCCTGCGTAGAGACATTTTTTGGCGCCCCACAAAGAGGTTTTAGCGAGCGCCAAAGGAAAATCACCAGCGCCAAAATGATCAGAAATGAAAAACCGTTTCAAATGTTCTCCTAATGTGTTTTAATAGCCATTAATCAAACAGCTTTTGAGCAAACAGAACATTAACTTAAATACGACGTCTTGACTTCTGACAGCGCTGTTTTTTGGGGTTTTTTGCACATGCAGCTGGCGATGGATTTGTAAATCAGCAGTTGTGTTGGTTTGACTGCGCCTGAACGCTCCGCTACGAAGCTCGCGCTACTGGGAGCGATGACTTGCTGTTATTTCTCACAATATAAAAGGCGTTTATGCTTGAATGTGCTGGAATTCAACGGTACTGTCACTTTTGCATTTTACACTCTCCAGATCAGGTTCTCTGGGCTCTACGCGATCGCTCACCTGTTCCCGTTCTCGCCTGCCTGCTAATCTCCGCAGGGGTGTCGTTCATGCAGCCGTGTGCATAGTTGTTCGTCAGAGTCACTTTTCGTGAACCGACCAATCACAGCCTAGAGTAGGCGGGACATTAAAAAAAGGCCCATTCTGAGCCAGGAAAAACCCTGATAAACCTGCAGCAGAGACACTTGGGCGATGGCCGTGCCTGATTAAATGTAATTAAGATGAGCTTGAACATCAACACGTGTTTTTGAGGCTGCTATTGGCTCAACGTTCAGTTTGTACCTCACTAGCAACTGGAACAGGAACGCTTTCCCAAGATTCGCCGGTTTAAAATTCAGTGATAGTTGTCAGAGCATCCAGTGGTACACAGCAAACATGGACTGTTATTAGTTAAGTCGGCGAGATGTATATTAACGAATCATACAGGGATTAAAAGGTTCGGGTAATTTTCGTTCAGCCTCTCTAGGCTACACTGTTTCGCCCTGACCTTTATTTTCTTCGTGAGATTGGAAGAAAAAGTCGTGCTGCACTGCGGAGAACCTCCAGATGCAGGAACACGTGGATTAGGAGCGTCCGACTTCATCCAGCCAGAGGGAACGAACACTGACTGCCGAGTGCGCCGGTTCCACCAGCAACACAACTCATAGTAGGTCTACCGCGGGGGGCGTGGAATGAATGGCAAAAATAGCATGTTTTCGATATTTTAGAGACCCCCAGAATTATTACAAATCATGTCTTATTAGGAGGAGTAAAGCTCCCCGGTAGTTCGCACCCTGGCCGCAGCCTCGAGGAAAAAACCTGCCTAAAGAATAAAATTTACCCGCCTTTACCGTCACAAACTGACGCTACAGGGCTTCCCCCACTGCGTTGTCCTATGACGCTACAGGGATCCCCAGTGCGTTACAAACCGACGGGCTGTAGGGATACAACACCTGTCAAAGACAGAACAAAACGCAGCTCCTTTGTTTGCAGTTTTAGGCCTAGTTTTAAAACACAAAAACAAAACAGATGTCTGTTTTTTTGTTTACCGTTAAAACAGAAAAACCAAAAAGCGACTTGTTTTTTTGTTTGTTTTCCGATTTGGTTTTGAAACGAAATAATGAAAGAACGAACCATACACGGATCCAATAATATGATCAACCTGTTTTGCTCAAGACTTCTTGGCGTCACTTTTGAACGCCCTGGGGATCCATGCAGGACTCCACAGGTCTCCACAGGTAAGTTAGCAAGAATAAATATCACACGTCCGGTTAGGCTTTCAAAATAAAACTAGCGGTTAACGTTGTGAAACAGCAGAATTTGGTTGGTTTTAAGCACCAAAACTACTTGGTTCAGGACAAGATCCTTGTTTGGGTTAAAATTACTGGGTAACTTCACTAAAAATAATGTTTCACACGGGAAACAAACACCGGCCTCCTGGGTGAAAGCCCGGTTTTTGTCCCACCTGTCCTCCCCAACCACCTCCTCAAGCCTGATTTATACTAATGCATCTGAAAGCTTCTTCCACCTCTGGTTCTCATAGAAATGATGGAGAATCAGAAGTCGTACCGCAGCAGGTTTGTGTTTTAAACATTTATCAGCCGTTTTAATCTTGAGCTTTCAGAACTTCTTCCTCAGAGTCTCGTTTCTGTGTCAGCTGTCTTCTGTCCGTCCTCACCTCCCTTTCAACAAGATTTCACTTTACAATCAAACGTCTCTGCTTCAACATCAACATGTGGTCACTTTTGGACCAGATATCCACCAATTATCAGCCATCTGCGGCGCCGAGAGCCACGCTCTGCTGAAATAATTACAGCGCAGCAGATCTGCGGTCAGCGTTTACTCAAACCTGCGTCTGAAACCGAACCGACGGGAGTCCTGAGAGAGACGCGTTGGGCCTCAGCAGCAGCTTCCTCTTCCTGCAGTTACTGTGTTTCTGTTAGCATTCCTCTGCTAACGTCTCCACACACACATCATCATCATCAGGGATGTTCCCCTCTGCGAAGAGATGAAGATGTGGTTTCTGGAGGTTCAGTTTGTCTCAGATTCTCTGGATGAAGTTTGATTTGTTGTTTGTATGTTTGCTTAGAAACAGCAGCAAAGACACAAAGACAAGAAAGGATCGATACGTCGCTCTCAGGCTGCAGAGAAAGAAAGAAAAAGAATAATTTAATCAGTATGTTTGTAGTTAATCTCCTAAATAACAGACCACAAACCAAAAAGCAGAGAGCGCCTTGCAGTAAAGATGCACATTCAACATCATCTCCGTCAAACTTAACATGATTTTAAGAAGAGTTTGTTGCCCAACAGCCACCTCAGAGGCTGACAAAGCATTTTTTATTTCATTTCACAAAGAGAAAACTTACAAAATGTTCTCCTGCAGCACAACCCTCCTCTGATGTCCATCTAAATGATCCCTTTTGATCAGCGCTGATTTGGTGGTTTGCAGGATTTGTGAGTTTTAAACAGTTTTTAGAAATTCATGTAATTATAACTCTAGATTAATTTAAATAAATCAACTCGTAAAGGTTATAAAGTTTTCTTTGGCAGATGATAATAACACTTTATTTAAAGAGCACAAAGTGCTTCACAGACACACAGAAAGAAGTAAAATACCACAGAAAATGATAAAACACATGCAAAAAATGATACAACAAGAACATAAAAACGTTAAGATTCGCACCCCAGTCTACAGGAAGTGCCGATCAACGGTAACCACAAATGTGGGCGACGCCACGAACCTGATCACCCAGCTTCGCCTCCATCCTGCAGGTTTCTCTGCTGCAGAGGGAGTAAGCTGCAGTTAGTTTGCTCGCCTTGACACGAGAAACGTACAGGTCACAGGAAGGTCTTCGCTCGTTGTGTTGTTAAGTTGTGAAAGCTAAGGTAACATAATTTGACAGTATTTTCTGTCTCCTGCTTGTTTAGGCAGCTTCTAGATCATATCGTTATCGTGAACCCGAGGTCGGTTCAAGGCCAGGTTGTTTTTTGTCATTTTTTGCATCTTGCATGGGACTAGAATACGTTGATTCAACCCATTCTTGTGTTACAACCAGCTTACCTTCTTTGACTAATCATAACCACGACAGCAGGGGTCATAACGTTTGGATCACGGAGCCGGTGCACTGTCAGATTTAAACATCAGCCAGCTGTTTTATTTAATCATTCAGGACTTTCAACCAGGAGACTGGTGTTCGATTCCTTTGTGAAACGAAAAGTCATGTAGGATATGTAAGTTGCAAAAGTGACGTTACTTAACGTAAGTAAGTTAACGGACATAAGTAATGTTATTTAAACCCAAACCATGATATTTTTGTAAATCTAACTAAACTGCAACGTTTCACACCTTTAACATGTACTTTTATTTTGAAATTCTAACCAGACTTGACCGCGAGGTCCTAAAATTATGAAAAACAACGTTAAAGGGTAACCGGGCTGTTAAAAGGCGACGCCGAGTGGTCTTGACCAAGCATCCATATGTGACAAGTTGGATGTGAGAATATGTTTAGCTTTATTGGCATGAATGTCAAACGACAATATTGCCAAAGCTTAAAGTATAACACAAAAAACATTTAATTTCATACAGTTAATTAAATACAGTAAATAAAACTGTAAAAGTGTGTGTTTGTGTGTTAAAATAAAATTAATTATTTAATTAAATAAAAATAAATACTAAAAATAAGACATAAAACAATAAAGTGTGTGTTTGTGTGTTAAAATAAAATTAAATAAATAAAAAAATTAAAATAAAACATAAAACAGTAAAGTGTTTGTTAAAATAAAATAAATAAAAATAAATATTACCAATAAAAATGAAACAGTAAAAGTGTGTGTTAAAATAAAATAAATAAATAAAATAAATATTAAAAATAAAACATAAAACAGTACAACTGTGTCTGTGTGTTAAAATAAAATAAATAAATAAAATAAATATTAAAAATAAAACATAAAACAGTGAGCTTGTGTGTGTTGTGAATTGAATTCACAACAATTCATATAGTTCATCAAAAACTGTCACTGTTCTATGATTGGCTGGCAACAGCCTGCCCACTCGAGGCTTGGAGTATTTGTAATGTAAAGAAAGAACTACTCATGTAAAAGGAGTAAAAACTACATTTCCCTTTGAAATGTTGTCCCCTATAGTGAAAGTACTCATGTAGGAGAAGCTCTTAACTGCAGTATTTTGGTAAAAGTAAAGTTACTGTGTGAAGAAAGAACAGGTTGTTCCTCTGCAGCAGCAGCTCTGCTCGTATTGTTCCCTCAGTTTCATCGTCTCATTTAAGCTCCAGTCCCTTTTTTTTAAAACCACAAGTCTAAACACACTTAGCCCCGCGGCCGGCCACAAAAGCCTGCTGTTCACCTCTCCCTGACCAACATGCACCCGTCATGTTTAGAAAATAACCCTGCGGTCCAAAACACACAGCCGACTCCACCGCTGAAATAAATCTCAATTTCCTTCAGCCACTTTCTTCATTTGGCAGTTATGTAATGACTTATCAGAGACTCAGGCGGCCTCCGGATCGATCAGGGTTATCTGAGGCTGTCTGTCAGCGACCTGTCAATGATGGTAACGCGTGGATCTCCGTCAGAGCGAGGTCTCACTGTGATCATTATTCCTGCGCTCTGCACACCCACGTCAAATTTAATGGGGCTGTCAGAGGAGGCTGAGGTGTGGTCACCAGCCATTTTCCAAATAATTACCCTTCACAACAGAGACGTTATTGTGTCGAACTCAGGGCCTCAGAAAACTAGGTGAAGTACAGCGAATATACAGCTCAGAGCTACAGTTACTCTGCATGTACTGGATGATAGTATTTATACTCCAGAGGAGGAGAATCCTGCCTGAACTTGTGCTGAAACTTCAAGGTTTCCTCCCCAACAAAAGGGTGGAAACAGATTTAGAGTAAGAGCACAGGCTCAGACACAACCTCAGTCATTAATGTGGACACTAAAGAAATCATCACCACAGCGCTGTAACAGAGTCAGGGTGAATATACAAAAATCACAAGTAGAGAGTAAATATATAGACATATCTGCCTCCCAGAAGTACATCATAGTATTTGGTTTGTACTTTCTTAGTTGTATGGTGTAAAGGTTTTTTATGTCCAGCTGAGTTTCTAAAGTTCCTCTTTAATAACTGACCAAATGACTGACTTTGGCGTGGAATTCCAACGCATTTTTTCCTTTTGCGTGTCATTTCACGCCATTTAGACCGCATTGGCTTGCAGAAACGGCGTGCCATTTTACGCCTACTGTCACAGTCACAATCAGCGTGTGTGGGATATAAATACACATGAAAGAGACCGGCGTTCAGTTCGCGAGTGAAACAATAATTACACAACGTTAGCTTTTGTTTTTTTGTTTACGTTACATAAATTACAGCGCTAAATCGTTGCTAACGTTAGCTACATAGCATTAGCTACGTTCTATTAGCTACGTTAAAGTAGCTAGCTAGCTAACGATGCTAGCATAGACATTCCCCCCGATGTACTTTACTGCTAACCTTAACCATCATTAATTAAATATGCATGTCGACCGGTTAACCCTACAGCTGCGCAGATCGGGTTAGCCTCCTTTGTGTTGCTTCTATGGGGACTGAACGGCATGAAATGACCTTAAAACCTTAAAATGCGTTGACATGGCACGCCGAAATGTCCTTGAAAGTGGCGTGCTATTTATAGGCCATTCCATGATATCATGTTGGATCCGAAGGCAGACTGTTTAATTGGCCTTCCCTGGTGTTCAGCCTCCTGACGCGGTGATTGGTCGGTTGTACTGACGAACTTGTTACCGCCACCTGTGTGACGTTCGTTGACTCTTTACCTGGTGTTTTTTCTGAAGCTCAGTGGAAAGCCTGAAATCCCTTTCCTGAAACAGTTTAAATGTGAGACGTGACCCAGATGTGTTGCTGACCTCAAGTCCATCTTTCATCCAGACCAGTTTCCAACCTGGTCCACTTAACCCAGAAAGACCAGACCTGAATTTTGAGGCTCCCACAGGAGTTTAAAAGCTTCACATATTTTCTCCATAAGGAGAGGTTTAAGGAGTTAAAAGAAATTAAAACGTGAAAAGTTTCTAAAAAGAATATGATAATCACACCTGCAAGAGGACCCACTGGTAAGAAAATATAAAATAAATAAGAGTAAATAAAATTGGGAAATGAACGTAATTAAAAATAAAAAATGTAGCAAATTAAAATAAAGTAAATAAAAATGTAAACAAAAATACAGTAGACACAAATTTACACATATGGTAAATTAAAATACAATATTCTAAAAATAGAAAAAATTAAAATCTTTAAAGGAAATATAGTCTGAATGAAAGGAAATTAAAAATTAACAAAAAAATAAAAATACAGCTGAAACAGATTTAATAAAAATATGGCAAATAACATATATAAAGTAAATAAAAATTAAAACAATGTTTTTTAATAATAAAAAAGAACAAACAGGGAAACCTTATAAAGTAAAACAAAAGTGTGTGAGAGGAACAAAATTACTATTATTATATTAATGGATTCTGAAGTGAACTTTGGGACACAGTTTTGTTCGTGTGTGTTTTCATGCTTTTATGATGTGTTTCACATCATCTATAAAACTTTAACTGAAACCGCTGTGTGGGAGGAATACACCTGGCTGAGGGACAGTCAAACCCCGCTAACAACAGGCTGCAGAGGACAGTTTACTGTCAGAACTCATACACCATGGCAAGACTTAGAACAGCAACAAGACACAAGGTACACTGTGTCAGCCAGGTCTGTCCCAGGCAGACAGGGGTTTCCAGATGTGCAGTCCAAGCTCTTTTGAAGAAGCACAAAGAAACGGGCGACGTCGAGGACCGTAGACAGCGGTCAGCCAAAGAAACTGACTGCAGCAGATGAAAGACGCGTCGTGGTTACTTCTTACAGTGGGGCCCTGGTACACCTACTGTCCAGAGATGTCTGGTCAGAAGTGGCCTTTATGAAAGAATTGCAGCCAAAAAGCCGCCGACATGGAAGCGAGGCCAAGCGACAAGTTGGGGATTTGGTCAGAACTAATGTTCTTCGTAATGCTGAGAAGTAGAAGCAGATACTCATCCATCATGAACTTTTCAACACCTTTTAGGCTCGCTTTTATCTCCTCAACAAGGAGTCAGCTGTAAAGTCTAGTCCACCTCCAGAGGACCGGCCACTGTCAGTGTCTGCAGGGTGCACTAAAAACATTTTCAGCATCTCACTGTCTCAGGAGAGGGTTCCCACCTGCTTCAAGAAGACAGCCACCATCGTTCCTGTACCTAGAAAGTCTGCAGTGTCTGGTCTGAACAACTACCGCCTTGTGGCTCTCACCCCCGTTCTGATGAAGGTCAATTTCATTATATGAGCTGTTATATTGTGACAATAAATATACCTACCAACCTACCTATCATGCAAAACCATCAGGGAGGCATCTGATTGGCCCCAGCTTTATTCTGTTGCATGACAACGACCCCAAACTATCTATAGCCTAAAGAAGAACAAGGAGTCCTGGAGCAAGGAGTCATTATCCAGTCTGTCTGGGATCACATGAAGAGAGAGAAGCAGCTGAGATCCAGATAATTTACCCAAATTTGCATGCTGTGAACTGTGAATCTACGTTTTCACTGAAACACAAAGGTCCTCTAAATGTACCTGTAATGATAACGTTTAAGGGTCTTTTAACCCATAACAATCCATCCAGAAACACAAATGTAAATAAACATTTCAATAAAAAATATAATTTAATTTAATTTAAAAAATAATGTAATACAATCAAGTAAATGCAATAAAGAATGGAATTAAGTGAAATCAAATTATAAAGTAAAAAATAAATAAAAAATGTCAATAAAAGAAAAAGAATAAGGACTATGGGGAAACAATAAACAATGAAACAGTATTAAAAGAAATATAATAAAATTATTTTTAGTATTGTGGAATATATAATGGAAAAAAAACTAAAACTAAAACTAAAATAGGGTAACAAGGGAAATAAAACATAGTTTATTGTAAAAAAATTATTGAGGATATTTTAATGGTTTGTTGTTTTATATTTCTTTAAACCCCTGCCTGCTGTTTGGTCCTTCCTCCAGCAGGGGGCGGTGTGCTGAGGTGTGCCTGTGCTCTCTGGGCCTTCATATGAAATTACATAATTCTTGGAAAGTTTAGTTGAGTGGTGGCGTGGAAAAATTAATTGACGCTCAGTTATTTTAAGACATGCTCGATCAGAGAGGAGGTATTTTCTCTGAGCGATACAAACACTCTTTTCCTCTGGAGACTGAATATACTGAATTGTTCAGGAGGAAATGTTTCAAAACATATTTTATTAATAAGGCTCCAAATCTGTGAAATAAAAATGAGTGAGGTCTCGTCTGCCAGACTGTCAGATTTTACAGCCGACTGGAAGATGAAATACACCCACTCTGTTCTCGGTTAATGGTCTGACATTAACCGAGGGAGTGAATAAAACTCACACACTGTAGGTGGAGGTGGTGGACTCCACTTTACTTTACAACATGTGAACCACCAGCAACAGGCTGGCCTTAACTTTGACATAAAAAGCTCTTTCCAAGGCCCAAATATCTTCTTTTAAAAGTTATTTTCTGAATTATTCTCCAGTTTACAGTGAAGAGACGATCTGCACACGTCCTCACACACCTCCACCGTTTGCTTTTCTTATCTGAAGGTAAAGGTTTGTCACATTCACTCCTCACAGTGAGACTCAAATGTCCAAATACAGAATATAAATCTGAGAAGTTCAAATTTATTTATAAAGCACATTTAAAAACCACCCTAGTTGGCCAACGTGCTTTCCAAGCTCATAATATACGAAACAAAGACAGTAGAAAATAAAATAAAAACATATAAAATAAAATAAAATTTATAAAACAATAAATAAAAGAATAAAATCAAATAAAAAAGAAGAAAGAAAGAAAAAAACAAAGACAGTAGAAAATAAACTAAAAATATATAAAATAAAATAACATTTATAAAACAATAAATAAAATAAATAATAAAATAAAAAATAAGAAAGAAAGAAAAACAGACAAAGACAGTAGAAAATAAACAAAAAACATATAAAATAATAAAAATATATATAAAAAATAATCTGTGATGGACTGGCGACCTGTCCAGGTTGTACCCCGCCTTTCGCCCGATGCCAGCTGGGATTGGCTCCAGCCCCCCCACGACCCTGTATGCAGGATAAGCGGTTGACAATGGATGGATGGATAAAAAAAATAAGAAAATAAAAAATAAGAAAAAAACAGACAAAGACAGTAGAAAAGGTCAAAGGTGTCAAAATTCTACTCGAATTGAAGGACTCCGAGCAGTTCTTATTTGAACAAGTAAAATAGTCCAGAAATCTGGAGCAGCCTCTGAGAGGGCTTCTTCACCTTTATTCTTTAAGCTGGATCTCAGAGCTTTGACAGGAGGGTGAAGTTCTGATAAATAAGAAGGCGCCAACCCGTTAAATATCTTTAAAACCAGTAATCAAATCTTAAAATCAAAGCACACAGAAACTTCTGTATAATCTGTCAAGTCACTAAAATTCATCAGGAATTGATTTAAAGTCACACTTTCATACATGAGGAGACGTTACGCTGTCGATCGGAAGCTGTCAGGATGATTAACTGCAGTTGTGACATACAATCAAACTTTACTGTCAGGAAACAACAGCATCAAAACTAAAATAACTGAACAGCCCTATAGGTCGATTATGCAACAGCTTCTTTCCGTTTTTCTGTTAGGTCCATAGACTGGATTAACGAAGTGGACGTGACCCGTTTGTTTGTGCACTACCAATTTGAAGCCTTAAGTTTGCCACCATTTTGATTTTTTGCAACCAGACACCGGACATGACCATATTTGGATGAGAGGGTGGAGCTAGCTAGTTTGGATCTCAACGTGCAATTCACGATAACTGTGATAATAGCTGGAATGTTAATTTTGGCTGGCGACAAACAGGCTTAAAACAAAATTTTCTTACTGGAAAAAATTATGAGCTTTTTCACCGCTGTCTCTATCCTGACTGACAGGTCGCCATGGTAGCGACTTGTCAATCAGCTTGTAGCCCCGCCCTAAAGCCTCCCCTGCTTCCTGGTCTCTGTTCCTCTAAATGGGACCATAATTTACTAAATGAACATCATGCTGTGTTGAAGAAGACTTGAAACTAGCGACTGAGACCAGAAACTCATCAGGAAAGTGTTTACTGAGGGAATAAATCAGCTGAGAAGAAGAAACATTTTCTCACAGACTTCTATACAATCACACTTCTTTCTGCAGCCGCTGGAGTCGCCCCCTGCTGGCTGCTAGAGAGGACGCAGGTTATTTCAGCATTGGCTTCACTTGTGAGCCAGAGGTTGCCACTTGGTTTTCCTAAACCTAACCAAACTACCACCGTTTTACGTTTACCACATGTTAAACATCACAAGTACTGAAGGTCCAGTACGCCTGCTGCTGGACTGGTACTCAACAACGCTTGTTTTGTCATTTAGGTATGAGGACGTGTTGGATTAACTGCAGGTTGACTAAGTTTATATGACGCACTATAGAACTTTATTGTCCACTGTAATGGAAACAACAGCAACCTAAAAATAACTGATTTATTTAAACAATAACAAC
This sequence comes from Micropterus salmoides, assembly GCF_014851395.1. NCBI lineage: Eukaryota > Metazoa > Chordata > Actinopteri > Centrarchiformes > Centrarchidae > Micropterus > Micropterus salmoides. The sequence continues at coordinate 2,219,475 of NW_024044681.1, forward strand.
ATAATTATATAAACCAGTACGACAGTGTTTCCACTTCTTGGTGAAACTACAGATTTAAACGCACAGATTCAGACTGCAGGTAAAGACTCCAGTTATTCCAGTTTGGTACATATTTATTTGGCCAGTTGCTGTGGTGATCGTGATCGAGTGTTGCCGAAGTTTTCATCCGTCTAGAAACTGAATATTGTCACAAACCTTCAGCACAAAGCAACGTCTGTCTGAAAGCATCAACATCAACTGTAAGAACCCGATGTTGGTGAACCTCATGTTGACTCAGGCTTTAATATCACAAACCTCTGAGCGGAGCATCAATCACCTGGACATCTGACCTCCTCCTCCTCCTCTTCCTCCTGTAGACTCGGGGTCAGGGAGGAGGCACAGACTAATGTCAGAGGTGTGGGCAGACGGTGGTGACAGACCAGACCTCCTCCTCAGGTGCAGGACCCCCTCTCTGTGAAACGGGAGCTGGAGGTGGAACCCGAGGAGGAAGCTGGACTCCTCCTCCTCCTCCTCCCTGAGCTGGCAGAAGCTATCCATCATCCCGGCTGTGGAGGTTGTTATAGAAAGACTCCTCAAGCGTTATTAAAAAAAAACCCTAAAACACCAGCACGCTGCCAAAAACCCTCTCTGGGTCAACACTGTTTCCACTTTCAGCTGTCTGAGGGATTTCAAACATCTAATACTTCAAATTAAAGTAATGAAACAAGCAATAAATAGGTAAGGTGAGGAAGAATAAGTGTAAAATGGTCGCTTCTCTCAGAGCATGGTAAAATTAAAAAGCACTGATTATAAACAAGGCAAGAGAGACTGGGCGACACATCAGTTACCTTAACTGGGACCCCGAATTGCAAATCATGATCGGCACACAAACTGATGTCTGTATAGAGAGCCTAAGCCCCTCCCCTTCCCGTGGATCACCATGGGACCTTATTTCGGGAAAAATATGTACCGTAGTGAGACAACAAATGTTTAGATCCCGTTTGAATTGTGTCCTGGATTACACGTTTGTCAATTTAAAAGATCATTTGTCATAAAACTGTTGAAGTATAAAACTGTAAAAATATGTAATTAGACCACAAACCCAAAAGTCGAGTATGTGACATCATAACTGTTTCCCTCAATGACTGAAGCTAACGTCAAAGAGCTTCCGTGTGTAGATGATGTGATCAAAGGACCAGGAGTCGTTGGATTAAACACGCCAGGTGAGAAACATCTCTGTGTGGAATATAGCTTAGCTAGCAGCAAGCAAGCAATGAACGTTAGCTTAGCATAACAGCGCCAACATGTTGGCGACGTATATTATGAGGAGAGATGCAGTTTATTGAGCTGTTCCACACAAAACTAGATGTTACTTTACTGTTTTACGACAAACTGCGACTTTAATTATCTTTTAAACTGTCAAACATCATGTTGTGTAACTCGCTGTTGATTACCGTACATATTTTTTTCCTATATAAGGTGCTGTGGGGTGGAAGGGAGGGACTTAGGCTCTCTATAGTCTGTGTTTGCAAATAAAATACCCAATGAGCAACATGTAGATGGAGAATGTTAGAGGACCTAGGATTGAACCCTGAGGGACCCCATATCTTTAACAACAACAGAGAAGGATCAGTTGAATACCAATGCAGAAGCTACCGTAGATTTTCACATGGTTGTTTAAGTCACTGTGGCCCAAACGCTGAGGTAAGAATAAAAAAATGGAAAAGGTCTTCTTTATATTAAACAAAAAATAAACAGTGGCGAGTTTAAAACTGCAGGGAAATGTTGACGGTACAGAAGCCAACAACGGCTTGTGTAAAGAATCATGTACAGCAGCATCAAAAAGTTAATTACGACAACACTTTTTCAAATAAATTAACTGCAGGAATGCACATGGATGATAAGAGCTGCACTTGTAAATCTGACCACAGATCAGCCTGCAGCAGAAACAGAAACAAACTCTCATTTGTTGCTACACTAACTTCATGTAAATGAAGGTGGATCTGTTCCAACCGAGCGGCGTTCACTCCTGAGCCTCTGTTGTGAAACAAACATCCATTTGATCAGGTGGAGCCGCTGCGGTGTCACCAGCAGACACCCAAAACACGCATTACAGCATGCAGAGGGAATTCTGGGCCCGGACAGGTCGGCAGGGGCGGACAGGTATGAGACGTGTGATGCGTTCAGACCACACAGAGCCGCTGCGCTCGTGCTTCACGTCGCTGAAGTTTCCTCTTGTAAATGTTTAGTGCTGTTGGTGTCTGCAGGCTGTAGCTGGTGTGTGTGTGTTTGTGTGCACACAATGAAGCCTCAGGCGAGCTTTAATTACACTGTTACCAGTAAAGAGGATTTCTTTCATGTGGTGCATACCTATCTGCAGGTATTTCTGCAGGGGGAGGGGCTCGTCTTCATGAGCCTCCTTCAGACAGCGTTGAAAGAAGTATTCAGATCCTTTACTTGTATAATACCACACTGTGAAGACACTAACAACAATAACAATACTAATAATACTACTACTACTAATAATTCTCATTTAGATTTCAGTTTCCAGCCATAAGAAGCAGCTTGTCGTGCTTCCCTTCTCCCCGTCTGTCGATCATGTAAGCGATGAATTACGTGGGTAAGTGGAGGAAGACAGTGACCGACCACAGGCACACCGCTGCAGACCAAAATGACAGAGGCCATAAAAAGCCTCCATGTCAGGAAATAAAAGCTGCTGCTGCCAGAGCTGCCTTTAACATGCACTCACTTACTGAGCTCTGCATGGGTTTTTTCCAGCTGCAGCTAAACTTCACCAACGTCTCCTCACTTTTACTGCTTTTAGATTTAGTGCAGAGCAACAATGGCCGCTGGCGCTCACAGCCAGGAGTCCAGGACGATGAGCGAGCGGATGCAACGACAGATGTGTTGCACAAATGACAAGACGGGTGAATCGGAAAGGTGACGTCTCTGTCCGAAGGCAGCGAGACGAAGACGTCACATCACCTTTACCTCAAGGTATCATGGGAAGACGTACAGAGCTGGTGTTACAGGGGTCAGTTAGTGAGTAGCACCCTCACCGTACCGTATTAGGGTGTTTCTCAAGAATGCAAAGAACGAACTTCCTGCTAGTCGTTATTGGAAGAATGAACTTGCAATGTCACGAGCACGCAGAGCGCCGATGAGCGTTTGAGACGATGCGTTCTTGCTGGTATTGCGCAACACCAGAGGCATTTTTATAGAGGAGACACGCCACTTAAAGAATCCTCAATACAACAAAATAACAGCCAGGCTTTATCGCCCAAATCAAATAGCCCAGAATCGGGTTTATTGCCAAGTAGGTTTTAACTTACAAGGAATTTGTTTTGGTATATTGATGCATAAATAAACATTATAGAAAATAAAAGCAAATAAAAAGCCAAGTACTGGAACAGGGTTCTTGCACCATTTTTAAAGTCAAATTCAATGCTTTTAAAAACCTTTTAAGACAAACTTAAGACCCAAAAAAATTTTTTTGATCAAAAGAAACAATTCTCTTAGTCCTAATCAAACCATTAACCAATCAGAGAACAGTTCATATAGTTTACGTTATATTTGACTATTTGAGAAACAACACCAATCACATGACTCTGACAGAAACCAATGAATAGAAATAGTCAGTGGTCCAGTACCTCAGATGGAGATCCATTTGCTTGCTCTTTGTTGTTTTATTCACGTTTTCATCACCACACAGGGTTTCTGATGAACTCATGATATAACGCAGCTATAGCTGTTCTCAGCTTCCCTTCATGTGGATACATGCATAAACAATATTTGTTTTTTATACTTTGTTACGGTTGTTTTGGGGAACACAAATTAAATAGCTAAAGACTAAAATTATTATTTTTGGTTTGTTCCCCTCTTGAGAGTTCAACACCACCATCAACCAACATTTAGCGCCACTCTCAGGATAAATGTAATTATATAAATAAGAAATAAAAACTCTGTTTTCTGAAGCTGTTTATTTTAAGTGTGTGTTCAGCAGCAGCAGAGAACAGTCATGTGTGTAATCATGATTATCTCTTTATGTGCAGGTGAATTACCAGAGAGTCATTATCAGGAGATATTTATGCTGTTATCCAGAGATAACGAGATAAATAAAGGGATCCTTACCACGGCCGTTTTCTGCTTCACAAAGCAACATTTAAGTAAAAACACACCCTCAGTGTGGATGTGTGTCCAGAGCTGTAATCTGCTGTGCTGTTTTTTGATTGGCCCTCAGGTGTATCTGGCAGCGAGTGTGTGTTCACAGAGTAAAGAGTAGAAGTGTGTTTGGCTTTGACTGATGTTGGCGTGGCCTCTGTGGCCCGTTGGACTGACTGAGAGTCTGTGTGCAGAGAAACCACCCGCACTTCAGTGATACCCAGCAGAGCCAACAGAAACCCCTCTTAGCACTTATGAACGTGTCTGGATGGTCTGTTTGAAAAGTCTGCAGGAGGAGAACATGGAGGTAGTGGTGGTGAAGACTAAAGTGACACTGAACAGTACTACAGACATGCATTGGTTAGAAATTTATTAAAAACACATTCAAAACAGAATGATGGCAAACGTCCTGCATTTCTCCAGCAACCAGACTGAAATCTAGAAAGAAATCTCATGACTGCGTTACAGCAGAGGTGCTCATAAGTCTTCCAAGTCAAGTCTCAAGTCTCTGAGCTAGAGTCCAAGTCAAGTCTCAAGTCTCTGAGCAAGAGTCCAAGTCAAGAATCAAGTCTCTGAGCTAGAGTCCAAGTCAAGTCTCAAGTCTCTGAGCAAGAGTCCAAGTCAAGAATCAAGTCTCTGAGCAAGAGTCCAAGTCAAGTCTCAAGTCTCTGAGCTAGAGTCCAAGTCAAGTCTCAAGTCTCTGAGCAAGAGTCCAAGTCAAGAATCAAGTCTCTGAGCTAGAGTCCAAGTCAAGTCTCAAGTCTCTGAGCAAGAGTCCAAGTCAAGTCTCTGAGCTAGAGTCCAAGTCAAGTCTCAAGTCTCTGAGCAAGAGTCCAAGTCTCAAGTCTCTGAGCTAGAGTCCAAGTCAAGTCTCAAGTCTCTGAGCAAGAGTCCAAGTCAAGTCTCAAGTCTCTGAGCAAGAGTCCAAGTCTCAAGTCTCTGAGCAAGAGTCCAAGTCAAGTCTCAAGTCTCTGAGCAAGAGTCCAAGTCAAGTCTCAAGTCTCTGAGCAAGAGTCCAAGTCAAGAATCAAGTCTCTGAGCTAGAGTCCAAGTCAAGTCTCAAGTCTCTGAGCAAGAGTCCAAGTCAAGAATCAAGTCTCTGAGCTAGAGTCCAAGTCAAGTCTCAAGTCTCTGAGCAAGAGTCCAAGTCAAGAATCAAGTCTCTGAGCAAGAGTCCAAGTCAAGAATCAAGTCTCTGAGCTAGAGTCCAAGTCAAGTCTCAGGTCTCTGAGCAAGAGTCCAAGTCAAGTCTCAAGTCTCTGAGCCAGAGTCCAAGTCAAGTCTCAAGTCTCTGAGCAAGAGTCCAAGTCAAGTCTCAAGTCTCTGAGCAAGAGTCCAAGTCAAGAATCAAGTCTCTGAGCTAGAGTCCAAGTCAAGTCTCAAGTCTCTGAGCAAGAGTCCAAGTCAAGTCTCAATATCTCTGAGCTAGAGTCCAAGTCAAGTCTCAGGTCTCTGAGCTAGAGTCCAAGTCAAGTCTCAAGTCTCTGAGCAAGAGTCCAAGTCTCAAAGTCTCTGAGCTAGAGTCCAAGTCAAGTCTCAAGTCTCTGAGCAAGAGTCCAAGTCAAGTCTCAAGTCTCTGAGCTAGAGTCCAAGTCAAGTCTCAAGTCTCTGAGCAAGAGTCCAAGTCTCAAGTCTCTGAGCTAGAGTCCAAGTCAAGTCTCAAGTCTCTGAGCAAGAGTCCAAGTCAAGTCTCTGAGCTAGAGTCCAAGTCTCAAGTCTCTGAGCAAGAGTCCAAGTCAAGTCTCAAGTCTCTGAGCAAGAGTCCAAGTCTCAAGTCTCTGAGCTAGAGTCCAAGTCAGGTCTCAAGTCTCTGAGCAAGAGTCCAAGTCAAGTCTCAAGTCACTGAGCAAGAGTCCAAGTCTCAAGTCTCTGAGCTAGAGTCCAAGTCAGGTCTCAAGTCTCTGAGCTAGAGTCCAAGTCAGGTCTCAAGTCTCTGAGCAAGAGTCCAAGTCAAGTCTCAAGTCTCTGAGCAAGAGTCCAAGTCTCAAGTCACTGAGCAAGAGTCCAAGTCAGGTCTCAAGTCTCTGTCAATCAACTACGTAACTAACGTTACATGATCAACCTGTAACCTGTTTTTCACTTACAGAGCACAACCATGTAATATACAATGCAAATTACAGCTTTTTAACTACTGTAAGTCAACACACCCCCCAGACTCTCAATCCAGTGTGACGTTATAACAAAATAAAACGTTACATGATCAACAATAAACCTGTAACCTGTTTGCAGCCACCGTTAATAATTAACGTGATGGCAGCCAGCGAGACGTAAATGATTACATAAATCGTCCACCACAAGTTTGGCGAGTAAACAAACGTTCATTCATCTTTTCATAATGCACAACAGTCAGAGTTAACCTCCCGTAGGTCGTAGCTAAAGCAAGAAGCAAGCTAATGTTAGATGGCCAATGCTGAGCTAAACATGTTCACTCACCTCAGGTTACTAACCAATTTGCGCTCAGCGCTTCTTTGTTTGGGTCTTGTTGTATGAAGTTTATGTCAAAGTTTATGATGAACGGCACAGGAGCTGCCGCCGTTTGTTGTCCTCTCTCACGTGTGGCTGCGCGCTGATGATACTATGTGTTACGTAGGCAAGTTATAGGTAACGGAGGGAGGAGAATAACAGCACGCTCATGAGACGTAAAAATAAACATTGTGCGTGAGTCCTGAACCTCGAGTCCGAGTCAGGTATTTTGAGGACAAGTCAAGTGAATTCACAGTGTGTGCAACGTGAGTCCAAATCTCAAACTCGAGTCCCCATCTCTGCGTTACAGCAAAAAGCAAAACATTACTGTAACTGTGTGACTTTTGTAACATGTTACTCTCAACACTGACATCATACACACATCATCAATCTGAATAATGCACCCATTAAACTGCAGTGAAAGTGACAAATGAAAGTAACTAGTGATCTATAATGTATTACATTTTGGAAATAACTTGCCCAACACTGTTTATTATACATGTCCAAAGACTTTCCCTTGTCACAATAGAAAGATTCAGCCGTGTGTTTACGTACCTGTACTCTGATGTCATTAGGATGTCTCCCTGTTTAACACTACAAAGGAACCATAAACAGATTTCATTACATCCACCGTGAGCCGGTTGAAACAACCTGGAACAATAGTCTCACTCTCTGCAGTCTAATTTAATTGCCATAAATATCACAAACAGTCGGTGTAAGCCTGCAGGACGCGTTAGCCTCCCTGTTATTATGTTCTCCTCAATGAACAATGATGATGATCAGCGAAACAAACGCTCCCCTGAACATCAAAAGACTTTCACCTGACAGCTCAGCAATTATCTGCAGCGTCTCCGAGGCAAGTTTTGTTCGGGGTGTGTCCGCTGCGCTTTGACAACAGGAGGAGCTTTCACGGAATCTGAGAGGCAGGTATGAATCAAAGGTGATTCATACTCTGCTCAGGTGAAGCTGCAGGAGGTTCAGATACACGTGACTCTTTGGTCGCAATCAAGACCCACAAACTTTGTTCCAAGTATACAACAAAAATGCAAGTTCTGTCAGGCAGATTGGGTCCTGTTTGACCTGTGGGTCCAGGGCAGGTCTTACTCTTTATAAAAAGTTCTAACTCTGCAGGGATCCTTTTCATACAGCTGTCAAGACACTTATTATATTAACAATCTGAGCCTGTCTGTGGAAAAAAAGCACTTTAGTGGACGTACTTTGATTAGGGTGGCGTATCAAGAACTGGTTCCAAGTTGAATCGTTACCAAAGAGAACTGAGAATTAGATTCTGCTTCTTGGTTCCCAACTTTCTGCATATCTGATTGAACTGCAGTGAACATTTTACAGTCCATCAAAGTGTCTCCCATCTGCCAGGAGCTGCTACGCCGACCTAACGCCACCTCATTTGTTATGTCAAATTCCTTCTGTTTCCAGTCCTGGACCATGGGGGACCGCAGCAAACGCTCCAAAGTTTGGCTCAGCTTCACTAAAAAACTGCACCAGCTACAGTAAGGAGGTTTAGTTCGAGGGAGGAAGCAGCTCCAACATGACGAAGCGTTTCCTTCAACGCGGCGTGAATCTGAATGAACGCTTCACTGTGTTCAACGTGTCGCGCTCTCCAGCTAACGCTAACAGTAGCAACGTCTCAGGTACAAAACACAGGTGAGCTGACGTTCAGCTTTTATACTGACGGGAAACCAACGATGGCTACAGATGATTCAATAGATATTTTTCTTCTTCACACAGACACACGGGAAAATAAGTTACCCTTTAAAAGGAATCTTGAATGCAGGAACTTTACTTGTGTTGTCTATACTTTTATAGAGTGGTTTCGCTGCTTTTACTCATCTTTCCTTCCTTCATCCTTCATGGGTGGCAGAGCATTTAAGGAGGGTTGAAGCTGCAGCATAAAGTTTTGGGATGAATTTAGCGTCCACAGCTGGTTTCCTGGAGTGATACAGGGACAAAGCCAGAACATGGTCTGCACTCCTTTCCACCAAATTAAAACAAAAAAAGGAAATGTCTCTCTGATTACTGTTTCTTGATGTAGTAAGTAATCGTCTTTGTCAGCTCTAAATGTTGAAAAGACTTCAAACGGTTTCTTCTGAGTGCTGCAGCCACATGTTTCACACTCAGTTAGAGAAATCCCACAGTCGGCATCTTCACTGTCGGTACCGTCGGTGTAGGACTGGAAGTTTTTACAGGTCTACATTTCAAAAGGCTTAAAAAAATCTGTGCAGATTCCAGCGTGTCCAGCAGTGCAAGATAAGCAAATATACCTGGCCTCCCCGCAGCCCGAATCCTCGGGCTTCGAGGTGATTCAGAGAGTGTGAGGCCCGCCGTGGGGGCAGGAAGTGGAGCTCGAGCCAATGGAGTGCTGATTTACAGGCTGATGAGTCGAGGAGCCTCCTCTGGGACTGAAAGCACTCCAAGACCGGGTAGGATTAGTTTCTTTGAGGAGTTCTCCCTATAATTATGCCTACATCTGTACTCTAGCTGCTCGGCATGCTAGGAGCAGTAATTTACAGATGTGTGCTGTGTATGTGCTGGGATAAATTCTTATTAAGGTGTCCGGTGAAACAGCTCCGATGGAGCCAGAAGTGGAGATACCAGGAAATACTTGGTGTATGTGTAAAACTATGATACATCAGCTTTAAGGAGAAAGAAGCCATGTTGACTGGCAGAGGCTGTTTACCACAGACATTTCACAATATCATTTAAAGCTGCATTAATACTTGTGTACTAAAGCAAACTTATGTAAAAGGCCAACAAACCCCTCCTAGTTTCTACCTGGACATCGCGCATCATGGAGCAGCGTCGGGTTCATGCTGGTGTCAGCCTGCAGCGGATATCAGCAGAATTTAGAGCTGATTATAAAGATGATCTGGTTACTGTTGATAGCACTTCCTGCAGACTGGGGTGTTGACACCTGTCTTTATTACGCAATCTGTAAAAACTCCCACGCTGCCAAGCAACTTTTCAGGTGCAGGTAGACTCTGCCGTGTCCTCCAGCTCCAACATGATGGATTTGCGTGTCAGTAGTTGCCACACATTGGGTGTTTCTCAATACCAACTTCGCCAAGTTCGGCTCGGGAGTACAAACTTCCAGGGACTGGAGCTCGCAGTCCGTCACTCAGCAATTGGAACAGCAGTGGACTTCATGACACCGGGCCCCATTAAGCCCAGGATATACTTGCCTTAAACTACGAGTACGCACGATAGCTGCCACACGTATCCTGCATTCCTTTGGAGAGTAGGTTGTGCACATCTCCAGAAATTAATGCTACACGTCAGCAAGATGCAATTCAGCACATGAACGTATGTCAACCTGACTGGCAGGTCAGCAGCAATCTCCTGTTCCACACAGCAGCCCAGGTGGTGACGGTATGCAGTTGGTTTGCCAACCACCGTTAAACAGAAAAGACGAAGAAGGTCAGCATCAGACTTTAAAAAAGGGAGATTTATGGCGGGATGTTAAACAATAAAACTCCTGGAGCTAGGCCACAATTACCGAGATTGTTATATCATTAAAATCATAACCTGCTTGAGTGACGCTATGTTTGGTTTTTGTTTACAATTCGGTCAAGGAAGATAATCCGGTGTCGGTGAGGGATGATCCCTGATCTGCCCCCTAGTGGATTCATGTTTAGCCTCCAAGTACGTGTGCAAAGTATGCAGGCAAAAACATGAACAATGCCGTATGCGTCGCCGACCCCTGTCTGGCTACGCATTGTTAAAAAGCATGTACAGTATATAGGGGGCTTTGGTGGGCGGGATCTCAAATTTTCTTGCTCAATCTACATAAATCTACCACAATTTTGAAGTTTAAACAACTATATTACCATATAAAAACTCATTCCATGACACAAGAACAGCAGCATTATAACTTATAGTTGTGAGTCTTCACCATTCCTGCTTGTTGGTGAAAAATGCATTCTGGGATACTTGGCTAAGTCCACACATGTCACCACCCGATGCACGCACATTTGAGTGTACTGGCTGACAGAAGCTGACACTACAGAAACTTTAGTGTGACGCAGGGAATGAAAGTAACACCCGACACCCGCAGGTAACTTGATGGTGATGGTGGGTTAAATCGTCGGGCCATCCGCCGCCTTGACGGACAGGAAAAATGCGTGTAGACACGTGTAGTAAGGTAAGCGTAGTGTGGCGATCTGCATCTACATTGTGCAAGTAGAGAACTGGACTCACACACGAAACTGATTGGACTACAAACAACACATTTCCCACAACATTTCCCCTTTATTAGCCCAGCTGTTTGCAGTCTGTGATGGAGGTCAACACGGGACGTTCAGCTGAACTGAGAGCAGCATGGGAAAGAGTGTCGCTGAGCGTGTTCAGAGAGCCAGAGAACTGCCATTTTTAATAAATCCACCAATCAGGACGTCTCCATCAGTGTGCTAGAGGCGCTCATTCATAATACTGCTTGTGAAACCTCTTTGAAATCATAATACAACAATTTGCTTATTAACACTGATGCAATGCTGCACATGCAGAGCAGCTTGTGAATGATTGTGTGTGCGCTCGCTGTGTGGTCTACGACTCCTCTTGTTTTGTGGTGTTTTTTTTCTCTCTGACTGTTGTTACCGTTGAAGCTGAATCACAGGATCTCTGTGTGTTTGCCTTGGACTCATTTTCATGAATATGTTAGCCCTCTTTCTCTGGTAGGCCGCCTCGTTTTTGTTTCATTCACAGTTTGAGAACTTGCTGAACTCATGCAGAGGGTTCAAAACAAACCTGAAATATAAAAAGAAACCAGGAGAATGAAGGAAACGAGGGCAGTAATGTATAGATTTACACAGTGTGTGACATATAACAAAACACATCCACATCCGCTACAGGTTTTATCGTCAAATAGTTAGTTTCAGTTTCCACCTCCTTGTCTAATCCAGTACAGGCGGGTTTCTGTGTCTGAAAGGGAAACTACCAGTAGATCAATAAAGTAAGGCACAGCAGAGTATAGGGCAGGTAGACTTAAAACATATCATGAATTCTTGTTAAATGATGACGATAGTCTCGTTATATTCAGACTTTTTTCTAGGGATGCACCGAATGTTCGGCCACCAAAATTAATCGGCCGAAAATAGCAAAAAAAGACTGAATCTTACCGAATAATCACGACATGTCTGCAGTGTGGAAGCATTTCAAAGTGTCCAAGGAAGACAGAAAAAAATGGCCGTTTGCAGACAGTGTTCTGCTGAATTCTCTGCTGAATGCTGCACGCAACCGGAGAAATATTGTCAAATTAGTTGGAAAAAGCGATCTCAAAAAGAAGCAGACAGTTTTGCAGTTGCATTATACATTTGAAGGTTGTATTCAGGCTGTCAGATTGACTCAAACTGACTCAGACTAACGTGAAGAAAAAATGAAAGATAGAAGATAAAGCCTCCCGATCACACAGTACAAGTGAACCACCGCGTCCCCCGACGATTGAGACAAAAGACAACGATATTAAGGATCAACACTGTTTATGTACAGCTGGGCAGGCCTCTCTATTCATTATTACAATCATTAAAAAGCAGAACAGCAGGGACGTTACACTCAGTAGGAAGTTAGCTAGCGTTAGCTAACTAACATCACATTAGGAGCAATCCACAGCCGACATTTTTCTGGATTTATTTTAGGTTTTGGAAAGAGAATAAATCGTTCTTTTCCTTTCAGCCTCTCTGGGTAGCTGCTGTAACTATTACAAGATGACACAGGAGCAGCGTTTGACCATATCTTAGAAAAATACAGTCAGAAAAAGCTAGAAAACGACTCTTTTTGCATTAGAGTCAATGGAGCGCAGCCATGAAAGTGTCGGACCTCAGTTAGAGCGAGTCCTATACTGTGCTGTGATTGGCCAGCTGTGTATTCGGGGCGTGGCTTACCGAAGGGACAATTGTCTCCTGGCACATCCACTCCATCTGTGGCTGACTTCTTAGAAAAGGCAACAAAAGGTCTGACCCGCTTTGAGTGTTTCTGTCACTCATTTCTGAGAAGGCGATTAAGCTAGCCGCACCTAAATTTGGAGTGCACACGTATTCAAGCCTTTACGGTAAGTGAAGCGGCCCAGAGCGAGCTGACAGGCAGGTTAGAGACTTTATCCTGTCAGTTTGTCTCTTTAGTATGAAGAGAGGCTGTGAAGTCTTCATGTTACAACATTATTTATCAAACCGGGTCGGACTGGATGGATTTAGCGCGAGGAGGAAACACATGTGACAACGTTCGGTTTTCAAAAATATTTCATTACATTCGGTTTCGGCCAAGAATTTTCATTTTTGTGCATCCCTAGTTTTTTCTGGAGCTGTCAGAGAACACAGATCTGTGGGAGAGATTCTGAATGTGCAGAAAGTTTTGAACATGAGCAGAAAAAGCTGCTGAAACACAGGAGCTGTTAAAGTCCAGGAGTTTCTAACAGAATTAAAATGAATTCATTTCTCATTGAGGTGAAAAGGAGCCACATTTAAAGAGGTTACTTCCCCAAACAAAGACACATAGAGGAGGGAAGACTGAATCATGACTCAGCAGATATTAAATAAGTTGATTTACAGGAGAAACTGATCTGAGAGCAGAATGACTGAGAGCTGCACTGACTTATATTTTCCACTATAGATTGGTGCAGAAAAATTCATCAAAAAGCAGGAAATTAACTGTTTTTATGTTGAAGGTTTCTTCAAAATAGTGTTAAAATCTCGTCTTTTCGCACTCCTACTATTTAACATCTTCAAAAGTCTTAATTTTGAGTTTATATGACAGAATTTTTTTCTTTTCTTGGCAGAAAGAAGCTTCCATATAATTCATGTGTGCAGAAACATTAAACAGTCGTGCACACTCGCTGTATAATGTGAGTTCTGTGCAGCGGCGGCTTCACTGCATCGTGTTTTTGGCCGGCAGTGCTTCCAGTGACACTGAGGGATTGTGTGGAAACTCCCAGAGAGCACAGACTGAAAATAATACGTCTAAAAACAGGTCCGTGTTTTGACACAAATAGACTCAGAGAATCACCACATTAACAGGCCCAAAGAAAATATTGATTATGAAGAGTTTACACTTCATCATCAGATGTGTCAGGGTGAATTCCCCCGACCACAGCCGCCTCCTCCCCGTCCTGTTCGCTGCTACCTAAACGCACCACGCACACTTTGTCTCAGGCAGACGTCTGATCTCCGAAGGACAATCGAGGCGGTTCGACGTCCAAAAACAGCGTCCGCCCTCAGAGGAGGAGGTGGCGTTTCAGCACTCTCTGAATCACTAAAGCTTTATTAGCACGCCTAATAAAAACAAACAGAGTGTTGTGTTTGGTGCAGGGCTGTGGAGACAGAAGAGCTCATTTATGTTAAAGGAAAGGTAGTAACAGCACGGAGGGAAAATACTTCAGTAGGTGTTTTAAAAGTAAAGGTAAAGTGAGAGGGGAGAGAAACAAGAAATTTATTTATAACAAGACTTTATTCTCTTTCACAGATAAGTAAATCTCTTGAGAGGAAGAAAGAAACAAGGAAGGAAGAAAAACACTGAAACAGTAATAAATATTAATAAAGAAGGAAGATAAAAATAAGGGAATAAGTTGAGGGAAGTGAGGAGGGAACAAAATCCCGACCAAATGAATGTGTAAATTAAGAAAAAAACGCCCCTTAAAATCAACTTAATTTGATAAACTGTCCTGAAAAACAAGCTTCTGATCTGTTCCCCTCACTGAGATGAATGTTTTAATATCTTACATGCCGCTGTGGGATCGTTATCTGCCTGTATGGCACAGAGCTCTTCTTCGGTCACAGGAATATTCATCAGTATTTATTGCATTTCTTAATATTTCAATGTGTTTGGGAGATTTTCTGTTTGTAACATGGACATAAACAGAGTTCTGAAGACAAACTCCCCGTCAACCTGTAAATAAAACATGGAGCCCACCTTGGTTTATCTTTATTAATGGTATTATAAATGTTGTATTTTAGTCCCTTTCCAGAGGGTAAGGGGAAGACGTTCATTATTATCTACAGGATCTTGGTTCTGATGATTTTGCCTTTGAAATTTAGATTTTATCATACATGAGGATAAAAATGTTTAACATAAATAGGTTTACTTACAGTGGGTTCATATTGCTCAGCTTCTCAGTCCCTCCAGGATTTTGTGGCCTTTTTGTGATTGTTGCGGCCTAAAATACCTGATTTTGTGGCAGCTTTTCCACAAAAATTGCAATGAAATTGTGGAATAAGTGAAAACTGCAAATGGAGATGGGATTTTTTTAAACTTTAGAAATATAGTTGAATAATTATAATTGGTGCTTTCTCAAAATGTTTATATAGTTATTATGATAAACTACATTAGCGTTTCCTCTAACTGCATATTTAAACCAGCTGACCTCGATTCTTTCCTGCAGCTGACCGGGATGCAGCAGCCTGTGTCTCAGCGTCTCGTCTGACGTCCTGTGTTTCTAACATTCTCTCTCAAAGTGTTTGTCAGTAAACCATTTCGTTCATGTTGGACCACAACACTGCACGTTCTGCAGAACAGTTTCCCTGCTTTGGTAAAGAAGATCTGGATTCTGGTCTTAACGGCCCTTTCTTGTCATAGTTGTAGGTAAATGTGAGACGTTGGTATCGCACACGTCTGCTGAGTTTTCTAAACAAGGAAGGAGGTGGGACAGCGTTTCGCAGGAAACAGAGATGATAGGCCAGATCTGCAGAAAAGTTGCGGTGATTGGTCAAAAGTACAAGTCGGCGGGCTGGCGACCTGTCCAGGGTGGACCCCGCCTTTCGCCCAATGTCAGCTGGGATTGGCTCCAGCCCCCCCGCGACCCTGTACGCAGGATAAGCGGCTGACGATGGATGGATGGATGGATGAAGTTACTGAAGCTAACGTCAAAAAACTTACATGAGAGGATGATTTGATAAAACGACCAGGAGTCGTTGGATTAAACACATCAGGTGAGAAATTTTTCTGCGTGGAACATAGCTAAGTTATCTAGCTAGTAGCAAGAAAGCAATGAACGTTAGCTTAGCATTACTGCGCTAACATGTAGCCAACATATATTGTGCGAGACGAGGGAAGCAGCTCATAGAACGACACAAAACGGCAAACTGCGACTTTCTTGACTTGCAAATTTTATTTTACTTTTGACCAACATCATGTGTGTAATTCAGGGCTCAATTCTAACAGGATATAAAGGTGGTGATGGTGCAGTGGATAAGATGACCGGGGTTCAACTCCCCACTGTGACACATCCACCAATGTGTCCCTGAGCAAGACACTTAACCCCTCGTTGCTCTAGAGGCGATTTCTTTACAGAATCATGTGTTTTTTTCTTTGTTGGTCATTTTTCTGTTTTTTTGGTCTTATTATTGTCTGTATTTAATTTAATTCAATTTTATTTATAAAGTGCTAATTCACAGTTATCTCATAGAGCTTTACATGCATATTATTTAAAATCTGTATTCAGTTGCTAATTTCCACTATTTCAAGTCACTTGTCCTCAAGGATTTCTGTTTCCTAAATACTATATTTATTATGCACGTGCCTTTTTATCTTCCATCTTCGTGTATCATGGGAAAAAACATAAATAGTTGAAATCGCACCATCGTAAAATCTTGGAGTCACCTGCTTCTGACCTACCAAAGGAGACCAGAAATATGCATATAGAGCTAATGGTCAAGGGGTTATACCTGATTCATTTTGGGTCATTTTCCTGGGGACGGGGGCAGGATTAAAGATTTTTTTTTTTTAGGGGTTAGTTTCTCAAATGGATGGACACACACTGCTTTTAGTGTGTTCAGGTACGCTGAGGATCCACACTGGGTATTTTAAAGCATTGTTATTTTATAATGAGCTCCGGTTGTTCTGCACTCGTCTCTGCTCAGACCTGACGAGTCATTCTGACGTAGGAAAACATCATCATCCAAACAGAACAATGTCATTTTAATGAGGTTTGTTACGTGTGTTCATATCAGCAGGAAGGACCTCAGACAGAGATAATAAGCCGTCCCATAATCAGCATTACAGCTGATGGTACAGAACGAAAGAGACGGGTTGATGTTCAGTCAGCTGGTCAGAGATCAACGTTTAAAGCAGCTGATCTGTTAAACCAAATCCACAACACACAGAGACACAGTATTTACTGCATGTATACAGGGGAGGAAATTAACTTTTTGGCTCACCTGCCAGTGGGACTGATGAAAAAAATCTACCGGCCAAAATAATTTGCGTTTTTATGTCACAAACATTTGTTTCAGTACTTTTAATTGAGATAATAAGGTATTCTGTCGAATACAAACTTAAAGAAGACACCAGATTGAAATTTGAAGCAAAATTCATTTATTGTTATTAAATGTATTTAAGACAGAACAGTAAATTGTTTTATAAACTTACAAGATGCTTATTAATCATTCACCTTAAATTTCATCACTGCTCACTCTTAATCATGCTTTATCATTCAACTTACAGTATTTTTCGGACTATAAGGCGCACTTAAAAGCCTTTATTTTTTTCAACAAACGACAGTGCACCTTATAATCCGGAGCGCCCTATATATGGACTAGTTGTGCTTAATGACCACGAAGCGATTTTGTGTGGTACACGGCGCTCGTAGTCATGAGCGTCGCGGAGTAATACATACAGTAGGCCTACTGTTAATCACCATAATATTACAGTGTGACCCCAAAATTGCACCTGTCAAGAGACATGCTTACAACGCAGACTGTAAACTCAAGGCTATCACTCACGCAGTAGAACACGGGAATAAGTGGAGGAAGCAAGAAGATGACCTGCGCCAAGTAAAGCCTGGGTCAAGGAATCAACTGTGGTCCGAGCTTTCACGAAGGCCGGAATCATCGCTGAACTGCCAGCTAACAGCAACGACACTGACTCGGATAATGACGAGGGGGATCCGGGCATGCTGGACGCCTTGATCGCCCAACTGTTTAACTCGGACACTGAAGATGAAGAATTTGAGGGGTTTGTGGACGAGGAATGAGCTGAAAAAGTGAGTGTATTGTGTTGTATTTTACGTGTTATAACTGAACAATTTTGAGAGTTACTGTGATACGCATTTGATTTAACGTGTGTGTGTGTGCGTGCGTTGAACACATTCCTGTATCTGCATGAATTGGTGACCATCCGTACGTGTGAATGGTTGTTCGTCTCTATGTGCTCTGTGATGAACTGGTGACTTGTTCACGGTGTACCTGCACCTGTTTTTTAATAAAGTTTGACTGACTTATCTGACTGTTTTGTTTCGCTTAATGCGCCTTATAGTCCGGTGCGCTTTATATATCAAAAAAGTTTGAAAATAGACCATTCATTGACAGTGCGCCTTATAATCCGGTGCGCCCTATAGTGCGGAAAATACGGTAAACCTCCTCATTAGTTTTTTTATAGGTTGTTTTCATTTATTAAATCTTTGCGCAAGAAAAACCATTGGTCTATAATTTATTTATGCCAAGTACCAACTAAAACATCACAACCATTCCTACACAAAAATGTAGGTTGCAGTTTTCACTGACATATTGTAAGTCATTTTTCTGGTTCGCACGTATCTATTTTAGGGGCAAATGCATGCGAAATACTCTGTTTAGCAACGCATCGTCCGCCCTGAACCCGTCGCGCTGCTTTTCTTCTTCTGCTTGTTTTATTTATGACAGAGCAGTCCTACATGCCGCCACTGGCTTTAACAGAGGGGAATGTAACTAACAGCGGGTATAAATAAACAGGAGATTTACGGGGACATATTTTAACAGGAGGACACCGGGAGAGAACGGTAAAATACGGGAGGGTTGACAGGTATGCACGTTACCGTGGTAGCTAGCCAGCTAAATGCTAAAAACACTCCAGGTACTCCAAACACGTCTTGACGGCTCCCATCTCCAATCCCCTAACGCCCGCCCCCTTATATATCTACGCCAATCAAACACAAGAAACCTGAAATGAACATAAAAAACAACCAACAAACGCCCCTAATCTGTGTGTTACACGATTTTAGATCCCTTGGTACAGTGGGGACCAATTTAAGTGCGACACACAACAAAACACAACGCTGATCGGCTGTTAGCTAACCGTCAAAAAGTTATATATATGATATTTTACCGAATACGTTTACCCGCCAATGTGTCCGGCATCTGGCGCTTGGCGGGTGTTCATTTCCAGCCCTGCATGTATATATACTTTTATCTCTTCTCTACCGTTGCACCTGCAGACCAATGACTTTTGAAGAGCTTCTTTATTGGTAGAAATAAAGTTGGAAGTCGGGTGTTGTCAGGAACACTTTAGGACAGCATGTTTCCTAGTACCTGAGTTTATAATGGTTCTCAATGGTTCTGCGTTAAAATTTTGGAGAAATGAGGCTGAAGCTTGAGATATTTCAGACAAAACCACAAACTATCTGGAGACGTCAGAGAATCAGTAAAAGTCCGTTTCCCACTGAGCAAATCTGGTACATGGTAGGTTTTCTCGGTATCAACTCCCTCGAGGTTCCAAGCGAGCTGAGGCGATACCAAAAGGTGACATGAAACACTGCAGACTGCTGATTGGTCAGAGTAAAATGTCAATATTCAAAACACTGCGGTGTCCTGAACAGATCCGCCATTTTTAACTACTTTAGACCAGCGCTAGTTAACTAGCATAAATTAGTGTAGCCTATCAAACCAGACAGGTTTGAGAAAATCTTGCGCATGTGTTAGAGCTTTCGGAAGTTACAGTATGTGGCTAAAAACTGTTAGCATGACGTTACCCTTAAACAGCTGGATGACACAAGTTTATTAAAATGGCAGGATGGGTAATTTGAGCCAAAGACCTGGAGGAAGTTGAGCAAGATATTCGACTGTAATTTCACTTTGTATCACCGAAATGATGTGAAATATGCTTCATGTCACGCTTCTATAAATGGAAGACAGACAGGCTTCAACTCCTGGTTTGGACAGAGTTATGGGAGAGGAACACAAATGGGGAGTCAATTCATCGGGTGGCACGGGACATGACGGTAAACGGGATGACTTTAAAGCGATATGATATGAAACAACCAGGAGACACAGCTGCAGTGTTTGACTATCTAAGTGCGATTGAATGTTGTGACCTGGCGTTTGAGTTTGCACGATGAAATTACATTGTTGTCCCCGACCCCCATGTGGCTCAACTTACACCTCATATGGGGCAAGTTGAGCCAAGAGTCCACTTTCTTTTGGAAAGCCATATTTTGAAAACAGTTTATTTTAGATCCAAATTGATTATTCCCAGAGATGCACCACATCCTAAAATACATGTTTTAGTTGGAGACCTTACTGTCATGTCCTCACTTTGAAGACACCTCAGGTAAAAACTGGCTCAACTCGCCCCGCTCTCCCCTATAGATTTGAACATTCGACATCTCAAATAGGACAAAGAGACATTTGAAAGTATTCCTGTGCTGAATTCTTTGCAGTGGAATCATTTGTTCCTCCAATGCTGCTTCTGCGTTTGGTCAATTTGTGAAGTCGGACATCAAGCAGATGTGGAGGTCTTTTGGAAAAGCTGAAATGTTTCCCATGATATTTACGCTTGGAAGGTATGAGTCTTTCGGAGTCTGGAATATTTTAAAACAGAACGAAGCCTAAACCCCCTTCTGGCTCGGAGCCAGGGCTGGAATATGGACACAGAAAGCAGCTGAATGATGAATGATGATCCGCGGATCAATCAGGGGCTCTGATACCAGGAAAGGGATTTAAATGCTCCCCTGGCACAGACACAGGGCGAAGGATTAGGACGTATCCTTAAATTACACATTCTATTATTCCACTGCTTAGATAACCTTCACGAGAGGAGGCTGCACGGATGGCAGGCCAATTTTTAACTTCCACTACCTTTATGTGAATGTACCAAGATAACATATGGCCAGAAGTGTGTGGACACCCTTTCTAATTGGTGGCTTCAGCTGTTTAAGCTGCTCATGCCTGGTGCACACGAGAGGCTTTTCAGAACGTGGCCGATTTTAAACACGTGGGATACCACTGACATAACGACAGAATTAACTGAACAATGAACTGGTTATTACTGCACTCCGTGGAGAAATATTGTCTAATTGTTGGAAAAAAGAAGCTTTGCACAGTTTTGCAGTTGCTTTGTGCATTTGAATGTTTTTATTCCGGCTCTCAAACTGATGTGAAAAGTAAATAAGTACAGAAGCTAAAGCCTACAGATCACAGAGTCAGAGTGAACCACCGTATTTCCTCACTATTCAGAAAAAGGACAACGATATTAACCACATGGACCCTGGCACCTATTCCTAAAACGCCTAAAATAACAAACCCCAAATAAATCAGTAATGTCTCCTCAACCATTTGGCCTAGATGCAAAATTCTGGTCTCCTTTGAAAGGTCAGCAGCTAAGGAATATAAATCTATTGTACAATAACATATTTATTTTACCATTACAGACTACATGGAGATGAAATACAGAAAAAATATATTTTCATCCTCGCCTGGTTAAAAAAAGCTATATTTTAATGCAATAAACTATCAAAACCATCATAAGGTAGATTATAATGCACCTGAATACCTTCTAATACACCTGTAACTGTAAATTTGATGAAAAGAAACTGATATACAACAGTTATTACTAGAGCTGGGACAATTCTTTTATTGCATGTTAACGCAGTTTTTGTTATTATTATTTTGAAAGTGTGTTGCTCACTGACTCTGAATACACATCCAGTCAAACAAGCAGCGGAGAGGCTTCTGCAGGTTCTCTCAGGTGAACAGACAGGGAGATTTTATTGCTACTGTGTAAAGGGAATACTGCTGGTAAAAAGCACCTTATTTGTTTAAAGTGTTATTGCACTTTTGTGTATATAGCAGTACATTTAAATTAAAAGTGTGCAATGCACTACTTTAGAATTCATTATTCAATTTTGCACATAGCAATCAAACAAAAAGAAAATCATGCGATTAATTTTAATTGTTGCCCAGCACTAGTTATTACACAATCTTTCAAAAATACACCAGGCGAATGTCCATGTTTTGGCCATATTTACTGTTTATATGTTCACTTTTATTGGGAGTTATCTTCAAAACATTATTTCTCTCCACACAACCACGATCCAAATAACATAAAGCTTCCAAAACATTGAAATATTGATAAAAACAAAGCACTCCAATGCTTTACAGGCCACAGCTTGAGAACAGAACATCCTGTAACAGGCTGTAAGTGGCTCACGAATCGATTGATATCCTGCATGTCTGTGTAGCTCCTACGGGTCGCCAGCAGAGGCCGATAAAGACCGCCTCCGCCAAAGCAAACTCTTCTTCTCTCCTTCAATCTGATGACAGAAAGGAAACTTATCAGCTCAGCCGACCTCACCAAGACGGCGGCCCGCCAGACCGTCTCTGTTGACACAAAGGACCGCTGTGTTTGGACGGAAAACAGCTAGAACAGCGAAAAACGATTACGTTACCAAGAGGTTAAGGATGAACACTGCTGCTGTTCAGCTGAGTCTCTTACAGTCAGTAAAAAGCAGAACAGCAGGGTGTTACGTTACAGTCAGTAGCAAGTTAGCCAGCGTTAGCTAACTAACACATTAGGAACAATCCACAGCCCACGTTTTTCTGGATTTGTTTTAGGATTTGGAAAGAGAATAAATCGTACTTCTCCTTTCGAGTCCTATACTGCGCTGTGATTGGCCAGTTGCATATTAGGGGAGTGGCTTAGCGAAGGGTCTGTATAGCGGGTGCATAAAATCAAGAGCCAGACAATCAGCTCTGACAGACATTTGCTTTGTTATTAAGTGACTTTAACCTTTGTTTCTATCATAGATGTCATCTTTCCAATTAGTCACATGTTTATATTTTACATAATTTTACACAAGTTTATCAAGTTTCTGCCCTGCTAGATTTGCCAGACTTTCAGTCTAAGTTCTTTTTGTTGCAGCAGTTTCAAATCAGACCCCAGTTTAAGCTCTGAACACCAGACATTTTACAGGATATTTTAATGAAGAGTTGGACCCGTCTCTAAGACAAAACAGTGGAACCAGGTTCAACTTTTGCCGCAAGTCGAAGTGATGTCATCCAGCAACATGCTGCAGTGAGCAGTCACCTACATGCAGATGCACGATCCTGGTAGGTTGGACCTCACAAGCATCGTGACAAACAATGGCTGCTGTGAGATCATGATCCTCTGTGCACTGTTTTGGTGTCTAATAAACCTTCATATTTGCAGATGTTTTAGTCAAAATTAACTGTCTGAACAGAATTTCATGTCTCGCCTGCAACTCAGACCCTAACGTTGTTTTAACGCAGGTGTGATTTTGGTCTGAACGCCCGTTAAGATCATCAGAAGTAAAATATGTTGCCCCAATACGTCCCAACTCAGCACGTATAGACGCTTGGTCAAGACCCCTTGGTGTCACTTTTTAACCCCCTGGATACCATTTAGCATAGTTTTTTCCACATGGGCTCCGCGGTCAAGGTAGCAACAATAAATATGCAACATCTGGTTAGACTTTCAAAATAAAACTAGTAGTTTAGACACCAAAACTATGACTCTAAAATGGATTCCCAATGCATGAAAAACTGACGCCATCTTTTCTACATTATGCAAACACTGTACAGTTTGTGTATTAATTTGTTAAAATAATAATAATGTCTGGGGAAGCGTGCCTTTTAAAGTGCACAGAGTCACGTTTG
This sequence comes from Micropterus salmoides, assembly GCF_014851395.1. Taxonomy (NCBI): domain Eukaryota; kingdom Metazoa; phylum Chordata; class Actinopteri; order Centrarchiformes; family Centrarchidae; genus Micropterus; species Micropterus salmoides. The sequence goes on from NW_024044681.1 coordinate 2,242,721, forward strand.
GGTATCACCTCTTACTCCAAAACAAACCTGTGCATGTGAATGCAGTCCTGAGGGAATCAGTTTGTATTTCCTTAGAACAAAAAGGAGGTCAAAACCGCAAAAAGAATGACCTCACGTGTTGATCAGTGTTTATTTGAGTCGACTGACCTTCCTGTTGTTGAGTGTAATTAACATTTCAGCCTGTAGGAGCCACACGACTTTACACTTAGAAGGAAAAACACTTTAACTGCAAATCAAACGAGCTTTCAGCTTTGTTGTGCATGTTGTTGGTGTTTTTTCCTGTTTTTTACGAGCTGTTTCTGCCCCAAAGCAAAATTTGTGCCGGATTTAGTTTTTCAGAAGAGGCGTGGCAGCGTCTCCGCTTGTCTTTTACGGCCACAAAGAAAGTCATTTGACTTAAAATGTTTTGTCTACTTAGCACTTAAGAATACAGCTATGATGACATGACAACCCGCAGGATGGAATTACATGCAAAACCACAGAGCTGCTCCGTGTCAAAAAATGTCTTCTCATTGCATGGAAATTCATCATCACAAACATCAATTATTCACAGTTTAAAGGCCGTTCCTGTGTAGTTAGATCATATTAGATGCTGCACACTGACTTCAGAGGTTTGACTATGGAAGCTCAGTCGTGCCAGGAAGAGAAGAGAAGAGATGAAAGTCATGCATGACTCAAAATGCAAAATCAAAATGAAGAGATAGTAAGGGGTCCAGTCCTACAGCCCCTCTCTCTCCCCGTATTAGCTGCCTATATTTACACTGCAACCTGTCCTATAAAGGAAAGTTTGACTTATTAAGAAACTAGGAGACAATAAGTCTAAATAATATTGTGTCTTCATAAATAAAAACGAATAGAAAACAGCTTAAAATCATGACTTCGTGACCAAATTATGGGATACAAAGTCAAAGTTATGAGATTTGAGATGTTAACCTGCGAGATGTGTTAATAGCCACATTTTACCTGGGAACACAAAGTTGGATGTGGGTCAGGAACGGACATCAATTCACAGATTGATTGACGGAATATTTTAAACATGATTAAATGTTGTTTCTAGAGCAGCATCAGTAAAGTTTATCGCAGAAAAGATTTTATGCAAATTTCCAGGTTCATAATTATAATTAGGGGTCGTACCAGAACAGTTTTACATGGTTGCATTTTCAGAAAACATCTTATTTTTGTCAGACTGCACATTGCTGCAGCTCCTCTCCTCACCCTGTGTGTTGAAGGCTCCGTTTTAGCTGCAGAGTGAAGCATCTCACTTCTTTTAGATCTTTGCTGGGAGTTGCACATGTGCAGTACCTCGGTAAGGACTACTAGCCAATCAGCCAAACTAGCCAATTGCAGATTTTGGTTCTTCCTGGTGGCTTCATTTTGCAGCCCCGGAGCTTAATAAGTAAAATATACAACCATTACTAAAATGGGCTTCCATATTTCCACTTGTTCTCCTGTTCATGCAGAATGTTCTGGGTGTACACGTGTCTGTTTATAAGTTAATTAATAACTGTTTGTATTTTATTTCATTTAAATTTTACCATAGTTTATATGATATTTATAAACATAGTCTTTTAAGTTCTGTGTGTAGCATTTTGTTAGTGGAAAATAAACTACCTTGTAAGGTTTTAAAGTCAGAATTATGAACTGCCATGAGTATTTGTAATTATTTGGTCTATTTATTTTACTTCTCCTGGTGGAAATGGGCTTCTGTAGTTGACTTATTTATGTCCTCTAATGTGTGTTTTTTGTTGTCTTTGTCTCTAAATGTTTTGCATCTGATTTCTCCCACACTTGAGACTGTATGATTCTGTGGTTTGTAATCCTGTTGACCACAGAAGAAGGAGTTGGGACCCACACAGTCATGGCAGCCGTCCAGCCCGGCAGACTGGGAGCTCTGGGAATTTGGAAGGAGTTACCCGGCGAAATGCGTCAGCTGGTGGGCCTGAGAGGGAACACACCCTTCTGCACCGACGGTTGCATCATCACCGCTGCTGTCAACATCAAACGAGACGTTGCCTGCATCTCTGCTGAAGGCGTGGGCGGCGGCGGCGGCGGCGGCCCGCGCTGCATGACACATCCAAAATATCCACTCGTGCTCGTTCCAGCTCCGGAAATAACACGATGCACGCCGCGCGGCGCTCCAGAGGCCACAAACCAAACAGAGCTTTTATGTTTTTACATCTCTTACGCATTGTTTGAGCCAAGAGGAAAGAGTGAAAGAAATGGCAGCTGTATATTTAGACCGGAGCACATTAAAAATAGATGCGTGGCCCGCAGTGATACTCACTCACAGAAACACTGAAATAAAACATTCTGCGTCAGTCGCAGAGGAAACCCTGCAGCTACAGAGACCCACACAGGAAAAGTGTTCTCTGTAATGCACAGCAAAAACATAATCGCTGCACTTTCCCACCAGAGAACCCTGACAGCAGCCATGTGGTGGCTGATGGGATACCTGGCTGCAGCAGCTCTGCAGGAGTCGACCAGCTCTGAGAGAGAGACACGCAACCGCAAGGTAATGGGCATTCCTCCGAGAGCTTTGAAGAGGCGCCCACCACAACAGAGCAGACCTCAGGGTTTGAACCAATCAGGCCGTCATGGGGGTAAAATAACCCCGAGCTCCCTGCAGAGAACACAGAAACACCTCCTGAGCAGCTCCGTCTGATGATCCAGTGTGGTCTCACGGACATGAACCATTTATGCAGCTCTGCCATGACGTTAACATTTAAAAAGATGACACAGGAATAAAATCAAAGAAGTAAAACACACTTTAGATTCACATCTAAGATGTCAAGAAACTAAACTTAAATCTTAATGGTAGATCTGACTGTAAGATGGAAGGTAGATTTAATGTCACAATAAGAGGTTATAGAGAGAAATTGAGTTTGTAACTCCATTCTGCCACATAGCAGACAATTTACATTAATAAAGAATCAGTTATAAAAGCAGGGTGACCAGGCTGTGGCTGGGTGGGTTCTGTCCTTTAGTATCCTTTGGGCTCCGTTAGTGATGTTTCCAGTCAGGATACTTTCTATTCATGGTTTTCAGTCACGTGACTTGCGCGGTGACCTGGAGGGCAACATAGCAGCTCACACCGCGACTCCCCCATAGAGACGCCGCAAAAGCAGTCAAAGCACAACAACCATCCAGCATTTTGGCAACGCAAAAGTAACAAACTCAAAGTGTGTCACTTGCTTCCTGGTTGGCGGGCAGCGTCTTTTTTGCCCTCCAAGAGAGCGTTTTCCTCGTCACGTGAAAGCTATGAATTGCTCCTCTGTAAAAGCTGACAAGAACTTGCAGCGGGAATTTTGCCTTCTGAAGCTTCCTCAAGAAATCCAGTCGTTTCTGAGCTTTGTTCACCAGCGTGGAGATGTGAGACGACCGTGTCAGGTTCTCTGTGATGCTGATTCCCAGGAACCTGAAACTGTTCACCTGCTCCACCTCAGCTCCACTGATGTAGACAAGTGTGCTCCTTGGTTTTGCTGACGTTGAGCAGTAGTTTGTTTTTTGAGCGCCACTCTGCAAGATTATGAATTTCTGCATGAATCTGCAGCCTCACTGTGAGGCTGTCCTTCCCTTCGCCTTGAGCTAAATCATTCTCACAATGACGATGCTAACATACTGATGTTCAGCAGGTATAATGTTCACCGTGTTCACCATCGTTAGTTTAGCGTGTTATCATGCTAACATTAACTACTTAGCAGTAAAAACAGCTGAGGCTGATGGAAATGTCTTGTCTCTGTCAATTTAAGTAAATTTTATTATATTTTAATATATTTTAAATATTTAATGTTGACTGTTTGTTTCACACGGGACATAAAATAACAACATTAGTTACGTTACTTACTTAACCTAAAACATTCAATATTGACTTTCTTTTTTCACACAGCAACACCACTCTCCTGGTTCAAGGTCTGAGTTCTGGCCCTCCACCCACCCCAACCACCTCCTTACTCAGTCTGTTCTTTTAAATATCATATACCTGCCTATACCGTCAAAAGCTATAAGGATCCCCAGTGCCTTACACACTGACACCGATTTGTCTTGACCATGCGAAGATATGTGACGAGTTGGGGAGTGAAAACGGGTTGTACCGACATGTTTTCAGAATTTAAGTATCGACTTGCTTCTGATGACATCCCTAACTGACCCTCTGGGTCCTTGTCAGGTAAATACCAACGTAAACAAAGGTCATTGTTTTCCCCCCTGTTGTTTAATAGTGAGGGAAGTCTCTGGCAAATTCTTCACTCCATTCGAATGAATTGGATTTATGACTGTGTCTGTCCCGGTGGTTGTTTCACAGAGTCGTATTAAACACTGAAAACAGCACGTTGGACTGTAGTTAGAGAAGCTCTCAGGGCTCCGCTCTCTTGACTGACTTGTCTGCTGGGCAAATCAGATTTATCTTGTGATATATTTCCTCAGACAGCTCCGTATGAGTTCACCATCTGACCTAAACTGCAGCATTAAGCTCAACCGGTCCACATTTAACTATTAGACCCGGTGGGGAAAATGAGCGCGGGTGTAATTGGAGGGACCTCCACGCTGCCAAACATGTCAGCATGCCTGTTAAAGTGCCAGATGGTTGCGCTTTGATCCGGATTTATGTGCCTCACCTTTCCTGATTGTCTCAGAGCCTGGCGACGCCGTTTTCCTGCCTGTCTGCCCGAATCTTCTTCACCCGCCTCCTGCATCCATCCTCCGTCCTGCAGGACTTAGCTTTGTTTGGCAGAGCCTCCATTAGGTCCGCGTGGCGTCCATGTTGAATTTTTTACAGTGGTGGAAAGTAACTGAGTGCATTTACTCAAGTACGGTTTTGATAATGATAACATACTAATGTAAGCATGTAACAGTTAGCATGTAAACCTGCAAAGTTAGCAAAGGTGGCAAAGTAGCGGACCTTGGTACCATTTAGCATATAAATATACTCAGCTAAGCCTGTTAGCATACTCAATACGCTTGGTACCGATGCTAACATGAACTCAGGCTTTAGCTTTATCCCATATTCACCTGAACATGTGCTTTGTGTTGAATGCTAACGTTCGCATACTAACGTAGACTCTGTTCTCGACATTTATCACAGTCCCATAAGATGTTAATGCCTGGAAAGAACTCTGATTGGCTCATATGTCTCTTGGGAGCAGGTCGCATATCAGTACGCGAACGCGTAGTTAAAAGCAAGTATATCCAGGCCTTAATGGTGAAAACAGGCAGAAGATAATCAAAGTTACTGGGATTCATCTTTACCAAAATATCATGGAGTTAGAAAACATCACCGTGGCCCACATATCCACGTCTCACCTATACGCTGCCGTTGTTGCTAAAACGCAGGCGAGCCGAGGTTACAAACTGATTGAACCCTCCATCACTGTAAAATTTTTTAGGAGAAACGGTGACTGTGAGCGTACAGGAACCCAGTGACGACTAAACTGTTGTGTTAAGACAACTTTTACTCTTTTATATGTGTGTACACTGGAGCTTTGTAAAGGTTTGTCTTTTATCTTCAAAGCGAGAGTCTTTTCAGTCTTTGGGATAGGATGCATTGTCTGTGCGTACGTCTCATGGCGTCACCGCTGCCTTCACCCTCCTGATCAAACATCAAGAAAGAAAGAAAGAGAGCCTCCTCCTCCACCCAAAGCCTCCTGCTTCGTCATTTGCCATCCCAATTTGTTTTGAGGCCGCTAAGGCATGTCTTTTGGTTTGCCTCAGTGAAGCTGTTAACACATAGCAGATTTTTACATGCTGCCATTAAAAGCCACACTCTTTAAAAAGGGCCCTTTTTTTATTTTTAGCATGTCTGTGTTGAAAAAGAAAAAGGAAAAGTGGCTTTGGATTGCCTGAAACCTTTAGAGGAACTGCCAAAGGTCCTCTGTAACTGACTTTTATAGCTGAGGAACCAAATCCTGCACTTTAGCCGGACAATCCCCCGTTTCATGCAGCCTTTAATGCCAATTTGGTATCAGGCTCTGCAAAGATGCCCACCCACCTTCCTCAATCACCCCCCTCCCTCCCAACCCTCCAGCTCCACATGGCGAGACAATGTAATTATGAGAAAATGCTCGCTAAAACTTAAAGCAGATGGGGTTTTTTTTTCATCAGCTGGCAGAGCTCCGAGGCCCCTCGATCCCCGACAGATCCTCCCTCCAACCACCACGAAAAACCCCCCAACTCTCCACCCAGGACCATCATCTGACACCCAGACTCTGATCCAGTGTCGTGGGAGCAGCGACGGTCTAATATGTGGTCAGAGCGTGCGATCTGACAGATTCTGCTGTTTATCGTCTGACACCAGAAGATAAACAGTCGAGAGCCACCGACTGAACTTTCAAAAGAAAAGTGTCTGTCTTAGATTAAGATTAATGTCATCTTTTAGAAAAGTATTTCACATGAACACAAGCTGAGGGAAATCTGTTCTGTAATCCAAAAAGACCGCGTAACCCAACATTAATCTGTGTGGTGATATATAATATTGGTAGAAGTACAACGTATTCAGCAAATGTGTATTTAACAGGTATGTATCTATTAATTTTACAGTATTGCACCTTTATTCATCAGATCCTTGTAAATCTATATTCCTTATTGATGTCACACGAGGTGTTTCTCTTGGACTTAGAGGAACATAGACCAGAAAGCAGGGGAGGCTTTAGGGCGGGGCTACAAGCTGTCGGTGAGCTGTCAGTCAGGATAGAGGCGACTTGTATGCGCTGCTCTGTGTGCAGTTAACCAGTGCTGCTGAAAAAGCTTATCAGGAGTCGGCTATTCATTTGTTCCCGTAAGTAGGTTCAGTTTTAGGCCTGTTCTTTCGCTAGCTGAAATTAGCATCCCAGCTAATATCACAGCTAACATGAATAACCAAAAAACAAGCTTGCTAGTGCCACCGTCTCGTCCAAATATGCTCATGTCCGGTGCCTGGTTGGGAAAAAAATCAACATGGTGGCGGCCAAAATGCCAGACTCAAGGCTTCAAAACAGCAGTCCACAAACCAACGGGTGATGTCACATCCACTTATTTTATCAAATCTGTGGTTAGTACAATCTAGTTAAAATCTAGTGGTAGAAGAAGTCAGGTGATCTAGTATAAAGAGTCTGTGTTAAGAGGTGGATGGATGAGTCAAGTAAACCACAGACGTTTTAAAGGAAACCTATTAAACCGCTTTTGCAGACCTATATTGTAGTTCTGTGACTCCTGTATGGCAGCTTTATATGATTCTTATACTGGCTCTTCATGTAGGCCTTCATTTCAGCCTCTGTCTGAAACAAGCTGTAGATGCTCCTGTCTCTTTAAGAGAAATCTGTGGGAAATCTGAGGTTTCTGCTCACAGGGATTTCTTATAAATGTTTTAACCTCAAACTTTGGCTGTGTTTAACATGAACATCCAACATTATAACGTTGTAGATAAGTCATAAAATGTGGAAAAGCATAACAGGTCTCCTTTAAGACCAAGCACGCCATTTAAACAGATAGGGAGAGCCCGTAATGCCAAAGATGGCGGTACCTCCCACTAAAAAGCCAATCGTCTGCTTTTTAACAGCCGAGAAACATATTCAGCTAATCGTGTGGCTCCACTGACATCAGGGTCACGCATGCATAGTGACGTATGTGTAGCAGAAGGATAACCTGAGGGGAAAAAACACTTTTCAAACCTAATTTTTGGGGCAAAGTCATTAAACTTTTTCAGCTGTGTTTATCACATTTTACTGCTGATTCTACGTTAACATGTTTTAAGTTAAATAAGGTTTTGTATTTGACTTCCGTACTTATTTGAACCCAAACCCCCCTCTTTTCCTAAACCGACCCAAGTGTTTGAGGTGAAGCTAATTTCGAACTAGTTCATATATTATTGCAATTCGGCCTGTTGTTGATCATGTGTTTGTTAAAATCTTGATCATCAAAGTAACTGCAGCTGTCAGATAAACGTAGTGAAGTAGAAAGTACACTACTATATCTAGTAAAAGTACTTAAAAGTCGTACTTGAGTAAAACATACTCTGTTGCCTAAATTTATGATATTGTCTATCATAAGCGATACGTCGGTGGAGGTGTAGTCGTGCATTTTGGGTTGATGACTAAAGATTTTCACACATTTCTCTCAACTGTTGTCCAGGATTCTTAAACGATTTTCTCACGCTGATCATAACATTGACAAAGTGATCAGTAACTGCAGCTGTCATGAATTTATAAAGTATATTTCCCACAAAAAAGTCTGTGAAAATATCCGTTTGTAGAACATATGTCTCCACACAATAATATTTATAGCTGTGTTCCTGCTTAAAACTCAAATTAAACACGGCCCACACTGAATCCCACGGTGTCCAGAGACAATAGGCCATTTATTGATGAGAAAACCATAAACAAGGACTCTGTCTGTAAAAATACTTTGGGCCTGCGTCGCAGCACCGAGCACTTTGAGTGACTCATGGAAATATCCTGAGTATGGATGGGAAAAATAACACACAACAAAGGGAGTAATTCACAATAGAATGAAGAGGGAAAAAGGGGAAAACGCACAACAGATGGAGGCTGTAATCAATACTGCAGCCTAGCTTCACATCTGCATCGGCCTGCGGGGAGTGGAAGCATCTTTCTATCCGAGCGGCCGTGAGGAAAACCAGAGAGCGCCACTTTCAGGGTGATTCTCCTCTCAAGTGCTCGTGGGAGAGGCCGGCTGTTTGCTGATAAGATCATGAAAAATACACTGACGATGATCAACAAATAAGTCTGCTGTAGATTTTCCTGCCCCGTCTCCTGAGGAGGAAGAAAGTTAGTTGTTATGTGAAGCAATTTCTAAACACTATGGACAGTAATGGGTAAAAAGATTTTAAGTAGATCATGTCAAGGGTCCAAAACTGTAGACGCAATCCGAAACAGACTGTGGGAAATCCACCCAAACCTGGCGTCTGATTCAAAAGGGACAGTCAAACCCAGTCCAGTAAGGACCTGAAGATAATTAGACAAGATCACTACTAAACTGAAACTCTTAAATACCCTTTTATACCTGATCAGATTATATAGAGGACAATCATTTACATCATGATTACAGCTTGCTGTATCGTTGTAGGGTGAGTTAACAGCGTAACGCTTTGCAGCAACAACAAAACTCTTCAGCAACAAGCTATAAGAAGAAGCAACGAGTACATAATGTACAATGTGAGTTCTTTGGGAGAAGCTAGCTGGATGTTGTCAGTATGGATATCATGGCAGAGGCTGCAAAGAGACCGAAGAAGATTAGGAGTAAGACAAAAAGAAAAAGAGAGATTGACGAGCAAGAGACCGGACAAGAGTAAATATCAGGTTTTTACTGGGTGAGCTGAAAGGCTGCAGGTCAGACGGCGAGCTGGCCTTCTTTCTGTTACTTGCATTATTACTAGTCAGTAAAAAGTAGTGTTGTAGTCAATAGACCAAGTCAAGACCAAGTCAAGACCAAGACCAGAGTTCATCGAGACCGAGACAAGACCAAGACTTTTAGGGGCTGAGAGCAGTCGAGACCGAGACCGATGAACTGTGGAATGAGATCATAGGTAATTCTCAAATTAATCTGAAAGATCCACATTCGCATTAAAGCACCCACATACAAACACAGTCGTTAAAGGTAACAACACATTTTTAATTAGGGTTATTGGTTGCATTTGAATACGTTTTACATCCAATCAAAGTTAGGATGTTAACAAATAAATCAGACAATGCAAAAGCAATTTCTGGTCTTGAAATAAAATCCAGAGTCCCCAATGTCCGAGACAAGACCATCAAAAAGTGGTCTTAAGACCAGACCAAGACCAAGAGTACTACAACACCAGTAATAATCAGCTGCTCTCTGTGTCTTGTGTTGCTGCTCTTGTTTGATTTTTGCCTAAATCAGCCAGAGGTTTAGCCATTATAAACCTATCTTTGTTGGCTAGCTCGCCACCCAAGTTTCAAGCAACATATTATGCTGCCGCTGTTGAGCCGGAGCAAAACCTGGAACTGGCTCAGCAGCCTCTATGGACGTAACGTTGGCTAATGGCAGAAGCGAAGAGGCCAAAGAGGACGCTGACGGAGGAAGCTAAGAAGAGAAAAAGAGAGAGACCGAGCGAGAGGCTGCCAGACGTTGGCGGGAGCTTCGTGAAATAAAGTCTGCAGGACAGACGGCGAGCTGGCCTTCTTTCTGTTGGACTGCTCAATCATATCGTTGCGTCTTGTGTCACACTTGCTAGGTGTTTGGTTGTTATCAAACTTGCTAGTTATTGAAATTATGTAATGATAAGAAATGCACGTACAGCTGTCCGTATTTACCACAGTGCTGAATTACACTCAGTAGAGGCGCCAAATCACACGTTACATAATGTCCCTTTAAGGTTACAATTCAGTTTTGTATTTCAACATGGCAATATGTTGCTAAGTGCGTTTTTTACATTTTTAATGTAAAGAAAATGTTGATTCAAGAGTTGTTTCTGTAAATTGACAAACAACAAGAACCTGTACAGCTGCAAACATCTCTTTTACATTACATTCATTTAGCTGACAGTTTTATCCAAAGCCACACCATCGCTCTTCAGCTTATTTTTCTGCGGCTTGTCATGGCTAGCTCGCTACGTAGGAGCTTGGAAACAAGCCAACAGATCATCCAGGTTATCTGCACCTCTTTATGTAGAGGTTACGCTGAAAGTGTGTGCACCTGAAATGTTTGAAATAATCAGTAAAAGTGTTTTATTACACACGAGCCAACAGTCACCCATTCACAGACACTGACTGCAAAGTGCCAACTGAACACGCCACCTCCTGAGCCTTGCCGCCACACATTTATTACAGACAGGAATGTTAATAAGACCCAAGTTGTAAAAATCTGGAATTATCCTTTAAGCTTGATTTGAGTCCAGGGAACTTGAATACCTGCAGTTGGCAGCAGGTTTTTCTAAACATTAAGGCTGCTGCAGCCGTCGGTGCCCTCCTCTCTGCACATAATGACTCCCACTTCTCCGGTGTCCGAGGGACATATGGAGAAACGCTGAACAAGCTTCCTTCCTCTTCTTCCCTCACAAAAACGGTCAGTTTGTGCTTTCACTGCCCTTCCTTGAGACATTTTAAAAAATTTACTACCACAGAGTCACAACAAGGATGTGTTTAACTGCACTTGCGTATCTGTTACACACCGCACACGGCCTGGTATTACCATTATCATAAAAATGGCCTTGACACAACCTTCGCTAAACTTTCTGCAAACAGCACTGACCCATGTGAAGAGAAACTAAAGCATCAAACACTACAAGTGTTGAAAAATTAATAAAAACCCCATGAAACTAATGCTGATTGATTGGTTCTTCATCTGTCTTTAGAATAAAAAAAGAGGTAAATTCACAAGGTGATAACCGACACCGAGTCCCTTCGGTCAGCCTGAGTAAGAATCCATACTGAGACAAAACATAATGACTGTTAAATTGATGCTCTTGGGGAAAGTGCTGGAATACTCTGCTGAAAATGTAATTATGAAACTATCGGAGGAGTTTAGGACAATAAACCACTCCGTCCTGTAGATAATAAATACTTTCAGTCTGTGCAGTTTGAGACTTGGACAAATTTACTGTCCTGGGGTCTCATATATAAATGGTGCGTACGTACAAAACCGGGCTGGAAACGTGCGGACGCCACTTCCCAAGCAAAGGTTGTGATCTATAAAAAAAAAACATGTGCGTCCTGGAAGTAAACTCTGAACCATGCGTACGCAAAAAAAGAGGAGAAATGAGAAACGGCGACTCACATGGCAGAAGGATGAAATGGTTTGGAATGAAGAGGCCTACTGCTGTGTAAAATAAATCGAAATATTACAGGCCTAAAGCCTTTCTGAATAAACACACACCCGTTTGATTGATTTTCCCCAAAAGTGCATTAAAAAACATAATTTGAGGATCAGAAACACAAACGGAGATTCTGTTTCTGCAAAAGAACACCTGAGATATGTTGTACAGTTTAATCAGTTTAATAAGCATGCAGCAATTTATTCTCATAAATAAGGTGAACAGGAGGACAAATTACATTTAAATTGATGCCGTTTTCAGTGCATCAGTCATTCGTCATCACATGTTCGTTGCCTTATTGAGCCAAACGCTGTGCGCCAGCATGTGGATGTGATGCGCTGCTTGTAAAAACACTTTATGGAAAAATTACACTATTTTATTGTCACTTAGAACAAGTCATATTTCTTTTAACTTTTCGGCAGCCTCGTTAAGTGAGCGGACTGTTTATGTAGCCTAAATAAATGTTTAAACACAGGCGGAATGTATTTGGTTTAATCTCTTTTCGGGGAATCCAGATCAGTACCTGGGTCATCCCGCCTTGCGTCTGTGTGGCCCCGTCCAGCCAGTGACTACTACTCGGGAGGGAGGCCTCTTCCTGCAGATCGGTTATAAAGGGGTGCGTGAAAGTGCGTTTTTTACCCCCAAAAAGCTTCAGCTTCACCAAAAGGAACGTCAGTGTCATTGAGTTAAATTTTGTTTTGTAGCTTTTCTGTCAGAATTCGCCTCCTTTTTTCTTCCTGTAGTCAGGATGTATTAATATTAATGAGCGGCATTTCATTGACCGTTTATAGGCAACTATGGGCGTTTGGAGGGTCGGATATGGAGCTCCTTCACATGTGCCGCATTTCAAGTTGATTGTGATTTATAAAGGGAACTTGCCTACAAGTGTGAGTACGCACGGTTTTATAAGTCTGAATATTTTTTGCCGTACGCCATTTTTGGCTTTTGGGCGCACGTACACTTTTAGTGAGGTTTCTACGCACAGTTTTATAAATTTGACCCCTGGAGCGTAAAGGTAGAACAGGTAAAAACTAGACTCCACCCATCGAATCATACTCCAAAACAACAGGGGGAAGCAAATTGTTAGGCCATAACTGCTGCTAGTTAGCTCTGTTAGCTGTGCAGCAAACTATTAGCTAACTGAGTCCAGAATGAGCACCAGAACGGGAGCCGGGCGAGCAGTGAACATGGCCTGGGACCAAACACAGCTTCCTAGACCATCAGAGGCCAGCACCAACCTGGGATGAGTTCAATCTCGTGTCCAGCGTTTTCGGACACGTTTCTTTGCAACGTTGTGCAACATTCCGTAACGATCTTCGAGGTATGTTTTCTCCCGTTTGGTGAGCGTGTCACAGGTGTTATCCAGTCAGCAGAGATAAGTTTGTAAACACAGCGGTGTTAAAAAGGCAGCGCCCTTGCGTACACACCAGGGTGTTTGAGGCACCACCGTTTCCGTTGAAAAGAAACGTTTTGCAACGTTTTGTCCGCACTAAACTCGCCGCAAGACACGGCGGGTTCAGGCGGAGACAAGTCTTCATACCTACCCACAGGAACATCTCTTTTGAGTTTTTGAGACTTGAGACTGAATATTGGATTGAGATTATAATAGGAGAAATGGAAGTAACAAATGAGATCTCATCATAGGATCTTTTTGAGTTCATTCATGTTGTGCTTATTGCTCCTAAAAAAGTCATTATGATAACTAGGGAGTTGTAAGAGAGCTTGACTGTATTGCATTATGGTCTATGCCTTGCTGTGTGCTTGTCCTGAGCGGGATTTGAACTCCGGTTCAAAGGGCGATGACAGATTACCAGCAATAAATACAATAAGTACAATACAGGATTTGAAATTCAGGGGAGTAAAACCCCCTAAAAAGAAAAAACTCAAGTACCTCAACATTTCACTTAAGTAAAAACAACTTTATCTTCCACCCCTAAGACGAAACTGAGACACATCTTGTAGCTTTTTTTCTGACCCCCATTCTGGAGACTTAAATTAGACTAATTTAGATAATTTAGAGATCTCTTGTTTTGATCAGCGTATAGGTTTTTTTCTCCTGGGTTGAATTTGAAGAGAAAAACCTTTGGTCTCACTTTAGTATTTGTGTCTAGGAGATATTAAAGAAACAACTATGAGATCTCTTCTTGGATTTTGCTTTCCTCTGAGTCACACCAGCGACCACCAGGCCACCGGACCTTAAGTCACGTTAAGTATCACAACGTTACCAACGTTTGGTTAGGTTTAGGAAAACGTTGAGGTTTGGGTTCAAGTAAAGTAAACGTGACAAAAGTCAATAACACTATTTAACTTAAAATAGCTCAACACTTGCTTGGTTTCACGTGGAACTCAAAAGACATCCTATGTGTAGCCGTCCACCCCGTCCACCTGCTTACACAGACTTTCTCACAATTTCTAATACGTCACTCCTCCTGTGCTTCTGTCGTAGGCCACTAGAGCTCACAGCCTCAAAAGCGTAAATATGGGATGTAATAGCGTGCTGCACACACGACCATATGGTTGTGTTTATGGTGAGGACGGGCTGACCTCAGACAAGAGAGGCGTCCAGCAGGAGGGAAGTTGGGCATCAGAGAGGCAGAATATTTTCACTTCTATCTCGCTCATTTAAGGATTTATTTGCACCAAACTATTATGTAAATGACCTAAAGTGGACTGAAGAACGAAATGATTTTACTCCTTCTGTTCCTTTTCTGCCTTTTCTCTTGTGTTTCTTTTGGGTTTGTTCTTCCAGCTGATTGGTGGGATGTCCCTCTAACTAACATCAACAGAGTGACTGTTGGTGGAAACGAGGCCTGTTCTTTATGTGTTGAGCTTCCAGTCTGCAGTCAGGAAGTTGGACCGCTCCGTTCGGTTCAGGCGAGGACGCAGACCGGGGCTGCTGCTGGTTTTCAGTCCAAACGCAAACACCGCAAAGACAAACAGAGCCGGCGCTGGGTACGACACGCTGAGACGAGAAACAGCGATAAATAATTAGTCCGAGGCTGGACGGCAGGTAGATTGAAGACACGCCACTGCAAAGCGCTGCGTTTGTAGTTTCATTCCTTTTTACTTTAAATACTTTCCCAACTGAAACAAGAACCTGTGAGATTTACCTCCACGCCAAGTCTCCTGGCCTCCAGTCAGACAAAAAGGGCAGAACTTATATGATACAGGATGTTTGAGGCTGATACCGACACTGATATTTGGCTGTTTTAATGATGTATTGGCCGAACAAGGTTCCCCTACAAATGTATTATTCCAACACCTGCAGCCAACACATGTTTTGTGCAGGACTTTTAACAGGACGTGGCATATTTATTCTTGCTAACTTAACCGCAGAGCCCTAAACGTTCAAAAACAACGCTAACGGGTACACAGAGCGTGAAAAAGCGACGCCAAGGGCTCTTGACCCTGGGATGAGAACGGGTTGCAGCATCGTACCAAAGAAGCCTGGCTGGCTCATTTACAGATGTGATCATGTATGTGAGTCTTGACTGCAACCCCATCCAACATCAGTTGACCTCACCACATTAATTAACATGATGTCCACATAGTTTTGGCCATGTAGGCCGCCTGCTGTGACCTTACTCACTGGCCAGACGTGAACCTCCCTCGCCTCCTGCAGATGATGGTGATCAGATTTTGAAAATGGTCAGACAGCAGAGTTATTCTGCCTCTTGCAGCCTCAGCTAATTCATATATTAAAATAGAAACTGAGTGCACTCGTCAATAATCGTGTTTCTTCTCTGCGTTTATCCAGTCCACCTCCTGGCTGACTTATCGAGGAGGGGAAAAGGAGGACAGTGCATCAGTAAATCCTCACTAAGCTTCTTTCTTCAAGGCATTCATTTTTGGAGAGAAACTGACACAGAACTTCCATTACCATCTTGGCAGATAAAGCCCGCCAATAAAGAAGGAAATGAGACTAATTATTTCCTGAGTGGAAGTTTTTCTCTTTCCGTCGAGGCTGCAGGACTGAGAGCTCTGGAGAAACAGCCACCTGAGCTGAGTTGCTGATCCAGACGGCCTCCTGCGTCGCCTCGGCTGCAGGTAAACACCTCCTGTGTGGTGGAGGCGGTGACCTGGTGTCCATTTCTGCTCAGTCATCTCTTAACTTGCTGCCGAAGGGAAACCGGCACATCCTGCACCCAGAACCCAAAACTCAAGGTCTGCAACAAATTACAGGCTGACCAGAAAGGCAGCGGCCATTTTTACCCATCAAGAGTATATCCGGTGGAGGAAGAAGAGTTCACATCCTTTACATGAGTGTCAGCCACAAGGACACAAGTAGAGGAAGAAGGAAAGGATCTAAGGAGGGAAATAAGGACAGCATTAGTGTGGAATAAATACGGGAAGAGAGGAAGGAAAGAAGGATGAAATGAAGGATAAAGATGATAAAGTAGGAAGGAAAGAAAAAGTGAAGAGGACAGGAGGATCATAATTAAAAACAGAAGGAAACAAGGATGAGAAAAATAAAAGAAGGAAGGAAGCGAGGAAGGAATGAAGGATAGAAAGAACAAAAAGAAATGGAGGATGGAAGGAAAGAAGTAAAATAAGTCTTCAAACTCGTCAGGTCGGTGAAGTCTTTGTGGAAAAATTATCTTGCGTTCGGTGGAGAAATGCACATTTCTCTCAGCTGATAATCATTTTTGTAGTTTTCCTTTTGAAAACTACACAGAATCAAACCGTGAATCTTTATTTAAAAAGCACCTGAGAACATAAACTGCATGAAGACACTGAAGTGACAGCAGGTCTTAAACAGAGACTTTAACACAACAGAGCGCTCTTATTCCCTCTCTCGCTTTTCTTTTTTATTATTTACAGGATTTTCCCTGCATGCATTGCCCTCATGAGGCGTTGTGGGGATTTCTCTGTATTTGGCTGCAGAGGCCGCCTGTCAACACGCCCCATCAACAAAGCTCTGTTTCCATAGAGACTCCTAAATAAGGGAAAAAAGAAATGCAAGCGACTGAGGCCAAATTGCATTTTCTTCTCCTCTCAAGTCAATTGGTATGAACAAGGGAGTTAGGTTAAAGGAGTTGATACTTTAAACATGTCATACACAGTTAAACAAAAAAAGCAGTCGCTGGCACCTGGCTGACAGAATGAGGGTTATTCACTGCTGAGATTTTGTCCATCTGAGGTCTCTCACCAGTTGAGACTTTGAGTAAGAAAACGTAAAAAATCAACAACTGGAATTGTAAATTGCTCCGTCACAGATGGTAACAGCATCAGTCTAATCACCTCGAGCGTCCAACGTGTAGCTTTGCAACAGGCAAAAATAAATCCAAACAACAAGGATGGCATCAGGTCTGTATAAGCTCACATTTTATTTACATTTATTTATGTAAAATAAAAAGAGGATTTTTTTTTTTTTTACCAGCAGGACTTTCAACACGTCTTCACATCCCAAAGCGTCCCCACAAACCACTCGGATCTCTGCTGACAGATGTGTGAAGCAACAAAGTACAAACACTTTGTTACTGTACTTAAGTAGGTTATTTCTAAACCAAAGCATGCAGCACCTGTGTGGAGCAGCAGTGAAAAGCCAACACATTGTCACTACCAACTCGTTATATATGAACGCTTGGTCAAGACCACTTAGCGGCACTTTTTAACTCCCCGGTTACCCCGTTTTTCAACTTTTAGGGCTCCACAGTCAAGTTAGCAACAATAAATATGCAACATCCGGTTAGACTTCCAAAATAAAAGTATATGTTAACATTGCGAAAGGTCACAATCTTTAAACAGCACATTGTTAATGTTGTGAAATGTGGTTAAATCTAGGAATGGATCATGGTTTGGGTTAAAAATAACAACAGTAGTTACGTTACTTACTTAACCTAAAAAAAACATTCAATATTGACTTTCTTTTTTCACACAGCAACACCGGCCTCCTGGTTGAAGGTTTGGTTTCTGGCCCTCCGTCCACCCCAACCACCTCCTTACTCACTGTTTTCTTTAATATGCTGCACCAGAGGTCGGCAAACAAGTCTGACTTTGGGCCAAATGTTTTTCAAGCCGTTACGTGGCGGGCCAGAACATTCTTTCAGTCAAATTATTTCAAATCCTTGGATACTCATGAACATGTTTAGCCAAAATCTTGACTCCCTTGTTAAACAAATTGATAAGGACACTTTTTACATGCTCGCAATAAAGCATGTGCCGCAGTGCGTGTGCGTCCCGGCATTCAATCCGCATTCATAAACCTGTGGACACTAATTTTCATTTCCCGGAGGAAATTCTGGGGAAACCAATCACACATCTACTGACGGCTTTGGAATTGTAAAAGAAAGAGCAGCGCTGCAGCTTTTGGACAAATAAACAGCCATAGTCGGCAACTACGCCGTTTACTTGCGGGAGGAGCTCAGTTAACTTTTATTAAATTAGCTTTTTACTTTAGTTTTTGGGATTAACAACGTTGATTTATCTTCACTCGCGCTTCCCAGCAGCTAGCTTCATTGCACATCCGGTTCCACTGTTGTTGTTAGCGTCGGTTGGCACCCAGAGCTCTGCTGTACTACGACTTCATATTTATATAAAAACCAGACAAAATTGGACATTACTTGGAGAGAAGATGAAGAGAGAAGCTGAACTACCTGGTGAGTTCAGAAAATATGTCTGTAGCTTTATTCCAGCTGTCGTCGTATTTTACTGTGAACAAGTTAGCATAGCATAGCCCTGATCGATCCGAACTCTGTTTAGGAAACTAACTTTATTTAAAAAGTTGTTGTCCTGCTGATAGACCTGACAAAGCAGGAATTCAGATGTCTAACAAATCTGCATCATATTGTAGTTATTTCGGCATCAGTTTGATCCGTTTATTGCTATTAAATCCCAGCAAAATGTTTAGTATGGGCTCATACAGCTGTAGTATTTGTGGGTTGTTTATCTGCGTTGTCTGTGAACACTGCAGTTGTCCAGTGTTTAAAAACCCCTGTGAGGAAAGTGTTGTCACCAAAGTTAGATGGTCCAACAAACACTTTGTTTGAAGCATACTGAGGCCTTAAATAGGTCATAGATATGGGTGAAAATTAAACCATGTAAACCTGTTCTGGTACAACCCTTCAGTAAAATGATGACCCTGAATAAAAGTCCTTTAAGTGTGGTCTAGAGGTAAATCTATAAAGCTGAGTCTGAAGCTGTGTAAGAACCGATTGTTGGTATGTATGAGTGATGTTTGAGTTCGGCTGGGTGTGAATTTGTTGCTCTCCTGCAGGGTACAAACCTGTGTGCTTGAACAGTTTAATAAAAAGGCCTGGTCTGTTGTTCTGTGCAGCAGGAAATGTGTTGTCTATTACAAACCACCTCCTGTAATTTGGCACCGGATTAAATTAAGTTCCATCTGGAACGATGAGTTTTGTTCCCGGAGAGCACGGCTAATGTTTTATCACCCGCATTCCCCTGAACATTAACCCCTCCGACCCCAGCTCCAGATACACCTCGTCTCTTTTCCACCGCGTCGTTTCGGGGCCGAAATGTTCAAAGAGGAGACAGTAAATTTGGAGCGACAGATTGAGGCCACACACAACTCTCATTTCCCAGTTTTCATTGACATGTTAGCAAGTTTTTATTTAAATAAAAGCCAGCAGCAGTCGAGTCAACCACTTCAGAGAGTTTTACTGAAATAACTTTCCCAATTGCACAGGATCTTAAATCTGAACTGGATTCAGATAGAGGTTGTGTTTTTTATTATTACTGTGGAGTAATTCTACAGAAGAGACAAGAAAGGAAACTTGAGGGGAGAGAAGACGGTTGATGAGGATCTTTATATGACACCCCAGACCACCAAGGGGTTTTTGTTTCTGGCCCCCGTTAGCTTTACAGGTACTAAGTCTCAAAAACTTGACTAGTTACAGGTACATTTGGTGGAGAACCCGAGTGTTTTGGGGCCCTGGAGGTTTAAGGGGCTGATCAAGAACCGCAACATCTCCAAAAACGTTTTATGTTGTCCCACTCCCCTCGTTTCTTCTCATTTCTCTGTTGTTGGCTGCTTAAAAGACCAAACACACAAAACAGAAACAGTTTGGGTCGATACAGCATCAACACCTGGTTACGTTTACCAACCCGAGACAAGGGGTTGATATATCCCAGTAGTATCACTGTTATGGACCCAAACTAAAATGTGTTGTTATTCCAGTTCTTTTTAAACAAACCAAATAAGTTATTTTATTGAATGGAATGTGCACACTAACAGTTTTAAGGAAAAACTTGAGCTTACTGTGCAACACTGGGCCAAAATAACCACATTTTAGTTTGGGTAAATAACCGTGATAGTGTAGTACAATACATATAATACAGTAAATGCAGTATATGCATGTTTACAAACACACACTCACACATCTGACTGTAATCTGCCAATCACCTCCAGCTCAGATACTCCCGGTTTCCTGAGACTCATCAGCAGATTATTCCTGTCCACATGCTGTTTGATACAGTTCTCCTCTAAGGACCAGGTTCAGACATGCAAGCTAACAAAATGACCTTCAAAACAAGACAACGTAAACAGTGACTTAACTTCATTATTTACAACCAAAAGTTATGTAAATACAGAGGCTGACTCAAATAAGTACCTGCCAAGAGGAAGTTACGGCAACTGAAATGTGGCGCCTGCACTTAGCTTCCTGCGACGGAGCTCTAACATTTCCTCTGAGGGAGAATATCTAACTGTAACATTAAAGTCATTATACAGTGGGTACGGAAAGTATTCAGACCCCTTTAAATTTTTCACTCTTTGTTTCATTGCAGCCATTTTCCAAAAATCAAAAAAGTTCATTTTATTTCTCAGTAATGTACACTCAGCACCCCATCTTGACAGAAAAAACAGAAATGTAGAAATTTTTGCAAATTTATTAAAAAAGAAAAACTGAAATATCACATGGTCATAAGTATTCAGACCCTTTGCTCAGTATTTAGTAGAAGCACCCTTTTGATCTAATACAGCCATGAGTCGTTTTGGGAAAGATGCAACAAGTTTTTCACATCTGGATTTGGGGATCCTCTGCCATTCCTCCTTGCAGATCCTCTCCAGTTCTGTCAGGTTGGATGGTAAACGTTGGTGGACAGCCATTTTCAGGTCTCTCCAGAGATGCTCAATTGGGTTTAAGTCAGGGCTCTGGCTGGGCCATTCAAGAACAGCCACGGAGTTGTTGTGAAGCCACTCCTTCGTTATTTTAGCGGTGTGCTTAGGGTCATTGTCTTGTTGGAAGGTAAACCTTCGGCCCAGTCTGAGGTCCAGAGCACTCTGGAAAAGGTTTTCGTCCAGGATATCCCTGTACTTGGCCGCATTCATCTTTCCCTCGATTGCAACCGGTCGTCCTGTCCCTGCAGCTGAAAAACACCCCCACAGCATGATGCTGCCACCACCATGCTTCACTGTTGAGACTGTATTGGACAGGTGATGAGCAGTGCCCGGTTTTCTCCACACATACCGCTTAGAATTAAGGCCAAAAAGTTCTATCTTGGTCTCATCAGATCAGAGGATCTTATTTATCACCATCTTGGAGTCCTTCAGGTGTTTTTTAGCAAACTCCATGTGGGCTTTCATGTGTCTTGCACTGAGGAGAGGCTTCCGTCGGGCCACTCTGCCATAAAGCCCCGACTGGTGGATTGCTGCAGTGATGGTTGACTTACTACAACTTTCTCCCATCTCCCGACTGCATCTCTGGAGCTCAGCCACAGTGACCTTTGGGTTCTTCTTTACCTCTCTCACCAAGGCTCTTCTCCCCCGATAGCTCAGTTTGGCCGGACGGCCAGCTCTAGGAAGGGTTCTGGTCGTCCCAAACGTCTTCCATTTGAGGATTATGGAGGCCACTGTGCTCTTAGGAACCTTAAGTGCAGCAGAAATGTTTTTGTAACCTTGGCCAGATCTGTGCCTTGCCACAATTCTGTCTCTGAGCTCTTCAGGCAGTTCCTTTGACCTCATGATTCTCATTTGCTCTGACATGCACTGTGAGCTGTAAGGTCTTATATAGACAGGTGTGTGGCTTTCCTAATCAAGTCCAATCAGTTTAATCAAACACAGCTGGACTCAAATGAAGGTGTAGAACCATCTCAAGGATGATCAGAAGAAATAGACAGCACCTGAGTTAAATATGAGTGTCACGGCAAAGGGTCTGAATACTTATGACCATGTGATATTTCAGTTTTTCTTTTTTAATAAATTTGCAAAAATTTCTACATTTCTGTTTTTTCTGTCAAGATGGGGTGCTGAGTGTACATTACTGAGAAATAAAATGAACTTTTTTGATTTTTGGAAAATGGCTGCAATGAAACAAAGAGTGAAAAATTTAAAGGGGTCTGAATACTTTCCGTACCCACTGTAATTGTAAACACATTGATGAAAGAACATTTTAACACAATTCAGTAATGCTTGATGAAGAAAGAAAACCAAAACAGCAGCGTCTCTGTGAGCCCCTTTCCTCTCATGCATCTTTTGAAAAATCTTGACAAATAATTGAGTTAACAACTGTACACATTAAACTGCAGCAATGAACTGTTCATACCACATTGCAACACGTAATAATAATCTGTGATATGTGCTCCTTTCTCAACATTTACTTCTCTACAATTACTTTACGATGGGTAAATGAGGTTTGCTTGGAGTATGATGCTCAAGATAACCTTATGTTCTTCATGTTTATTTAAGCATTTATCATTCCCAAGGTATAAGACAATGCTGAGAAGTACCATCCTAGTTATCTCACCCCTACACTTAATTTTCTTCTGAGTGACTTTTTGGCGACATTTTGCCTCATCTTGCAAGAATTCGGGAACAATTTAAACTCAAATGTTCACTTACTCGCTTTCTTTGGGAGTTTTCACGACATCATACAGCTGCAGCTCCTCTTTTCAGCCTGTGTTGAAGGCTTCGTTTTAGCTATGGAGTGATACATCTTGTCTCTAAATGATCTTTGTTGGGAGTTGCACATGCCCAGTTCCTAGTTAAGGACTACTAGCCAATCAGAAGCAGAGAAGGGCGGGTCAGCGAGGAGCCGGTAAACAGCTCGGGTTCAGCCGTACGTGTTGCCGACCGGCTCGGCAACATGGGCTGGAGCGAGAGTTTCAGAGCGGTGAGTTATTAATCTGTATCCATAAAGTTTTAACTGAGCTCTGTCTCTACATCACAGGAACAACTTTATGTCCACTGACTGCCTGGAGGGTAGCTAGTGTTTGGAAGGGAGAGGAGAGCTGTGTGCTGCAGCTCGCTGTTTCTGAGGGCGTGTCGGAGTAGCCGCTTGGCGAGCATTGTGACACGTATTTACTTGTGACATCACAAGAAAGCGGAAGTAAAGGCTGGACTACAAACAAGCTGTTTTCAAGCGGTTCAGAGCAGAGTTTTCTGTAGGAGATGGGAACTCCCTTTGGGCTGGACTTTGGGTTTTTTCACTTTGCAAACCTGTTACATGCACAAAAAAGGTATAAACTCAATAAAGGAGAGGGAAAATGCTAAAAAGCAGAATACCTCCTCTCTAAGTAAGATTCCAAGCTGCAGGGAGCACAACATGTTCAGTCCAAAGGGCACTGTGAACTGTGTAGGGAAGAAGGGAACGACGGTTCATCAGTTTGCAGGAAGTTGACAAGAAAGATTACCCATCAGCCTTTGCACCTCATGGGAGCGGCAAAAACGGGTATCCGAGGTGTTTACGTTACCAGGGTAAAACACGAACTTCACTTCTGACTGGCTGGTAGGGAAACTCAGCTATTTAACCTCTGAGGGGTCGTTAATACAATTGATACCGCTGGTTCGTTAGTTCTCGTGGCTGGTGTAACAACAGTTGTGACGGTCATTGTAGACAAGTCTGAAAGGCGTGTCGTTCAGACAGAAATAGCTGAGTTTCCCCTTCCATCTCTTCCCAGGAGACTGAGGCCTCTTGTAACAATGCCAATGATGGTTGTTCAGACCTTGCCTTGGGTGACTTCAACAACCATAACGGCTAATGAACCGCGCTGTATCCATCACCTTCACAACGATCCCGCAGAACTGAAGAAGTCTCTCGGATGAGAGACGAAATGTCCAGTTGCCCTTGAATTGAACCTTCCTTTGGATAACTATGACCTGGATAACTGAGAACCTTCACAGACATTTTACAGCCTGCACTTAGTTAATCACTCAAAGCTTGTAAGTAGATTTTGAGTCGAGATCATTATTAATTGTCCAAACATCAAGCAGCAGCACGCCTGTTTGAATGTTGATGCATGTTGAGACAAACATTCTTTTACTTAAACATCGGATTTGGCGGTCTGCTAGGGCTCGGCAGAGACATCCCACACAGCAGGCCCCGAAGTGACTAATGTCTTCCACAGCTAAGAAATTATCACCAAAATCCTCTTGTCTTGTGGGCTGAGGGGTGGGGGTGGGGTGGGGTGGGGTGGTGGTGATTGTGTTGTTTTTAAACACCGTCCTGAGCTGAAGTCGACGCCACCAGACCGCCGTCTGCCAGGGGATTTTCAGACCAGAGGGAGACGCTCGGCTCGACTACTCCTTCTCTCTTTTTACTGTGCGGTCGAGTAATTCGATCCACGTCTCAGGAACAAGACAAGGGCTAATAAGTGGAGGCTGTACAGTAGCACCTACTGTAAGTTTACGGCCTCTCTGCTCTCTGCTGTACCAGATCCAGATGTTTGGTGAAGTCTGGATAAATATAGACTCTGTCAGGAGCTGTGAAGTCCCCGGCTACATTCTGTAAACATTTTCCTTACCATAATTTGAATTTTATTATAAACTTACAGTCTAACAAGCCAGTGAAAAAGCAGCCACGTTCAGCAATAAACAAGAGAGCGGCTACTGAACATGAAGACACAAGTGCTTTCAGCTCAGCAGGCAGTTTGCTTTTCAGACTGAAAGCTGTAAATGTGCCCCACAGAGAGTACAAGTACTCCGGTCCACTCCTCTGCAGCCATTACACGGAGGAAAACAGCTTTTAGTAGGAATATGTACTCAAGTATCCAGAATAAAAGTAGGCTACTGATAATAGAGAGTAGTTTGAGTGTCTGTTGTATTCAGATCAGTTTAAATGTGGCCAAAAGTACTGGGACACCTACACATTACGTTTATGACATCCCAGTCTAAAGCATAGGCATTAATATGGAGTTGGTTCCCCCTTCGTAGCTGCAAGATGATGAGTCTGTCTGTGTGAATATTTCAATTGAATAAGCTTTATTGATGTGAATTAATGCAATCATGACCATTCAGCTTAGCAATAACAAGTTTCAAAAATAACAAATACAGATAGAATGTGAACTGCAAACGCGACAAGCAAGCTTAGCAAGCCAGTCGAGTTCTTTACACCAAACTGGGAAAACCATTTCTTTATGGAGCTGGCTTTGTGCACATAATCAAACTACTGTCTAAAATAGTAGCATAAAGATTAGTATGAAAAAGCAGCTCCTACCAAAAGTATTAGGACAGCGGTGTGTCCCAATACTTTTGTTCATACAGTGTATAACTGATGTTTTATTGTTATCTGAGTAAAAGTAAAACAAATATTAGCAGTGAAATGTTCTCATGTATCCAGTAAGTTACTGAGTGAACGGTTTAAATCCAGCGTCAAATAAAAATGTTTTTTGGGAGATTTTCATGCTTTTGGGTCACTTACAGGAAAGATAGGAAATGAGAAATAAATTCAGCTGTCAATGCGGGCAGGTAACATTGAAACTATATTATTTCAGCAACATTATGCTGCTGCTGCTGCTGCTTGTGTTGAACTCGAGGACTTTGGCTTCTTTTTTTAATTCGTTTTAAAGGATTTTGTGAGGATCTGTGAAGATTCTCAGTCATCCAGGTCGTAGTTATCCAAGGTGGGTTGGTTGAAGATGCTGAAAGATGTCTCTGAAGGTTCTCAGTTATCCAAACAAGGTTAATGTCAAGACTCAGCAGTTTACTTACATCTGAAGGACAGAGGACACTCCTTTGAGGACCACCAGGTGCACATTTTAGACAGAGAAGATGGATGGTTTGAAAGAGATGTCAAGGAAGCATCTACACCAGGGTTGAGAAGCCATCGTTGAACAGGGGAGGGGGTCTACGCCACCACTTATTACAATGCGGCCCTTTCATCACTTCCCAGGAAACTGAACAAACATAAACCCTCTTGGCCTGAAGAAGCCAATGATGGTTGTTCAGACTTGGCCACGGGTGGTTCTTAAGACCATGACGACTGTCGTTACAACAGCCAGATCACTAACGAACCAGCGGTATCGACGATCCTAGCTAACGATCCCAGAGGTTAAATAGCTGAGTTTCCCTACCAGTCAGTCAGAATTGAAGAAGTCTCAGACGAAATTCTTCTAGTGTCTTCAACCAAGTCCAGTTGCCCTTGACTTTAACCTTCTTTGGAAGATGTTTCCCTTCACAAGGGCCAATGGCTCTACCTACATGGTTATGGATGGTTCTGAAAGAGAAGGTTTTTCCTGGCTCAGAATGGGCCTTTGGGGGGTGACAGTAAGCATGGCCAGTACGTGTACAGTACAGGCAATGAGTTACCTTATGATCAGGAGGTACAGCGGGTTGCCCGTTAATCGGAAAGTCGGCGGTCCCCGGCTCCTCCAGGCTGCATGTCGAAGTGTCCTTGGGCAAGATACTGAACCCCGAATTGCCCCTGGCGGCTGTTCTGCCAGTGTATGAATGTTAGTTTCTGTTTGAGCACTTAGACTCAGTGTATGAATGTTAGTTTCTGTTTGAGCACTAAGGCTCAGTGTATGAATGTGAGTGACTGGTGAATGCAGATGTAGTGTAAAAGCGATTTGAGTGGTTGAAAAGACTAGAAAGGTGCTATACAAGTACAGAGCATTTACATTTGCATTTACACTTTCTTGGAATTTCTGACCATTTAATAAACAAAATATATCCACAACCTGGAGGAGGACATAAAAGTAAAGTATAATGTTAGTATTATTATATATTTACAGGTTACACTTGATTTGGATAATCTGCCTACAGAAAGTTTATTAGTTGAGATTCAGCTGTTTCACTAATAAAACCTTTCTCTGATATCAGCCTACACCGCTGTGGTTAAGGTTTGATTAGTGCTAATGTTTGTGTTTTCATTATACTCTCAGATCATAGTACAGGCTGCTATAGCTTAGCATTAGTAGCCTAATATTAATTCCAGTTGGATAAAACAGCAGTTTCATTTTTATGTCATTAAATTATCGTTTAAGACAAATGCTCTACTTGGTGCTCAGTCTCTCATTTGTTTATGCAAAGTAGCCTACTAACTCGTCAATAATAATAAGCGTGCATACGGAACGAGTTCAACATTTCTAAAGTTTGCTGCAGTGCCTCAACCTTTTTTTTAATGTCCCGCCTCATCCTGTCTGTTTTGGTTGGTTCACAAAAAGTGACTTTGACAAGCTTGATGCACATGGCTGCATGAAAGGCTCTGCTAGAACAAAACCTGATCTGGAGACGGCAGAGGAGAGAACCGCCAAAGAGTAAACTGTAAAAGTGGCAGTACCAGTGAATACCAACACACTTCAACCACAAACGGCTTTTATTTAGTGAGAAATAACAGGAAGTCATCTCTCCTAGTAGCGCGAGCTCAGCTTTGTGGTGGATCGTTCAGGCGCAGTCAAAATAAATGCAGCACCTGTTTTATTAATCCAGGATGAGACGAGAGGTCACTGCTGGAAGTCAAGACGTCGGATTGAAGTTCATGTTCTGCTTGCTCAACAGTTGTTTGATAAATGGCTATTAAAACACATTTGGAGAATATTTCAAATTTCTTTCAATTCTGATCATTTTGGCGCTGGTGATTTTCCTTTGGTGCTCGCCAAAACCGCTTTGGGGGGTGCCAAAAATTTCTCTGTGCAGGAAAAACCCTGACAGTCTTAAATAATGTTTCCGACGGTCAACCACATTGATTTTGTTGGTTTGACGATTGTTGATATGTTGATTTTGTGACTGATGTCCGGAAATTTGGAACTTTATTCTTGTAAGAGATTCTATAATTTGGAAGGTCTACTTGGGACCAAGGTTGTTCTCCCGGAGTCTACAACATTTAGCCCCCCACGCCTTGGTTTAATGTACCCTACGTAGGCTTTTTGTATTTTATAGTCCTGTATTTATGTCTTTCCTGTATCTCTGTCTTCCTGCAAAACCAATTGCCCAAATAAAGTTAAGGTTACCTGAAGGAGAAAGGACACTCTTTAAATGACAATGTATGTATTCTGGACAGGGAGGACAGATGGTTCGAAAGAGGACGTTTACACCAGAGTGGAGAAACCATCTCTCAACTGGGAAGGAGGGCTGAGACACTATTTATCCCCCACCTGTAATGCCGTCCTTTCACCTCTTCCCGGGAGACTGAACAAACGCTCACGTTTGGCCTCATGTGCCAATGATGGTAGTTCAGACTTGACCTCAGTTGACTCCAATGACCGAAGCGCCTAACAAAGCGAGCGGTATCCATCACCATGATCACGACCCCACAGAGGTTAAATAGCTCGGACTCCCTGCCAGTCAGTCAGAACTGAAGCAGCCTTTTGGATGAGAGGTGAAACGTCTTCAAGCGTCTTCAACCAAGTCCAGCTGCCCTTGAGTTTAACCTTCCTTGGATGAGGTGAATAAGATATGTGCAATAAAAAGTACAATATTTCCTTCTGAGGTCTCTATGGAAACTGTACTGAAGATCTGGACCGGAGCAAATGTACTTTTTAACGTCTTGTGCTGCACATTTACACATTTTCCTATGGAGATATGAGGTCAGGCAGAATGATGAGGGCTTCTTCTTTAATCGCTTCTGGACCCATCAAACATTCCTCCTCCACACTTTTAAGAGCTGTCTGACTTTTACGACCTGAGGCCGCGAGCCTGGACTCCAGCAGCAGCAGGTTTCTGTGGCTGCAAGTGGGAAAAAAACGAAAAGGCGAGGGAGGGCACGTTAGAAAAGCGACTCCACTACTGCTTATTATCTTCCGTCAGACTCGGCCTGTGTTTTTCAAGAGGTGTGGACATGGGAGTATTTACGAGCTCTGTTTTTAATAGACTGTTCCTTTTTAGACTCAAACAAATGCCTCTCATTATGTCCCGACTGAATTCGCCATAACGACAGTAATGGCTGGTGGCAATTCTATGATCCACAACTGCAGACCATTAACATGTTGGTGTAGGAGTGTTAATCTCTCGCACTTTCAGCCACGTTCCCCCAAGTCTCACTGCGACTAAAGCGACCCGACATCTCTCAGACTGTCAGGGTAACCTCCTCACCTGGCCTTCATATCCAGACGTCCCGTCGGAGGAGCCGGAGGTGGGGAGTAAGTAAATAAAAAGTGAGCTCACAACTGGGCAAACCGCAGGATACCTCCGAGCTCCAAGGCCCAGCAGCCGGCGAGAGGAGAGAGCATGCAGGCCCGGTGCCATGTTTGGAATAACTGAAAGAAAAATTGAAGTCTCTTTGAAGGAACAAGGTTAAAAGAATGGTTTTGGTTTATTTTCCATAATCATGATTTTGGAATGCATTAAGGTCTCTTTTTGAGAGATTGGCCCCTCGGTCGGCTTATTAGCCAAAATGTGATGAAAGGGTTGGCACCGAAATCCTCTCCCGAGAGTCAACACAGTGCAGAAGTGGTATAACCTCAACGATTCTCTGCGCAGAAATGCATCCTGGGTTATGCAACAGCTCTACAAAGTCAAAGAACTACAGTATCCATGAGCTGTTTATGTTCCTCTGTGGACACAAAAACTGAAGCTCATTCGTCCACATACGTTACTCAGGGTCTATGATGCTAACAACAGGATCACAATAATCAACTTACAAGACACCATTCAACACAACACAGTTACCGATACTAGACGAGACAAGAAAGAGCAGATCTGTTACTGTAAGGTGGTGTGAGCATGCTGTGGCTGCAGAATTATAAAGTGCGTAGTGCAGCCAGTATCCGAGTCTGTACCAGAAACATACATCAAACATGAAAATAGCAGCAACAGAATGTGGCAAGATAAGCTTTTTCACACTGGCACTTATTAGCATTGCCATTAGCTGCGACAACGACACCTGGGGAGTTTCACATATTCAGCATGACCAAAATTAGCACACTTTATTTGGAAAACACACAGGTCCGTTTTACTTAGACGGTGTTCCATTCACACATAAAAATAATCTTTATTTTATCTGACAGCTATCAAGATTTAAATCTCTTTAAAAGAAGCCGCCTGCATAAACCCCCCTTCAAACATGCATAGCTCAGATAAACCTGAGGGCCACTGATGTTAGAAAAATGAAGAGGTCCTCAGGAATGTGTTTCAAGCGGCAAGTTGCTACCAGCCATGTCTCAGCACGTTGTGGGAATATCCGGTGTTATGCAGAGTTTTGTAAGCCTCCAGATAATGCTTTTAAACGCTCCAATATCCTTTGTTGGGTTCATCAATGGTGATAAATGATTCAAAGTGTTTATTTTATGAACGTTTAGTCGTTAATATTTTATTACACTCAGTAGAAGCAGCGTTCACTGAGATTCAGCAAAAGTATGCGGTGATAACCTGTTTGATCAGCGTGCAGAGCAAAGGATCTGAGAAGGACCTTTAAGAGGTGAACGCATCATTCGGCAGAACAGATGAGGAAGGCTTCCTGATCTGCATCTACCTCTCTGCACAACAGCAGAAACAGCTGATCAGTCGTGAGTTACAAGTTCGCTACGTCAGAACTTATTCGGCGAAAGTGTTTCCTGTTTAGCGCATTTAATCTTTATCGACCAAAAAAAAATCGTTTAAAAATTGTTGCCGTTTCCATCGACCTTTTCTAATGCGATACTTCAAAATGCGCATTAAAAAATGTTGATGGAAACACGGCTAATGAATACCTGGAGTAATAACAGTGTGTAATTTGAGGAAGGACCAACGTGAGCCAGACAGAGACTGTTTAAATAAAGACACGGTATTGAAGAACCCTGAACACAACCCTATACGGTATGTGCTGTCCATAATGTCAGTTAGCTTAGCATTTGTTCTGGAGGGATGAGCTCATAGCGTCATGTTACCGGCGCACTGGTAAGAGCTGTAAATGAAGGCGGTGTCGTGAAACCTTGTGCATGTCCTGGTGAAACCACAGTCAGGGCTCTCTCATTTATAAACGCAACACAAAGGTTGTGATCTATAAAAAACAAACTTGACGGGAGAATGTGAAACTCTGAACCATGCGGACACACATAAAGAGGAGAGATGAAACTGGTTGAAATCAATAGGCCGACTATTGTGTAAAATAAATCGAAATATCTCTGAGTATTACAGGCTTAAAGCCTTGCTGAATAAAAACGTTTGATCGACTTTCCTTGAAGTGCGCTAAAAAACATAATTTAAGATAATTTGCAGCGCACACAAAGAACCATGATTGAGGGCAATAAACATAAACGGAGATTCTGTTTCTGCAAAAGAGCCTCAAATATGTTGGACAGTTTAATCAGGTATCATTAATTAATACTTGCATGGATTGAAATTTATTCCATAAATAAGGTGAACAGGAGGACAAAAATATATTTAAATTGATGCTGTTTTCAGTGCGTCAGTCGAGCAAATACGAGTAAATAGTTTCATGTATCAGTAAATCTTTCAGCTTAAGTCATATTTCTTTTAACTCATCGGCAGCCTCATTAAGTGAGTGGGCTGTAAATAAATATTTAAACACAAGCGGAAAGCATTTGGTTTACTCTGCGTCTGTGTGGCCCCGTCCAGCCAGCGACATCACTACTCAGGAGGGAGGCCCCTTCCTGCAGATCGGTTATAAAGGGGCGGAGCTCCGGTGTCCCCTTTTCCTCCGGTGCACAAGCGTTGCGTGAAAATGCGTTTTTTACCCCCAAACAGCTTCAGTTTCACCAAAATGAACGTCAGCGTCACTGAGTTAAATCTCGTTTTGTAGCTTTTCTGTCAGAATTTACCTCCTTTTCTTCCTGCAATCAGGACGTATTAATATTAATGAGCGGCGTTTCATTGACCATTTATAGGCAACTATGGGCGTTTGAAGAGTCGGACATGGAGCTCCTTCACATGCGCTACATTTCAAGTTGATTGTGATCTTTCTTACAGATGTGCGTATGCACGGTTTGATAAGTCTGATATTTTTTGCCGTACGCCATTTTTGGCTTTTGGGGCGCACATACACTTCTAGTGAGGATTCTCTGCACAGTTTTATAAATGACACCCCAGGTCTTG
Source organism: Micropterus salmoides (assembly GCF_014851395.1). NCBI lineage: Eukaryota > Metazoa > Chordata > Actinopteri > Centrarchiformes > Centrarchidae > Micropterus > Micropterus salmoides. Next base: position 2,274,631 of record NW_024044681.1, read on the forward strand.
TTGGTCCGAAATAACCTCCTGGATGTGTTACCAAGATGGCTGCCGAGTGGCGGGACTTGCATAGAGGGACTTATGTACCACTCATGTAGTGGATGGCATGAATCAATTCAAATGTCCGACCGCTCGGGGGGAGACGCTGCGGTAGAACCGGGTAGAAGGGCTCTCAGAACAGTGGTGGAATGTTACTAGGTACATTTACGCACTGTACTTAAGTACTTACATGTACTTTACTTGAGTAGTTCCATTTTATGCTACTTTTACTATTAAAGAGGAAGGTACTGTGCTCTTCACTTCATTAAATGTGTCTTACAGTTATTGTAAAACTTTGTTTTTCTGTTTATTTATGAAACTAATAAACTGTCGAAATGTTACAAATACTCTATTTTACCTGTAAAACATTAAAAAATGCATTCTTATGAAATAAACTTCCTAACAGTATTTTAAATAATTACCTCTTCCTTGACATCATGAAAATACTTATATAATAAAATACCACTAATATATACTGGACAGACTGATTACCTTTGATACTTCACGTCGCTTTTGATGCTTATACTTCCTCATTGTCACTTGAGTAGGATGGATGCAGGCGTTTTACTTGAAATGGAGTATTTACTGTGGTATTACTACTTTTACTTGAGTAAAAGATCTCACTACTTCTTCCATCTCTGCCTAAAGAGTATAATGAGGCTGCTGACCCGGTTCAACAGCTGAGAGTGAACTGAAAACATTTTATATACGTCTCATTTACATAAAGAAATAAATATTTCCAGTGGACGTTGAAATTACGAGTCAGATGCATTCAGTTCAATTCTTTTAAACTTTGCTTTCAACAGTTCCACATATATGAATCTGTACTTCCTCGTGTGGTGAGCCAGCACAATCTTTTTCTGGCTTCCTTCCTGAGTTCGTGTTGACATGCATACTTTCCATCATTTGACCTGATTCAGTATCTGAACTCGCTCGCCGTTTCATCAATGAGCTACCCGACTATATCAATATTGAACATTAGTCATTCTGCAAACACCGTTTACGACTGCTGGAACCTGCAGCTAAGAAAATACACGTTTCTTAAGCTCCCAAATCCAGGTGAATCACTCCTACTTTATTCAGCCATTACATCACACTTTCTCAACACAAACTCCCAAACAGAAGTGCAGACAAATGAGCTAAAATATGAGGAGTGCTGACGGGAAAGAGCCATGATACCCGGCTTAATTAGTACCTGAAATCTTCCAAATTTTGAGCCTATATTTTGAAGCAGGAAACGGAAAACTCTCAAAAGGTCAGACCAATTATTGCACAAATGAATAAGAGCAGTGTAGGTATGGCGTGGAGTTCAAACGTGGCTGCAGGGGTGGCCAGGCCGCTTGGCATGGACGGCGGTGACGCGACACGTCAAATAAATGTCCACACACAAGCCTCAGTCGGCACAAGAGAAATGTACTCCACTTTCACTTGAAGAAGTCGACTCTTTTGCTCTCTTTCTCGCTGCTTTTTGGCTTTTCAGAGTGTAAAAGTGTCACAGGTTGTAACTGTCCGAGTTAGCCGGGGCCCTCAGCAGCCAGAAGGTGGTGAAACCGACATAATCCTGAGGAAAGGCTGACTTCAAACAGACTGAAGGCAGGAAAAGGTGCACACAGTCCAAAGTTCACTTCTCAGGACAAAGTTGGATACTTTGTACTACCTTTTTTTGTGTCAAATTCTTCCAGTTTCCAAACAAACTGCTCAGCTTTATTGATTTATTGACCAAAGACAGGGCCCGATGGTATCGGCCCCAGGCTCCTGGAGGCCTGTGCAGACCAGCTCTTCAATCTTAGCCGGAGCCAGGAGAAGACATAGACATAGATCCTAGACCAGAGTTATTAAAGTCTTGGAGGTCTGGGCTCAGCTCAGATCTCAGGTGACCACCTCCCTAGACCCACTGCAGTTTGCCTGCCGGCCTGAGGTGGGTCTCGAGGATGCCGTCATCTAACAACTCTGCTTTTCAGAGTGTTGTGTGTAGAAGACAGGGACTCCGGGCAGAGCGAAGGGACAGAGTCTCTGCTGGCTGACAAACAGCTGCTGAGCTACAATGTGGAGGAGAAAGCTTTGGACAGGTAAACACCAGGGGGCGTATTACAAGTTACAAGCTACAAGTTAAGGCAGGAAGAGTCTAAGATGGGATTATTCTCAATTTGGTATTACAGAAGCAAATCCTAACTAACTTTAGGAATCAATCCAACATCGGCTATCAACTTTTATGTCTGTTACCTAGCAACCGATGACACTTTTCTCATCTCGCCGAGCTATACAGCTTTTAATGAAACATAAACTGAAAATGGAGCAGAAACAACAACTATCTTTGAGCTTCAAATCAGATGACTTAGAGGTGTTGGTGACCTCCGTCGAGAAATCCAAATTCACGTAACGCTTAACTGGGGAGATTAAAGAGAGAGAGTGGGCTAAAATAGCGGACACAGTCACCGCCGCATATCCAGCATCCAGCGGCGCGCTGATGCTGTCAAAAAGAAAATCAGTGCATTTACAGTGATATCAAGACACAGGCCACTGTAGTGTCCAAACAGGCCACTGTAGTGTCCAAACAGGCCACTGTAGTGTCCAGAGAGCAGAGGAAACTGCTGGTGGCTCCTCCTGTGCTCCCTCACTGACCCCGGCAGAAACCTGTAGGCTACTCTTCTCAGGAAAGTTAGGCTAATAATGACAAAAAAAAAAGATTTATAGTAATAAAGGCTGCGTCATCAAGTTTTTCATGTATTTCTTGAATTTAACGATCTCCTCCTATCAAAGACTTGCTTTAGGATCCTTTGTCACATCAGGCCTTTACATAATGAGACATTATCTAACGTTACATCGCTGACAGCCTTCCTTTGCCATCAAACACTGCGGTAGAATCAGTTCCGCCAGTTGACATTTTATTGATTTTTGTAAAGAGCAGCCATGTGGATTAAACGAGTTAGCAAACTCCAGCTGGTGGAAAAGTAAAGTCAGGACAGCTCAGCAGTTCTCCTAAAGTTAGGAGAGTTTATTTAAGAGTTTACGAAGTTAGGATGCTTCTGTAAAACACTTTTCTTATCTAAAGTTAGGAAAGGAACATTGACTCAGGAACTGTTAATCTGTACCGGCCTTTTTCCTAAATCAGTTCCTAACCCTTGTTACCATGGTTACCAAGCAGTTAGGATAGGATCTGCTGGTTAGGAAGTTTCTGTAATTCGGTCCCTGCAGTCGGACTGGATTCTGCTTTTTTGGAAGCTGCTGTGTTTCCGGCCCCACTGTTGTATCTGCAACAGGAGGCTAGGGCTGTGCGACATGACGATATCCACCGTTTGACGATAGATCACGCCATGTCGTTCACAATTATTCTCCATCATATATATTATTGTGTCACAAATTGCACACTTTACGTAATATTTTGTTGAGGGAACGGCGCTTTGCAAAGCGGGGTAGTTAGCTTTGTGTTGGAATTTGACTTCTATCGAATGTCCAACGTAAAACAAACTAACATCACCACGGCCCTTTATTCCACATTTGCCGGTGTTCTGACGATTTATGCTACCTTTCGAGATGTGCTACTTGGTCTGTTTCCACGCCCATAAATCTATGCAACCTTGCTGTTGGACATGCCGTCGGGAGAGTGGATGATCGTCAGCAATATCAAAACAATGAGATCAGAATACGCTACCCTTGATATCTTAAATAAAGATGGCATAATATAGTTTTTCAACATGCTCCCCATCTCCATACAGTACGCATGGAGCGATATAAAATTATTCTTTAGTGGGAGCATTATTTGATAGGGGATATTATCAAAATACACTACCACTGAAATAATTATATAATATAATCAAAGTACAGAATATGTCATAATATTGTGAGAGGTATATATTTATGGTATTGGGGAACACATAAGGTAGAATTTTTCGACAGGGCAGGATATATCGTCACTGGTGTTGCAGGGAAGAAATTTGCAGATTCAGATTGAGTCAGTCTGAGTCAATCTGAGTCGGTCTTAGTCAGTTTGAGTCAATCTGAGTCAGTTTGAGTCAGTCTAAGTCAGTTTGAGTCAATCTGAGTCAGTTTGAGTCAGTCGGAGTCAGTCGGAGTCAGTCTGAGTCAGTCGGAGTCAATCTGAGTCAGTTTGAGTCAATCTGAGTCAATCTGAGTCAGTCTGAGTCAATCTGAGTCAATCTGAGTCAGTTTGAGTCAGTCTGAGTCAATCTGAGTCAGTTTGAGTCAATCTGAGTCAGTTGGAGTCAATCTGAGTCAGTCGGAGTCAGTCGGAGTCAGTCTGAGTCAGTCTGAGTCAATCTGAGTCAGTTGGAGTCAATCTGAGTCAGTTGGAGTCAATCTGAGTCAGTTTGAGTCAATCTGAGTCAATCTGAGTCAGTTGGAGTCAGTTTGAGTCAATCTGAGTCAATCTGAGTCAGTTGGAGTCAGTTTGAGTCAATCTGAGTCAGTTTGAGTCAATCTGAGTCAGTTTGAGTCAATCTGAGTCAGTTTGAGTCAGTCTGAGTCAGTTTGAGTCAATCTGAGTCAATCTGAGTCAGTTGGAGTCAGTTTGAGTCAGTCTGAGTCAATCTGAGTCAGTCTGAGTCAATCTGAGTCAGTTTGAGTCAATCTGAGTCAGTCTGAGTCAATCTGTCAGTCTGACAGCCTGAATACAACCTTCAAATGTATAATAAAACTGCAAAACTGTCTGCTTCTTTCTGAGATCACTTTTTCCAACTAATTTGACAATATTTCTCAGGGGAGTGCAGTAATAGACAGTTTGTCGGACTTAGCAACAGTAACTAAGAGGGGCGGGGCTTAGCGAAGCGTCAATTCATCTCTGTCAACACATTACAGTACAAACAGTAAAAGTCTGACTATGAATCCTGTCCAAACTCTTGCAATGTATAACTTTGTACTGTTAAAACCATACAGAGATGTTCTCATCAATGAGGGCCTTCAATGTGTGACCTTAGTGCCGCAACCAGGCTAAAATCTACATTTAAACAACAAATATCTATCTGTTCCGTGAACTTTAGTCCAAACTTGCAAACATTTTGTCCTGTAAGAGTTTCTGTCACAGCCTTAAAAGGCCTCTAAAATCTGAGAACTGTCCAGCTCAATAATACTTAAACATAACAAATGACTTATTTGTGGGGAGTTCATTAAATGACTCTTAGGCATAACAATGACAGACTTCACAGTTCCCTCCTGTTTCTTCAATTTATTTAAGACCTCAGAGCAAGTTGCTGATGACAGCTGCGGTCAGCTTGTCTTGGTTTATTCCACCAATCAAGCCTCTAACCTCACTCCCCAGCTGATCAGCAATGTCATCTAAACATCACCAAGTCCTAACAGGCCGCCCACACCCTGCAGTCACTTGTTACCCGAGTAATTGTATTTCACAAAAGTCAGTTAATCAGGAGGGCGAGCGAAGACCAGAGCTGAATCATCCCATCTGGGCGGCCGGCAGCCAATCGGAGACAAGAGCCTCGGCGGGGTCCACCCTTCAGGGAGATGTTTCGCTCCACATCCAGGAACAACTGGTCACTTTTTCCCCCCAAACTTAAAGCTAACATAATTACTGAAAGGTTGAGAGGCCGACACATGCCAGGCTCTACCTACCGTCCGACCGGCTGACTGACTGGCTGTACAGTGGAAAAGCTACAGTGAAAATCAACACACTTAATGACACCTTGATTCAGGGTCGGACACTGCCTGCCCTCTTGTTGAGGATGTGATCCCCCACCTCCAGCCCTCCCCTCGGACCCAGACTATAAACAACAACCTGCCAAGGTCTACCTGGGCCCGAGGAGCAGAAAATCAACAGGCTTAATGACACCTTTATTAGTCATCTGGTCAGACGCCCCTGGTGGCAAGCTTCTCCCCATTGAGCTCTGGAAACTTTGGATCACTGTGGCCGCTGACTAACGCTCTGTTTACATACCAGAGAGGGCCAACACTGGGGGTGAGGGCTGCCGAGGCCTGGAGCTGCTGCTGCTGCTGCTGCTGCTGCTGCTAACACCAACGAAGCAGGGGGATTCATTTCTTTATGTATTCTCAACTCACAGGTGGATGCATATGCTGCAGAAGCATATGTTGGACTGTATTACATCGGGCTGTAAATATTCCAGATCATATCTCCTCCCCCAGCTCCAGGACGCCTTCATCAGCTCCACCCATTGTACTCTAAATGTGTTCATCAGAGTGGATGTTGATATCTATCTGGATATTGTTTCTTGTCTGCCGCTCTACTATCCAACTTTCAAACAAGAGAAAGGCCTAACAGGTGGTCCTGTCATGGGATGGCTTTGTGGTATTGTTCAATAGTATTTTCCAAGTTGCTTTGTACTGCTGCCGTTTGGAGAGACAGAAACTGGATGTTTCAGCCATTTACAGAATCTTTACTTAAAGCTTTTTGTTCTATTTTCCCCTTAGTCTTTGTGCAGTTACCGTAAAACGTTGATTAGCAGCCTGGACTTTTATTTTGCTAAAATCACTGAATTGACCCTGCCTATATTTGGGACAGGCGTCCACATGGGACAGGCCTTTAACACTATGCCTAACAGTAAAAAATATTTTATTCAATATCATCAAATACACGTCATTCATCCAGCTCCGACAGACGGCTTACGCACTTTTATTTTGAAGGCAGCAACATAAGGAAAACAACAGGGTGCAGGATGAGAGACGTTAGCAGACAGAGAGCGACGGACTTCGCAAGACAGGATTCACAACTTGGATTCATTTTTCTGAAAAGCTGTTTTGATTCTTTTGATGGGTGGAGCCTCACAGACTGAAGGAAGATAAATAATCAAGGAACGGAGACACTCGGACTGAACGAGCGCTTCAAAGTTAACGGGAGTCGGTACTTTTCCTCTCTTGCAGGTTACACTGGTAAATCTGTAAGAATCAGACTTTGGGGCTCGTTGTTTCCGTTAAATGAACTGAATTGTGGAGAATCAAACCGATCTAACGATGTGCAGCATGTCCACACTGACATATTGATCAGACGTTTAAACATTAATATTTGTATTAACGATCTCAGCAGCTTAGAAGCAGCTAAAGAGGTCGACCCCGCGGGTTTAAGAGGTTTAATACATCCAAAGAACTTCTATAAAAACTAGACCAGGGATTTAACGGAGACCTGCGCTTAATTGTCCAAATGTGTTCTTACAGCAGGCCAGGAAAGGAGGCAGGCGGCTGTTTGGGACAGAAGTTTTACGGTACGCACAAGACTTGAGTTGGTGAAAAGCAGAAGCATTTCTTGTGCATTGTTGGTAAGTTATAGTGAAAATAACTATAAAGATCAGCAAAGTTGTAATGTTGTGTCGTGACAAATATGTGGATAAATATTTTCAAATCACAATTTTGTTTCAAATTAACTTAGCTTCACAATTTTTCCACGGACCCCCTGGTTGGGAGTGACTGCTACAGTAAAGAAAACACATTCACATAGAAACCGACAGGATGAGCGTGACATCTGGGATAGAGTGGTAAATTCAATGTGAAATAAGAAGAATAAAACCAACTTAATAATCGTAAAATTAAGATACATATCAGGAATGCATAATCTAAGATGTAAAATGAAGCACACTGAATAATGATACTCTACTAAAGTTAGAAAATAGAATACATAGAAGCTTGGGAAAGCCTTTTATTAGAGCATCATGTAGACTGTGATGTTACCAAATCATTTTAATATGAGGACTTTTTGTTCTTACTGGACTGAAAAATGATCTTTCGTCCGTTTTAGTTGTTTAAATATGAATTAGGTTTATAAGTTCACCACACGGTCGTAGTATAATTGTTAAATTGTACAGTATTTTAGGTTTTAGGTTTTCCGCGGCCACAGTCGCTTTTAACTTCTGTGATACATTCAGTAACAGTCGCAGCTCGTTATTGGTCCAACAACGGTAGATCGACAGTAACCTGATATCAGTTCACACGCAGGCTTGTCGCCGTGTTAGGTAGGTAACGCTATAATAGCTAACATAACATTTGCTCTGTTTCTGTTTGTATTGTTTTACTACTTACATAATTATTTTAAGTATATATCATTATATTATTTAATGATATTTTTAGAGGGGCACAACCTTTAGATGAGGTAGATCCTGACCCCCCTGCGATTTCTGCCAATGCATAGAAGTATAAAGCAGCATTTTAAAAGAAGTGTATAAAGAGTTTCCTGCCTGTATCAGGAAAGTTATAGCTAGTTAAGGGTTTTACAACTTCCCTGATATCCACAGGTAAAATTTCCTCCACGGGCTCCTCCCTGCATCCACGGCTATTCATTAGATCCAAGGAAGGTTAAAATCAAGGGCATCTGGACTTAGTTGAAGACACACGAAGATATTTCGCCTCTCATTCTAGGGGCTTCTTCGGGTCAGACCGTCAGGGAGTCCGAGCTATTTAACTGTGGCGTTGTTATGAAGGCGATGGATACCGCTTGGTTCTTTAATGCTCCTGTCAGTCGTTGGCGTTAGTTCCGTCTCCTGGGAAGGACAGTATTGGATGTGGGAGATAAGTGTAAGATATGTCTTAGACCTCCTGCCATGTTGAGAGATGGTCTCTCCTCTCCGATGTAAACGGTCTCCCTGACCCATGTTTCAAAAAATCTGTCCTCTCTGTGTAAAATATGAGGCACATGAGTCCTACGGTCCTGCTTTATGTCATCTCAAAGGTAACATGTCACGACTTTTAAACATTCTGTTAAGTTGCTTGCAATTCACTTGTGGTTTGACTTGTGGTTAAATTGCTCCTTAGGATCGAAGGTTACTGTAGAGGTTCACCCTCCCTTTTCACTGTCTTGGAGGCCGTCCTGGACAAATTCATCATTCAACTGGCTGCTACAGGAGGGATGTCAGCTGATCTAATTCACCTGGGTATAAAAGCTGGCCCATGCACTCCAGCTGTCTCTTATTTCCTGCGGCTGACGTCCACCCTGCATCACCTTCCTCCACAGCACACGTGCTTCCATGTGTCGCTTGCGTTTCTGATTTCCACACCCCATTGTTCATTTGAGTTAACTTTAGTTGCGTAGATCCCTTCTTACCATGTTCCCAGAGCCAGTTTGTGACATAACTCATCAACAAATCCAGGCAAATGTTGCAAAAATACATAACACCTCGTTGAAATAATCTTGGCTACAATAAGCGTTGGAGGTTAAGCGAGCCAATCAGACGCGTCCAAAGGTCCAACTGTGCTGAATATTATTGCATTTGGCATTTTGGGGGGCATTTCTGTGTTTTGGGTGGAGTTTACATTCAGAAAACAGGATTTTCATGCGCAGTCATGTTGTGTTATGAAATAATGTTAAATGTTTGGCAGGGAATAATATAATAAGAAGCAGGGGAATTGTGGAAATGCAACATGTGAAGTTTCCATAATACAACCACAAACAGACAAGTCAGAGTGGTATCCAAGCAGCCTCTCCTCTGTAACATACTGTACTCCACGTCTCTCGGTTTCTAACCTGATGTGCAGCATCAGCGGCGAGCTGTGCAGCAGCTTCTGCACTCCAAACAGCAATCAGCACCGAGGGCAGCCGGCCAAGCCCAGTTACACGTTTACAAGCAATTAAAAAGCGATTTATCATCCTCTTCTTAAAGGTGCCTAACCACAGTCACACAGTCGCCTGGTCTGCGGTGGAGTTTCTAAATGTGCTCTGCAGAGTGGCCCAGATTTTAATGAAGAGGGGAGAAAAGTCAGCAGACCTGAGAGGCAGTCCAGGGTTAGGGTTACGTGCATGAGCTTCCTGGTTATGATCTGTTTTTTTGGAGGATCACGGTAATCTGATGCACATGTAAACAGCATATCCCAGTTTTGAGAAACCTGGAGAAGCTACCTGGTGTAGAAATCAAGACTCACCTGCACACGGACGAAGCAATCAGTAAAAAGCTGAACGACCGAAAGATAATTCAGATTAAAGTATGAAGAGAAATGTAGAGTGAAGCTAAGCTAGTAGCTAAAGTGAGCTATGTCAGGTCATTTGGGAAAAAACGTTTGGAAGGGAAAGTGGCTGTCTTAATTAAAGGTGACTTTTTAATGTGAAGATGAAACCAGATTAGCATCTCGTTGCTGCTGTTTACATTCACGCAGAGAATCAAACATCACACTGCAGAATGTTCTGCGTGGATATAAATAACTGCAGCTCTATATTGTTTTATTTTATTTTAATTTTTCCATATTTTAATACACATCCAGTCATCTGTTAAGTTATGTGTGTTTAGCACGAAGGCTCCACAAACTTTTATTGTAAAATGACAAATAAACAAATCGTGTAAATTGAGTTTGGGTCTCACACTGATATATTTAAATTAAAATTAGTAATATTATAATTTTTAAATAAAAGAAATTATTATAAATGTTTTAATTCAATAGTTGTTAGCCTTCGCTTTAAAGGTTGGCATGTAGCTGAATGTTTTGTAATGAACAGGTGATGTTCTCCAGGTGATGAAGGGGTGATGGCGTTCAGGAGTATTTAACTACCTCCCTCCTCCTGCTGTGCTCTTCCTCTCGGTAGCCATCAGCAGCCTGCAGCGGTTTGTTAAACCAGACCTCATTTAGTGTTTTACACACTTCTTTAAATGACTTTGAGCCTGGCCGGTTTCCTGAGAGCGACCAAACACGCCCATGGAGGCGACAGCTTCGCCCTGCGCCTGTAACCACAACACCACAACAGCAACATGACTCACACACAGGCTGCTAATATGGATTCCTCTCTATATGAGCGCCATTAAATGTGATTAAAAACAACACTTTGACATGTTGTATTTTTTGATTATGGTGTAGACAGGATCTAAAACAACCAGTAAAATTTGTCTTGGGGCAGAAATTGTTGCCACATTGACTTCTTGGACCTTTCAATCACATCTTCCTCAGCCAATGGAGATGGCTCAGCTGTCATCAGCTGACCTAAATTTGGACATTCACGTCACATGATAACAGGTTTACATTTTATTTTATTTTTTATTTAACCTGTTGGCAGCTACCAGCTATTTTCCCCTATTTCCAGGAAAAACGGCTAAAATAACAAACCCAAAATGAATCAGGAATAACTCTTCAACCATTTGGCCTAGATGCATAACTCTGGTCTCCTTTGACGGGTCAGAAGCTAAAGAATATGAATCAACTGTAAATTAACATAGTTATTTTGCTATTAAAGAGTAAATGGAGATGCAATAAAGGAAAATATGATATTTTCATCCTCGTCTGGTATTAAATATATATTTTAATAGCAATATCACCTTCAAAACCATCATCCAACTCATTATAATGCAACAGATTATCTTCTAATACACCTGTAACTGTAAATTTGATGAAAAGAAACAGATATACAACAGTTATCACACAATTTATCTTGTCTTGTTCAGTATAAGTGTACCTTTATGAAAGGTAATATTTATGATTCCCTATTTTACAATAGACCTTGCATGGAAACATTTAAATATGGGCTCTAAAGCTGGACAGACACCGTCCAGCAGAGGAGCTTTGTTGGATGTTAAACCTCTCTCTCTCCTGTGTTTTACTGTCTGTTTGTCAGCTGTTTTCCAATAAACGCAACACACAAAACAAAAAATAGGACTACGGAGCCACAGTTGGTTAAAGCGAGACTTCTCTGAGCTGCACAGAAGTGAACACATGGGGGTCTTTTACGCTGTTATTATTATACTACATTTGTTTTTAAATCAACTTGCTGGACGTGCAGGTCTTTTTTGAGCCTCTCCTGATGAGTTTATGGTCTCAGTCGCTAGTTTCAAGTCTTCTTCAACACAGCACACATTTAGTGGAACATAGACCAGGAAGCAGGGGAGGCTGGAAAGCTTATTAGGAGTCGGCTGTTAATTTTTTCAGGTAAGTTCATTTTGTATTAAGCCTGTTTGTCGCTAGCATCCCAGCTACTATCACAATTAATGTGAATTACAGATGCACCTTGCTAACCAAGCTAGCACGCGCCACCCTCTCGTCCAAATATGGTCACGTCCGGTACCTTTCTGCCTATTTATAATACGTCACCTGACTTCCTCCTTTGCTGCCATCGTAGGCCACTAGAGGTCGCAGTCACACGTATTTACGTGCTGCATAAAATACCTATATTGTTGTTTTTCTGGTGAGGACAGCCTCTATTATTTATGTATAAAGTAAATAGTAGAGAACCCAATACTGATCCTTGTGGAACACCTTTATTTGCAGCTATCACGTAAAGTATGTGTATACAGTACGTGTTCCTTGTGTACTGCTAGTGGGGTTTTTTTGTGTTTCCTCATGCACAAATCCACAAATGTGCAATGGAACCTGCGTTCGGAGACTGAATTCGAGTCCTGAACGTGCTCAGCGTGAGCGTTGTGATTTCAGTGCAGGTGTGGCAGGTTGTTGAGGTTTGTTTCAGTGCCCCATTTGTAAAGTGACCATCAGTCATAGTGTCAGGCCTGAGATGAGTGCAGAGGGAGCTGAGTGAGGCCAGTCAGACCGCCGTGAGAAGAGCGAGACACAACCATCTCTGTCTGAAGCAGTTATGGATAAACAAGTCGGGGCTTTGGCCAGCGTTGCCCGCTCACCACTTCAGACCTCACACTAACCAAGAAAACACACACAACCAGGCCCACATGCAGCTGGGAGACATGGACTCAAATCTTTGTTTAAATAAAGGCAGCAACGCCACAACATTTATGAGAACATTTTACTGCTAATATTTATTTTAAAATGTGTGTTTTTAAATACATGATCACTTTCAGAATGTTATATAAAAATAGTAATCCTCAAAATTAGAGATATAACACTCAGGGCTGCTGCAGGCCTTTAGGTCTTTAGAACGTTTTGATTAGGCTTCAAACAAACTCTGTACAAATATTTGCGTATTTAAAAAAATCAGTTGGATGTGTGATGGGAATGTCCTCAGTTCTGCAGGTATTGGGTCATAAACCGAAGTATTAAGACACATCAACACGTTGACCTGATGATGGCGCTAAATGGAAAGTTAAATTTCAGTTCATCATGAGGGGAACATGAATGTCTGAACCACATTTCATCACGTCAACCAACAACCGCTTTCATACAGAGGTCTTGCAATAAACACGGAAAGAATATCCGCAAATATGCCGCATTTGCTCATTCATACTAAACCTGTTACTACCATCGTTCCTGGCTCAGAGGCGGATCAGACCGGACCCCCCTTTCCGGCTCCGAACCTTTCATACTGCGCAGTGAGGGGGCATATTGGCGCAATACACTCAGAAAATAACGCAATGTGAAAGTGGCTAATATTGACCTCATGGTGGCGCTAGAGGAAAAGTCAGAGGATCACCAAAGTCAGTAGGATTCATCGTCTGAGAACCAGGAATGTCTGTACAAAATTTCACGACAGTCCGTCCATTAGCTGCTGAGCTGAACGGTTTAGATACCATGCCATGGCTAAAAAAAAAAATTACACATTCCAGACTCCATAGAAAAGTTGAGTAAAAATAAAAAGTCTTCCAAAATAGAAATACTCAGTTGAAGTGACAGCTGGACCATCTTGTGGCTACACAGCAATACACATGCTGTCAGCAGAGAAACTCTCAGCTCTCTAAAAACCAGAGGAACACACTGCTGAGAGTTTCTAATCCTGTAGAAATAGAAATGTAGCGGCGGTTAATGCCCTGTTTGTTGGCTGTGGTGTTGTGGTGTGTTCCCTCATTAGGACTCTGCTCTTCACCGAGTCTCCTCACCCCGTCATTAACCTGTCAGGTCTGATGAGTGTGCGGCCGGAGACTGAGAGCGCCTTCAGAGCGACCGGCCGGTTGCTGAGGCCGCAGAGCAAACTGACGGTGGTCTGAGCTGTGAGACCCCAAACCACAGCCTCCAAACCCCCCCTTCAACTCCAGCTCTCTGACGGGAATCCACAGCACCTGCCACAATCAGCCGGGTCTATGTGCACAAGTAAATACACTCAGACACGCAGGCGAACAGTCTGCAAACACACATGTACACAGGAGGGAAGTAACTGAGTACATTTCCTGCTGAACAGGACAGGTTAGAGTTTCTGCTGAGACTTTTTACTTTCCCTCCTCTAAATTCCCATATAAATTTTTTTCCCGTAAATATTGGATGTTTCACTTCACTGTAGAGCTGAAACAAGTAGTCTATCTGCAAGAATATATATTTTAATAATCAATAAGAGTTAGCATAAGGTAGTGAGCTGAGGCAAGTATGAATGTTGTCTGTACAACCATCGTATCAATAGCTAACCTGGCTAGTTGTAAACAAACGAGCGAGGTTTTCCGACTTCTCAGAACAGTTACAGTTTAAGCTAATGCTAGCTAAGAGTTAGCATTAAGTAGTAAGCTGAGGCGAGTATTTATGTTCTCTGGACAGTTACAGTTTAAGCTAATGCTAGCTAAGAGTTAGCATTAAGTAGTAAGCTGAGGCGAGTATTTATGTTCTCTGGACAGTTACAGTTTAAGCTAATGCTAGCTAAGAGTTAGCATGAAGTAGTAAGCTGAGGCGAGTATATATGTTCTCTGGACAGTTACAGTTTAAGCTAATGCTAGCTAAGAGTTAGCATTAAGTAGTAAGCTGAGGCGAGTATAAATGTTGTCTGGACAGTTACAGTTTAAGCTAATGCTAGCTAAGAGTTAGCATGAAGTAGTAAGCTGAGGCGAGTATTTATGTTCTCTGGACAGTTACAGTTTAAGCTAATGCTAGCTAAGAGTTAGCATAATGTAGTAAGCTGAGGGGAGTATAAATGTTCTCTGGACAGTTACAGTTTAAGCTAATGCTAGCTAAGAGTTAGCATTAAGTAGTAAGCTGAGGCGAGTATAAATGTTCTCTGGACAGTTACAGTTTAAGCTAATGCTAGCTAAGAGTTAGCATGAAGTAGTAAGCTGAGGCGAGTATTTATGTTCTCTGGACAGTTACAGCTTAAGCTAATGCTAGCTAAGAGTTAGCATTAAGTAGTAAGCTGAGGCGAGTATAAATGTTCTCTGGACAGTTACAGTTTAAGCTAATGCTAGCTAAGAGTTAGCATTAAGTAGTAAGCTGAGGCGAGTATTTATGTTCTCTGGACAGTTACAGCTTAAGCTAATGCTAGCTAAGAGTTAGCATTAAGTAGTAAGCTGAGGCGAGTATAAATGTTCTCTGGACAGTTACAGTTTAAGCTAATGCTAGCTAAGAGTTAGCATTAAGTAGTAAGCTGAGGCGAGTATAAATGTTCTCTGGACAGTTACAGTTTAAGCTAATGCTAGCTAAGAGTTAGCATTAAGTAGTAAGCTGAGGGGAGTATAAATGTTCTCTGGACAGTTACAGTTTAAGCTAATGCTAGCTAAGAGTTAGCATTAAGTAGTAAGCTGAGGCCAGTATAAATGTTCTCTGGACAGTTACAGTTTAAGCTAATGCTAGCTAAGAGTTAGCATTAAGTAGTAAGCTGAGGCGAGTATAAATGTTCTCTGGACAGTACAGTTTAAGCTAATGCTAGCTAAGAGTTAGCATTAAGTAGTAAGCTGAGGGAGTATAAATGTTCTCTGGACAGTTACAGTTTAAGCTAATGCTAGCTAAGAGTTAGCATTAAGTAGTAAGCTGAGGCGAGTATAAATGTTCTCTGGACAGTTACAGTTTAAGCTAATGCTAGCTAAGAGTTAGCATTAAGTAGTAAGCTGAGGGGAGTATAAATGTTCTCTGGACAGTTACAGTTTAAGCTAATGCTAGCTAAGAGTTAGCATTAAGTAGTAAGCTGAGGCCAGTATAAATGTTCTCTGGACAGTTACAGTTTAAGCTAATGCTAGCTAAGAGTTAGCATTAAGTAGTAAGCTGAGGCGAGTATAAATGTTCTCTGGACAGTAACAGTTTAAGCTAATGCTAGCTAAGAGTTAGCATTAAGTAGTAAGCTGAGGGAGTATAAATGTTCTCTGGACAGTTACAGTTTAAGCTAATGCTAGCTAAGAGTTAGCATTAAGTAGTAAGCTGAGGCGAGTATAAATGTTCTCTGGACAGTTACAGCTTAAGCTAATGCTAGCTAAGAGTTAGCATTAAGTAGTAAGCTGAGGCGAGTATAAATGTTCTCTGGACAGTTACAGTTTAAGCTAATGCTAGCTAAGAGTTAGCATTAAGTAGTAAGCTGAGGCGAGTATAAATGTTCTCTGGACAGTTACAGTTTAAGCTAATGCTAGCTAAGAGTTAGCATTAAGTAGTAAGCTGAGGCGAGTATAAATGTTCTCTGGACAGTTACAGTTTAAGCTAATGCTAGCTAAGAGTTAGCATTAAGTAGTAAGCTGAGGCGAGTATAAATGTTCTCTGGACAGTTACAGTTTAAGCTAATGCTAGCTAAGAGTTAGCATTAAGTAGTAAGCTGAGGCGAGTATAAATGTTCTCTGGACAGTTACAGTTTAAGCTAATGCTAGCTAAGAGTTAGCATTAAGTAGTAAGCTGAGGCGAGTATAAATGTTCTCTGGACAGTTACAGTTTAAGCTAATGCTAGCTAAGAGTTAGCATTAAGTAGTAAGCTGAGGCGAGTATAAATGTTCTCTGGACAGTTACAGTTTAAGCTAATGCTAGCTAAGAGTTAGCATGAAGTAGTAAGCTGAGGCGAGTATTTATGTTCTCTGGACAGTTACAGCTTAAGCTAATGCTAGCTAAGAGTTAGCATTAAGTAGTAAGCTGAGGCGAGTATAATGTTCTCTGGACAGTTACAGTTTAAGCTAATGCTAGCTAAGAGTTAGCATTAAGTAGTAAGCTGAGGCGAGTATAAATGTTCTCTGGACAGTTACAGTTTAAGCTAATGCTAGCTAAGAGTTAGCATTAAGTAGTAAGCTGAGGCGAGTATAAATGTTCTCTGGACAGTTACAGTTTAAGCTAATGCTAGCTAAGAGTTAGCATTAAGTAGTAAGCTGAGGCGAGTATTTATGTTCTCTGGACAGTTACAGTTTAAGCTAATGCTAGCTAAGAGTTAGCATTAAGTAGTAAGCTGAGGCGAGTATTTATGTTCTCTGGACAGTTACAGTTTAAGCTAATGCTAGCTAAGAGTTAGCATTAAGTAGTAAGCTGAGGCGAGTATTTATGTTCTCTGGACAGTTACAGTTTAAGCTAATGCTAGCTAAGAGTTAGCATTAAGTAGTAAGCTGAGGCGAGTATAAATGTTCTCTGGACAGTTACAGTTTAAGCTAATGCTAGCTAAGAGTTAGCATTAAGTAGTAAGCTGAGGCGAGTATTTATGTTCTCTGGACAGTAACAGTTTAAGCTAATGCTAGCTAAGAGTTAGCATAATGTAGTAAGCTGAGGCGAGTATAAATGTTCTCTGGACAGTAACAGTTTAAGCTAATGCTAGCTAAGAGTTAGCATAATGTAGTAAGCTGAGGCGGGTATTTATGTTCTCTGGACAGTTACAGTTTAAGCTAATGCTAGCTAAGAGTTAGCATTAAGTAGTAAGCTGAGGCCAGTATAAATGTTCTCTGGACAGTTACAGTTTAAGCCAATGCTAGCTAAGAGTTAGCATAATGTAGTAAGCTGAGGCGAGTATAAATGTTCTCTGGACAGTTACAGTTTAAGCTAATGCTAGCTAAGAGTTAGCATAATGTAGTAAGCTGAGGCGAGTATTTATGTTCTCTGGACAGTTACAGTTTAAGCTAATGCTAGCTAAGAGTTAGCATTAAGTAGTAAGCTGAGGGGAGTATAAATGTTCTCTGGACAGTTACAGTTTAAGCTAATGTTAGCTAAGATATTCGCTGGAGCATCACATGTGGATTCATCCTTCGCTGAAAGTAGTCCCCAATAAATGCACTATTTCCTTCTGTTTCTTTGATTAAAAACAATAGGGAGCAGCTGTTTTAGGAAATTACTGAGCCTTTATAAAAATGAAACTATATATCTGTGAGGATTTAAAAAAAAGATTTAGGTCTTCAGGAGGAACCAATGGGCTCGGAGCTGAGAGCCACAGACAGGAAGTCAGACAGCACTGAGAACCTGATCTTATTAAGAGTTTGTTTGGAGAATGGAGGGATGTAACAGCTCATAATGAGCCATAATCCTTGGCGAGGCTGACGGTGTGGACTTTCAGCCTTGACTCTCAGTATGGTTTGAAGGGTGGAGTCTGCTGCCTGCTGCGAGCTACAGGAAATAGGTTAACAGGATTCAATCACACACTGCAGCCAATCCAATTATGTAGTTAGCCTGCGCTCAGGTGCACCTGGCAGCAGAGCGAGGGCAGCTCCTCGTCTCTCTTTGGTGGAAAAAGACATGAAATTGAGATAGATTTTGGTGTTTTTTCACATGTGATCCACAGCGAGACCCTGGCTGAACGTGTTCCTTCAATAAACAGCCGACTTTAGGAAACACTCCTGGTTTAACTGTGACTGAGCCCCAAAAACAAACACTTTAGCAGGTGAACTGTGTTCCTCTGAACGTCAGATCAACCCAGAGTCTAGTTCACTTTTACCCCACACAGAGGCTCAGTGCAACAGTTGTAGGAGTCTGATGTTTTATGAATTTTCCCAGTTTAGATGTTCATCACCAAAGACCTGCAGAGCTGATTACATTCAATTTATAGCCACACTAACAACCACAGCGAGGCTTTGAGCTTAAAGCTAACATATGCACAGTAAAAATTTACATTTCACATTTAGCAGATGTTTTTGTCCAAAGCAAAAGGGAACATCTTAAACCTGCATTCTCTCCAGCAGCCAGCAGGGGGCGACTCCAGCGGCTGCAGAAAGAAGTCTATGAGAAAATGTTTCTACTTGTCAGCTGATTTATTCCCTCAGTAAACACTTTCCAGATGAGTTTATGGTCTCAGTCGCTAGTTTCAAGTCTTCTTCAACACAGCATGATGTTCATTTAGTAAATTATGGTCCCATTTAGAGGAACAGAGACCAGAAAGCAGGGGAGGCTTTAGGGCGGGGCTACAAGCTCAGGCGACCTGATCCGCTGCTCTGTGTACATTTAACCAGCGCCGCTGAAAAAGATTATAAAAATATTAGGAGTCGGCTGTTCATTTTTTCCTGTAAGTAGGTTTAGTTTTAGGCCTGCTTGTTGCTAGCCAAAATTAGCATCCCAGCTAATATCACAGTAAATGGCAATTACGGATGCACCTAGCTAACCCAGCTAACTAGCTCCACCCTCTTGTCTTAATAAGGTATCCATCCCCCATCAGATCCCCTCAGACAGGAGAACAACAGTCCAACATTTGATAAGAGCCCAACGGGGCCGATGGGTTCCTCAAACTGTGGGCAAAAATTAGTTTCCGTTATTATGGAGAAAAATTATAATTAGATAATTTAGAATTAACTGTACGTTGACTACTACTTCCCCAAAAAATATATAAAATTTTAAAGCTTAGAGCATTTTTTATTTTATATTTTTATAAATATTTTATTATATTTTATAAGTTTTAAAAATGTATCATCTTAATATATAAAAACATTTGGACATGAACATTTTTTATATATTTTTATTTATATTTTAATTTGTTTTAGAATTAATATATATATATTAAACATTTTATATATAAAACATTTCAATTAGAAATTTTTATGTAATTTTTATACATATTTTATTTAAAATTTGATTTGCTTTAGACTTAAAAATTGCCGTAATATATAAAAAATAAAAAGGTCCACTTACTTTTTCTGCTAGTCTTCCTCAGCTGATATGAATTTAATTTTTGACATGAATTCTTAACTAAACTTAACTTAAAATCAGTACTTTAAATCACTTCTTTCTTGGCCAAGCATGTGCACACATACAGTACTGTTTAAAGCTTAAAGCTGCACTAATCAATACATTTTTTAATCAGATGATTGTGTGATGTGAAAGGTGTCTCTCATAATGACTAACCCCCACTTTTTAGCCTGTTTTAGCTCCTATTTTTTGTTTTTTTCCTGCACATTTGCACATTTCTCAGTTGGATGTGGAACTGGGCATTTAGCTGCTAACATGTCTTTCTTATAAAATCTCAAAATCCACAAATGTCTCTCCAGCTGGATGTTGATGTTTGAGGTATATGTTACCACAGGTGTTTAGCTAACCTACATTTTGTCTGATAAACATGGAGGCCGACCCTCCGTGTTGCTGTTCCTGCTCCGCTGTAGAGAAGATAAGACCGAGTTTGATCTCCGGTTCGTGACTCCTGGCAGAATCTGCTGTTACCACTGGAATGGTTTGGACAGTCTTTATCTAAACCTCACAAAGGAGCGAACAGAAACATTTAGAAAGGTTTCACCATCCTGACTGGAAACCTTCAGGTTAATCTGAGGGCAAAATGTTTCACAATGAGAGGAATTTAAAGGTGCTGAAGAATACTCATTTTCAGGTTCATACATGTATTTAGGGTTTCAGATAAAAAATGTTCAACTTCTCTTTGTCGCTCCTGTCTCTTTAAGGCCCCCTCTCCCTGAAAGCCCATTTTGCTCTGATTGGCCAACTTCCCCGAGCACAGCAGAGGGGCGGGGCCTAGCTGGGCCTGCTATGCGAGACTAGGCCTCACTAATGACTGCACAAAAACATACTTTATGTCTTTATTCTCTGGTTTTACTGAAACTGGATCAGATTTGATGGAGAAAATATTGTCTGGTGTTTATTTGTTAGCAGTTACTTTAGCCGCTAACTACAGCTAAAAGCAGCTGCTGCTAGCCACTCAGCTAGCCGTGCAGCTAGCTACCCTACTGCTGATTCTGCCCGGGCTGGAAGCTCAGTGCTCCGGAGGTGTTTAACATTAGTACAGAAGCTTTGGACCGCTGATTCACAGCCAGCTGATAACAGCAGCTACTGTTAGCAGCAGCTAGCGGATACTGTAGCGTTAGCAACAAGTAAAGCTAGCTTAAGCAGCTGGAGAACATCAGAGGGAAAAGTAGAAAATATTTCCCTTTCTGTCATAACTGTAAAATCACTTTTTCTAAGACACACTGAACAACCTCCAGCTCCATGGCCGCTGATTTAATGTTGATCAGTGTTTCCCAAAGCTCAAGGTGACGTCCTCAAAGGTCTTGTTTTGTTCACAACCCAAAGAAGTTCAATTCACTGTGATAGAGGAGGAAATATTCACTCACAGCAATTAATCGATTATAAAAATAGTTGATAATTCATTTCATGGCTGACAACTAATCGACTAATCACCGCAGCCCAAAACCTCTGTTTCCCGTGTCTGCTCCACGCCCAGTGAGAGCTAAAGTAAGAGTTTGAATAACTAATAATAATACTAATAATCAGCTGCTCCACAGACCCTCTGATGGTTGGTGAAGTCACAGACTGTGTGGGAGAGACGGACAGAAAGCAGGCCGACTGGCTGCAGATCAATAGCAGCATCATTCTCTGACGATGTGAAGTGTTGAAAACAGGAAAACGTGCGGTTAGTGGCTCGCCTTTAAAGATAAGCAATTTAAACATTAGACAGAGCGGCTGCAGTGTGTATTAGCCTCATTTTCAGGAATGTGTATGCAGTGAAAACAGCTCAAACACTCACGCACCACCGTCAGCGCTCGCTGCCAGCACCGACGGGCAGCCTTGAGACGTTTCCAGAACTCTGGTATGCATTATTGTGGACGACGGGATCAAGGCGGTTTTAATACGACGTGACATTTAACTAAGCTGTTAGTTAACCAAAGAGAAGAAGAAAGAGCTCTGAGAAACATCTTGTTACGATCCCAAAGAAACAGATCAGAGTTTACTGATTTGATGACGACAAAACATTTTAACCCCCTGCAGGGTATTTTTGTTACCTTCTGAACGTGTTTCTAGTTGTTTTCTGCTTTAATAGCAACTATTTAAAAGCTCAGACCACACTGCTTTTCATAAAAGTGGATGAACTCTTGTAAAACACTCCTGCTCAGACAGTTGGAAGTGTTTCGGCCTCCCTGCAGACTCCAGTCAAACTGCAACCTGCAAACAATCTTTTTTAAATGGCAGTATTCCCCAAACTATGTCAGAGCTTTTGGTTTCCCTTTTTCTTTTCTTTTCTGGACCCACACCCATCTGAGCGCCGTCAGAGCCAATCCCAACATGCCCACAGTCCAACAGACGAGACTTCAAACCAATCTCTCTGTAGAGAGAGGTGAGAAGTTTTCACAAAGGAGCTGAACTGGTTTCTGTCTTTGCTCTGAATCCTGACCTGTGCTGGTTTCTGTCTTTGCTCTGGATCCTGACCTGTGTTGGTTTCTGTCTTTGCTCTGGATCCTGACCTCTGCAATGTCTTGTATTCTTCCATTACCACTCTTACACTGTGTACTTACTGTGTTGTGTAGATTTAAACAGAGTAGTGTTGTCTTCAATCAAACATGGCTGGAAATGACAATCGCAACTTGTGACCTTGGGAGCACACGAGTTTTGCTCGAGCATCTGAGGAGGCGGCAGTAAACGCTATCTCCCCGGGTCATGAAGACTCATCTCGGTTAAAAGCCATGTTACTTTGCGTTATGAGCTGTAGAATTTTCTGTGCATTTTCCTTAGATCACTGAATTGTTAATGGTGTTGAGAGCAGCAAATAATTATTACACACAATGGTCCTGTTTACATTCCAGATGTGCCGTAACTGTTCAAACATAAAGCTCATGGTGACGCTTACATCTGGAGAATGTGTTGCTGCTGAGTGCACAAGATCAGAGAACACCAGACAATTTCATGCTTTCTAAATGGCAAACAGTTCTCCTGTCTATGCATTAGGTGGCGGCTGATTCGCCCCAGACTCACTTAAAAAACCACAGAGTTTTGTGAGTTGTTCAGTTAGAGGAAACTTTATAAAATTTCTGAAACGCTGTCTACGACAAATTTGTTGGACAAATTGGTCCCCTCTTGTAAATTTGGCAAATATTATACATGGAGTTATTCCTTTCTTTATATAAAAATATAGTCAGTTCATCCCTGTGTACTGCAGTGCCGGCGTGTAAGCTGCTCTGTCACTAGATAAAGGATATTTCTTGTTAACAGCAGAGCAGCTGCTCAGATGAGGGCAGCGCACACCATTTCAAATACAGATACATCTTACTGTTATTACCTGTTTGGTCCATGACAGGACTTGATTTCAGTGAAATATTCTGTTGCTGCAGCAAAAACGTTAACATTTTTGAATGCAGTATTCATTTTATTGTCTTTATTGTTAATCAGCACATGCCTTAAACAACCTCAGGCTAAATTTAAAAGCTGATGGCTAAATACGAGGCAGTGTATAACTTTGCGATTCATAATCTGAATAGTCGATTATTCGTTTCAATAATCGATAGATTAATATCAATATTAAACTATGAAAATAGTTGTTAGTTGAAGCCCTAATAAATTACTTTACTTCCACTCAGTTCTTTTAGGATGTGGAATAACACATAATACTTCAAAACTCAAAAAATAGCAGGGTTGAGATGTTTACAGCCTGATGTACACTGAGGCAAAATAACACACTTCCTTTAGAAACTCTGCAGCCTACAGCCAAAACCCATGGTCCAAAGTTTAAAGTTGCTTAAAGTTGGATTTCTAAACATTAAATAAATGTAGATGTTGGTTTTGTGGACCAGCAGGACTCAACTGTGGACTAGAAGATGTGAGAAACCTTCAGAACCTCCAGCTCTGATGATCACCGAGCTGCATTGTGGAACCAAAATGTCAAACACGACATCATCACCACTGAGGCGTCTCCAGGCGGGTGGAGACACTCTGCTGTCTCTTCACTCTGCCCCCCCCCCTCCAGTTACCATCTCTGAACCCCCCCCCCCCACACACACGCACACACACACACACACCCCAAACACACACATAACAGCAACTCAACCACACCACCCAGGATCATCACAGCCGAACACCCAGAGTGACGGTGTGTCTGGAGAGCAGCTCAGATGTAAACAGTCTGAACACAAACACAACATCAAGACGGAGTGATGTCACTGCTGATACTGATCACACTCTCCTCCCTGTGTTCAAAGCACACACACTCACACACTCAAAACAGACCAACTGGTTTTCCACCCAAATCTGTCGAGCGCATTTTATGTTGAGGTTTGGTGTCAGCGAAACACATAAAGGGCGGCTCACACATCAAAAATGTTCCATTTGCGAGTCCTCAAATGTTTTCTGAACGCAAATGTCATCAATACTGTACATCGTACAGATCATACAGTACAATACAGCACAATTTAATCAATCTACTTAAGTAAACATGCTTTTTTCTGTAGCTCCATTTTCTCATATGCGTAATGTACCTGTGGTGTACCGCAAGGCTCGATCCTGGGTCCTATTCTTTTCTCAATTTACATCCATCCCTTTTGACATATAATTAGAAGACATTATATATGTTATCTTTTTATGTAGATGATATACGCAGTTATATCTCCTGGTCAACCTTCACATCACATAGTCTATATTATAGAGTACTTTTTATTTTCACATTTTCTTTATATCATCAATAATGTACATTAGAGCTGCAATGATTAGTTGATTAATTGATTCGTTTTTAACTATTAAATAATGATAAATTTGATAATCAATTTATCATGAGTAATTTTTTCTTTAAGAAAAAACATCAAAATTGTCTGATTTCAGCTTCTCAAACATGAATATTTTCTGATAACAGTAAACTGAATATCTTTGGGTTGTGGACAAAACAAGACATCTTGGGCTTCGGGAAACCTGATCCACATTTTTCACCATTTTCTGGACCTAATGACTAATCAATTAATTAAGAAATAAATTAGTTGCAGTCCTACTCTATATCATAACAATTATTTCAGTAATGCTAGAAAGCCAATCTTCTGCTGTAAAACATCCAAGCATGCGTAGTAGAAGTATAACCTGTGTGGGAAAACACTTTTTAAATGTTATTTTGGGGCAAAGTCATCAAACTTTTCAAACAGCTTTTTTACTACTGTTTTTATACATGCAAGTTTTATGTCCTGGTGACCAGTGAAAGTGCAGTAATGACTCTCTCCACATTCATTCAGACAGTGGTCTGGTCTTATTAGTCCAAAATAACTAATTACCAAGATGTCTGACAGGACAGTTTGCTTTTGGTGGACGTGGAAATAAGTCGAAGTTCACCAAAGTTGAACTTGTCGCGCAACATTAGCCCTGATTTACTTCCCCACTGATCACAGCTATTCCATTGAAATTAACTGATTTCAAGTTAGACAGGTCAGGACAGGACAGGTACGCTCAGAGGTGTTTCCAGCCTGCAGAGCTTTGGACCGTTTCTGTCTCCTGTGTGTCTTCTGGCTGGGAGTTGTTGTCTCTCAGACCTCCTGAGAAGCTGCTGTTGCCTCCAGCTGGCAGATTTCCCAGCAGACACTCCTTCACCGATGTCTGGGGGGTCCATATGCTGCTGAAACTCTCGCAGACAGTTTGACAAACTTATATGTGAGGAATTTAAACAGAATCTTCATGTTAAACTCGCAGGATTAGAGTCCTGACTGCTGCATCATTATGATAAACCTTTTAAAAGGGCATCGAGTACAATTTGTCTTTTACAACCAAATCTCCAACTAATTAACTTCAGATGTGAGTCTTCTGCCTCGTAGTCACAGCATATGAGGTTCTGATGGTGCCAAATATATTCTGATGGTGCACTCAATTCTTTTAGGGGAAGATAATTATGTCCAGAGATGTAATATGATTATGTAAAGCAGAGTGAAGGCAGATTCTTGGATTGGGTTTAGTAACTGGACTGAACTTAAACCAGACTTTAGTTGCAGCAGCATGATCTTCGACCAGAAAATAGTTTGCTAATGTCAAATAAATTCAAGTGGACGTAATTTATTGGAGATGCAGTGGGTTTTATAACACTGCTGATAAACTTTAAGGTTTAAAGGCCTAAGTTTATTTATGGGGGACCATGCATCTGTAGTTACTGTTCAGGAAGATAGAAACAATACAGAACAATCCAAAACAAAAAACGTATAAACAGTAACTCGCACACAAAACAACATCATACAAAATGTTTAATGTACATTAAATACTGACCTTGGTTGGTTCTGGCCTGGTTCCAGACACCTGAATCTGAACCCTAAATGTTGTTACTGTAATATTATTTTAATATATTAATATTACTTTCCTCAGTAACTAGTAGTGTAAGGGATTACTATTTCCAAAACAGTGATAATATTATAGTTACTAAGCCAAGTAACAAACCATGTTTGACGTGAATGTGCGGCAGGTCAGCGGCAGTTCAAGTCAAGAAGCCGGACCTTATTTTGTCAAGTCAGCTGCATGAAAAGCTAAATGAAAAATGGATTGAATTGCCATTATTTTGAATTTGTCACAGTCAAATATGCAAAGATACAGAAGAGGATTAGGGCCACGTGTGATGTATTTTGGGGTTTTTTTTGAGTTGTGAGATTAAAATCAGAATTCTGAGAAAAAATTCAAAATGACTCTCTCACGTGGGACCCTTACAGGTACCCTTACTTCTGACTTTTTTCTCAGAATCTGAGTTTAATCTCAGATTTATGTGTTTAAACTCAGAATTCTGAATTTAAATTCACATGTGGCCCTAATCCTCTTCCGTACAAAGAACATTGTCATCTGTTGTAAAGTTTGTGCGACCAGCAAAAAGTCCACGAACAATTCTACATCTAATTTAGCGAAAGTGAGACAGCGAGCGGAAAGTGACTGTGAAAGTGACTGTGAAAGTGAGTGAGTTGTCAGTCTGGCAGTAACTGTGCAGTGTATGTCCGTTAATAAAGTCTGTCTGTTGTTTCTGAACAGAAGGCAGTTGGCGCTAGCTAACATCTCCCTGAGCTTCGGACTGGGCGTGTTGGAGTCACGTGACAACACATAAGGCAGCATGTTATTAAGGGGACATGAATATCAGCATGAACACACACAGTGGGGAACAGGGTTAAAAAAAAGGAAATAACCGACATGGTAAAATTACGGCGGTTAGAGGGTCTGAAGTTTGATTACTTTTAGATTGATCGTCCCGCCTGTAAGATTTGCATTCTGCTTGAAAACACAGAGATATGTGGATAAACCACTTGGTTGAGGTGAGAGAGGTTGGTAGGAAACTCTCACCTGCTTTGTCGACCGGCCTTCCCACCTTTTCATGAGGCTCTGTAACGTGTCTTATTTCAAGATAAAGACAAATGCTTTTGTTTTTCTTGGGAGGACAGTCTGGGAACATCCAACCTGCACATGCTCAGTGCACCAGTTCTACCTACAGAGAAGCACGTTGGACTCTACCCTCCTATTAACAATCATGAAATGAAGGCGTGACGGTGGCCGGTCTGAGACTTTGACTTAAATAGGCAGTAAAGCAGCAGAACACGAACAGTTAAGATTATAAATCAGGATTCTGAAAACAAGCTGATGACATTTTCAGCAGTAATCGGTGGTAAAAGTGGGTAAATATCCAAATGTAACAGTGTGTTCTCTCAACGAAAACACACTATTAGACTTAACGACAAACCGGCCTTCAGGGATAATAAAGATTTACTCTCCTGCCGAAGCCTGAAAGGCCTGTTGGAGGGTAATCCATCAGTCAGGGACAGTTCCCATCTGCCTTCCTCCAGTCCTCCTCCTCTTACACAACACAGGTATATGGACAGCTGAACATTCAGCATGTGACAGCGATCGTCGTGACACCTTGTTCATTAATGTGCTGCTCTAACAGACGTTCAGCCGCCAGTGTAGTGTCGGCTTTGTTGGTCTTCTGGTCTCGGTGCTGGGCGTCCTGACGGATAGCTCTGGACAAGAAGCTGCGTCGCACCTCACTGTGACAAAGCAGAAGCAGGTCTGAGTGACTGTGGGACCAGAGGGCTCTGTTCACGCCGTCCTCTCCCGCCAGCACTTCTGGAGCTTCTCGCCTCCGAAAACGCTTGAGCACATTTTCGATCTGTCCATCAATTTACGTAAAACTGCCAGTATTCAAAATCTACACAGTTGATTTCGCTTCAAAACGTCTCAGAAGTCGATTTAGTGATGAAATAGCAAACAAAAATTGTGAAATGTAAAACTTTCTGTTGGCGGCCACCCGTCAGATGCAGTTAATAGTGACAGGTCTCTCCGCAGTGTTTTCACGTCGACTTTTGGTATCGCCTCAGCTCGCTTGGAACCTCAACAGAGGTGATACAAAAAAAAAGTACCAGGCGGCAGGTACAGGTACAACTTTTCAAGGGAAAACCAAAAAAGTCAAGTTGAGTTGAGCTGGTACCGCACGGTGAAAAGGGGGCTCGGTTACACTTTGAAAAGAACTGAGGTGAACGATGTGAAAGGTCAGAATTTGGTTAGGTTAAGGAAAATTTGGATTCAAATAACTATCTTATTTACTGTAACATGGGGCGGGGCAGTGGTTAGCACTGTTGCATCACAGCAAGAAGGTCGTGGGTTCGAACCCTGGTCGTCCCATCCTTTTGGAGTTTGCATGTTCTCTCCGGGTGCTCCGGCTTCCTCCCACCATCCAAAGACATGCGGACTAGGTTAATTGGCGACCCTAAATTGTCCTCAGATGTGAGCGTGAGTGGTTGTTCGTCTATGTGTGGCCCTGCGATGGACTGGCGACCTGTCCAGGGTGGACCCCGCCTTTCGCCCGGTGTCAGCTGGGATTGGCTCCAGTCAGGATGGATTTAATGTAACATCACAAAAAACATCAATGTTGACTTTTTGTGAAACAAAAGTCTGGTTTCTGACCGACCCATCCACCTCCTTACTCTGACTTTATAATAGACCTACATTTAGCGTTGAACGGTGACGATGTGTGTCTGTACTGGATAAAGCATAGATGTTCGATCTCCTGGGCTGAAGAAAACAAAAAGTTTGTAAGTTTGTGTTTCTGCTCTCCAGATCATTTTTTTCTGTTTCGCAAAAACGTGACCTGAAACTGACAGATCGAGACTGTTTCACACAGAAGTCAGCTGACACCTCAGGCGATGGATCGGAGCCTTAAAGCTTCCAGGTGCATTATTTTACACACATTTCTCCACAAGTCGGTCAGACATATTTGGGATGTTTGAAAGCTTCTGCATCTCCACAGCAATTTAAGTTCGGTGCGTTTGTAGAAACCACACGAGCTTGTGGTGATCAGTGTGATAGTGATAGAGTCCCTGGGCTGAAGGAGCGATACGAAGCGTGTTTCAGAGGCGGCTGATCAGACTGAGCATTTGCAGCGAGACCGCAGAGCCGAGCTGGCAGACGCTCTGGGAGTGCTGGTAAGCCCCGGCTCACTGCGAGGCCTCTGACGTGAGCCAGAACTGTATTCCTTTCTACTTTGGTATCATAACAAGCGAAGCTCTCCGGGTTTAGACCGACACCACAGACATTATCCACAACACGACGCCCACTGCTGCTTTTAATAGCCTGCCTGTCACATGTGCAGATTCACCCGTGAAGGCACCGCACGCTGCGATCAGCGTTACTGTTAGAAGCATCGGGGACATTCAGGAAGACATGCGGCGTTTATCTGATGAAGCCTGAGAATAATTCAGCAGAATGAGACACACAGTTTAACAGAAACGTCTCCATGAGGCAGAAGAAGAAGAAGACATGACCGCTGTGATGGAAAGAGTTCCCATGCTGCCCTGGGCCTCGTCCCACAGTGATGACACGCCGTCCTCCACCAGCTCTCCCACGCCACCAGCAGCCAATCAGAGCGTCCGAGCCCACGGACTGACACTGTGGCCGCTCCACAGACAGCTGGATGACATCAGCGCTGCCTCACAAACAGAAAAGGCAGATTTATTTAGCAGCTTGTGGAATCCCGCCTTCATCAAGCGCCGTGCCGCCCCCGCCGATGTTACAGCGAGCAGCGGCCAAACAGAGTCAGACTCCCAGGTCTCTGCTCTGTGTTTGTTGGCAGCTGCCGCGGCCATTTGTGGCAGTGCCTGAGGTTTAGTGAGCAGTGGGGGCTGCTGGGAGCAGAAACAGAGAGTCTGGCCTGTGTGGGCCTCCAGCTGGCTGACACCAGGCACCCAGGAGAGGACAGGAGGGCCTCCCTCCCACCGGGGCCCCCCCGGGGGACGAACGCTACCGTGAGGGGGGTCGAGAGCGAGAGCAGAGGTGCGCTGAGCCATGTGACCACAGCTGGACCAGAACCAACAGCTGCAAGGTGCAAAGGTGCAAAATGTGAAGGTTCGACTGTCCAACAGGGCAGCCATGAAAAACAGTCCCGTCTCAAAGTTAGCAAGAAACCAGAGGTGGAAAATACTCTGCACAATTCTGAGGAACTTGTGCTCCCATTAAATCCCACTTTATACTTTATAACTTAAGCTTTAAACTGCTGCTGACCTGGTGTACACACAGCCCGGAGACTTACTACGAATGTGTCTCTTGAATAAAGTGTTTCACCTCTCTGTCCGGTTTGCGACTGAGCTAGCGTGCCTCGAGCTGGCCAGCACAGCATCTTGTTAGCTCTTAGCATCTTGACTATTTTACTCACTAACCCACCTGTGACATCAGGTGCATCCAACAGACCCTCTGCATCAGGATGAGTTGTGTTTTATCTCACTTTATCCCAGAGTACCTCCACCACTCATCCTCAGGTTCAGAGGTAACATGACATATAGACGGGTTTCTTGTATAAAACACTACTGGATGTGCAGCCAGGGGGTAAAAGCGCTTCGGTTGAAGACTGAAGTTGACCTCTGTAATCAACGTAGATTTGGCATAGTTTGTAAATTCTTGATGACGTAATAACAAACTGCCATTTCAGAGTCTGTTTGTTTGTGTTTCATTTCGCATATTAATAGAACGTGCACGACTGCGCTGCAGATCAGCGAATGAACGTAACGCTGTTCAAGTCAGCTGCAAGCCAAAAAGCTAAAGGAAGAACGATGGAGAGAAACGTTCATAACGTGAAACTTAGACCTGTGGAAAGAAACTCACAGCTAACGTTACCGCCAGTGAAGCATCCACTCAGCAGGAGAGAGTTAATCAACATATTGTGTTTTGTAAAAGCACTGAATACTTCTCTTATAGATGCATGTGCAAAACAGTAACGTTAGTTGGAAAGTCGGGACACATGCTAGATTTTTTTTTATTCAGACAGTGGCGTTAAAAACGTTATTATTCTTCATAAAGATCATCCTCATCGATGCTGTTATGAATACGCGGTCGGTTAAAATGTCGGGAGGGCCCTCTTTGTTTTTTATTATTTCTAAATAGCCAATATGATGCAGCATCCTCTGGTCTGACAGGCTGCAGTGTTTCTGCTGCTTGCTGCCTCCTCAGGTTCATTATTATTCCAGTAAAGTGGATTCATTTCTAAAACGCGCTGCTGAACAGGTTTCCTGTCACTTTTAAGGACGTGGTGCGGTGGTTGAAAGTAATTGTAACGTAACAAGTAATGTGACCATTTACTTTTAATACCCAGTAATAAGTAAAGTATATTGTTACTTTTTAAATGAGTAATAAGTAAAAAGTTAGTCCTTACATTTCTGAGTAATTTGCCCAACACTGCAGCTAGATATGCCGTATGAAGTGATACGCTGCGAGGACAGCGCGCTGCTTTCTGACCCCTGGTTTGTGCGCTCATCTCGGTGATGATGCTGCACAGAAACCCGTCTATAAAAAGACGTAACGTTAGTCAGTGAGAAGTCTGATGAGTCTCATCCAAACTGTGCAAATCTGCAGCTCTTCTTGTACATCGTGCTGTCAGCCAGAGGTGGAACAAGTGCTCATGTCTTTTTTGTCGAAATAATCTTTTACAAGAACAAGTCGTCCATTCATAGTCTACTGTAAGTAAACCATACCATGAAAATATACCATGAGAAGAAGAAAGAGGTGTCAAGGAAGCCATTTACACACAGGTGGAGAAACCGTTGCTTAACAGGGGAGGAGGTCTTCCCAGGACACTCATGTGACAGTGCCAACGATGGTCGATCAGACTTGACCTCAGGTGTCTCTAACGACCATAACAACGGTTACAACAGCCTGGAGCATTAACGAACCAAGCGGCGTCCATCAGCTTGAAAACAACCCCGCAGAGAGAATAATATGTAGGAGTTTCACTACCAGTCCGTCAGAACTGAAGAGGTCTCCCATGTGAGGGAGGAAACGTCTTCAAGTATCTTCAACCAAGTCCAGCTGCCCTTGATTTTAACCTCCTTTGGATAACTATGACCTGGATGACTGAGAACCTTCACAGACATATGCAGAATAATATGTATTATCATACTGGATTATAATTATTAATGTGGTAAACTTTATATACTGGTGGGTAGCTTTGTCTATAATATATCAGATTTTATTTGTTAGTGTATATTTTGCTACTGGATGTAGATGTAGAAAGACCTTAAAATCATTAAGTCAAGTATTTCTAGATCTTATTTCCATCTCTGTCGGCATATTTAATTTTAAATGCAAATTATTATATTTACAGTCAAAAGATCCAAGAAATCCCAAAGCTGCCATCATTTAGTGAAGTTCACCTCTGGGAGCCTCATGATGATCTTTTACTTTCAGTAAACTCTTGCTGTCGCTCTGTCAGCCTGACACACTGTAACACCAACAACACGTGTTAACTGTCCTGTTTCACGCGCCGTCGGGCCAAACAGACCAGAGGGCGTCGGGAAGATTTATATTCATTACCAGTCCAGGAAAAAAAAGTTTTCAATTATCTCTGCATTAAAACTGAAAACCACTCAAACTGGCTCAGCCTGCAGTATCCACGACGACGGCGACGGGGTAATAAAACCCTACAGGTCAATAAATAATCAACGCCTCTGTGCTGACAGTGAAATGATCATGAGAGCGTTTCGGTTCACGGTAATCTTGCTGCTCGTAAATCCTGCTAATGTCTCCTGCTGTTTCTGCTGGAGTTTTAAAATGACTGCTGTTGTGTTGGTGTGTCAGGAAGTGTGACAGCCGCGTGGTCAAGACCCCGTGGCGTCGTTTTTTAGTTAGCAAGACTAAATATGCAACTTCTGGGTTTGGCTTTCAAAATAAAACTTGTGGTTGAGGTGAAACGTCGCAATTGGGGTATGGTAAGTTAAGGTAATGACTCTGGCAATGGCGAGAAAACCTGAGCACCCGGAGGAAACCCACGCAGACATGGCGAACATGCAAACTCCACACAGAAAGGCCCGGGACAACCTGGGTTCAAACCCGGGACCGCCTCGCTGTGAGGTGGATAGCCACAAAAGATCACAGTTTGGGTTAAAATAACTACAGTATGGAACTTATACCGATCAGCCGTAACATTATGACCACTGACAGGTGAAGTGAAGAACACGGATTATGTGGTTACCATGGCACCTGTCAGTGGGTGGGATCTATCAGGCAGCAGGTGAACATTGGCTGAGTTCGAAACGGCTCAAACGATCTCTTCCTGTCTCCTGAGATGCCTTCAAGCTGCCCCAGCATCGATGGTGACCTGATGCCATGACTATTACCCATAAACCAGCGCGGCTGCGGCCACCTTAGCTTTCGAAAACTGGTCAAGATGGCGACAAACAAGCTGAATTTGTACACAAATATACGTTTTTAAAAGTTTTTAGTAGTTTTCTCGCTTCGATTTTTGAAAAGTTAGTGAGAACTAAAGACTGAACCATCATATTATCCAGCGACTGAAACCAGCCAAGTTTGTTCAGTCTGATTTCTGAGGCGTCTGTCAGCTGTTTGGCTTTTCAGTAGCTAGTTAGCTGATGCTAAGGCTAGCAAGAGATGCAAGACGGCGTGCTGACGACACACGTTGCAGTAAGCGCTGCCCTAGAATGCTGTTCGAAACCATTGTTAACAGAGCTGCGTTCACTTGAAAGTGATGCCTTCTGAGGCAGCGGTCTACGGTATCGAGGCAGCGAGGCGGCGAGGCGGCGGCCTTCCGTTTCAAACACAGCCATTGTGTCCTCATAGTTGATGTGGGAAAAATGGGCAGCGTGAGGATCTGAGTGACTTTGACAAACTGGAGGACTGTATCAGATCATCTCCAAACTGGTCTACTGGGCCAAAGAAGCAAAAGATGTGAACCGGCGACAGGGTGATGGGCAGCTCACTGATGCACGTGGGGAGCGACGGCTGGCCCGTGTTTTAAACTATGACACCTAAGGCTGCCATGTGCGTTGGATTTCCTTTATAGATACCCGACTTTCTGATAGACAATGTGATGACAGTTGTTTTTCCCATTACAGCCTTGTTTTTGACCAATGTTCAATTCTACCGTCTTTTTCATCTTATTTTTACCATCTAACCCCATCTTTCAGCCCTGGGTAGTGTCTGCAGGTATTAAACAACCTCCACCAAGAGGGGGGGGGGGGGCAACCATTGTCATTGTGAGCATGCTGATGTTAGCATCGAGCTAAAGCGCCACTGTGTCTAAGCACAGCCTCACAGAGCAGCAAGCACGGAGGCAGACTCCCTGAAGTATCCTTGTTCTACTTTCTGGATCTGGTTTATATTAATTTTGCGGCGTCTTGTAATCTCATGCAGGCTGGACATGAAAACCATCACTGTTTCTAGCAAGCACAGAAGTGAACACGTACCACGGGTATGTTTAAGTTTCAGCAGGATGAAGTCGTTTCCATCCACATGCGATACCTCCGGAGACCTGCAGTCATTATGCGACACACCTGCATGCTGAGCGCTCGGCCCAACAATACACAATAGTCTGCAGCGTACCGTGAGCTGCCACAGTCAATCACAAATGTAAGTACTCAACTCGGCTGCAGAAACAGCCGCCTCGCAGCCTATTTATGACCTTTCATCGATCATTACGTCTAAAATCATCTGAAGAGTTACTTGTGGAAGAGTAAATGAGTCGTAGCGGGGGGCTGTTTGTCTGGGCGCTGAACAAACATGAGCTCATTCTCACAATGTCGGCCTTGTCGCTTGTCACTGAGAGAAAACGTTGTTGGTCTTCATCAGACCACACGGACACATTCAGACTCCGACGGTTCTCATTTAAGGAAGGGATCTGTACGTTTTAATTTGATTCATGTGTCCACGCCATCTCAGCGTGAAAGGTGTAAAGCACTGGTTCTCAGCCGCTTGTGATAAAGTCCTGCTCTTTATTTTAGGGAAACTACTGCTGCTGCACATGAAAATCCACATGTAGAAATCCACATTCAGTTATTTATGCACGTTTCGAACATGAACTCAGCAGACTCAGTTGTGGTTCTTCACTTCACTTCTTGAAGACAAAGAAAGCAGAAGGCAGGAAAATGACGAGTACATGGATGGTGTCCTCATAATGGTAAGAAAGTTGAGAGTGCAATTTTCAGATGAGTCTGAAAACTGATTGTTAAAGAATGACGGTAGTGAACGTGGAGGAGTTAGTAAAGTAAGTAAGCCGAAACTTTCCCAAATACATTTTTATCATTTATTTTACCTTTTTTTAACCATTACATAAATTAAATATTCAAAATGTGCTTTTTCCTCAGTGTTTCCTGCAGGATGTGGAGAGACTATGGCGGGGGGTCCGGGGCCCGAGAGGGCCCGGTAAAGTAAATTACATGTGTCCATTTATTTTTGATGGACACATGTAATATGTTTTATACTTTCTGTGAATATAATCCAGTTAATCTTATTACCATCCTGTACAGACGCCTTATTTTGAAAACCGGACGTTGTCACATGCGTTTCCTCCTCGCGCTAAATCCATCCAGTCCGACCCGGTTTGATAAATAATGTTGTATGTGGTTCTCGTACGGCGTAACATGAAGACTTCACAGCCTCTCTTCATACTAAAGAGAGAAACTGACAGGATAAAGTCTCTAACCTGCCTGTCAGCTCGCTCTGGGCCGCTTCACTTACCGTAAAGGCTTGAATACGTGTGCACT
The DNA here is from genome assembly GCF_014851395.1 of Micropterus salmoides. NCBI lineage: Eukaryota > Metazoa > Chordata > Actinopteri > Centrarchiformes > Centrarchidae > Micropterus > Micropterus salmoides. The sequence continues at coordinate 2,310,261 of NW_024044681.1, forward strand.
CCAAATTTAGGTGCGGCTAGCTTAATCGCCTTCTCAGAAAGGAGTGACAGAAACACTCAAAGCGGTTCTTTTCTAAGAAGTCAGCCACAGATGGAGTGGACGTGCTGGGAGACAGTTGAGCAGAACAGTGTCCGCAAACGGCAACACTTTAAAATTGTTCTGTAAAATGTATTCGTTCTTTTAAATTATTAGGCCGAACACTGAAAGTTCTTCGGGATTTTTTTGGACGATTCATTTTGGTAGCCGAACATTTGGTGCATTCCTATTGTAAACTATTTTGATGTTCAAATAAAATTCTTGGTAATAATCCAGATATTCTCTATAGAAAAACAAAGATGGATCAATAACTATTTTATTATCGCCCTCTGAATCTTAATCGAAATGTAAGGTGCTTAGAGATTCCCACCCCTAATCTGAAAACGTTTCTCCTGAGGGTGGCGCTAAAGGAAAGATCATAAGTTCATTCATTTTTAAAGGGTTCGTCCTCTGGAGAGCAGGAAAGAGATTTCATGATGAGCTTCTGGTTTAATTAAACAGTAAATGAGTTATTTTAGTGGTGAAATCAGCTCTGATGATAACAGGACACTAAATCCAAAACTAGCTGTTTCCCCCAGCTTCCAGTATTTATGCTAAGCTAGGCTAACACTAGGCTAAGACACGAGATCGATATCCATTTGAACATCTCACTGTCGCTTTGTAGGCGTGTCCATTTCCAAAAAAATGTTATATAAAACTGTTCCTTCAGTAAATATAAAGCCTCTTTGATTTTGATATTTTCTATGTAAAAATGTTTATATTGTAGGCCGTTTGAGTTTTGTCTACTTCCTATTTTATTTTGGTAATCGTCCTTGTCTCGCTTTGTTTCCTGTCAGTCCCTGATTACCCTGATGTGTCTCACCTGTCTGCTTGTTTTTTTTGTCTTATACCTCCTTATCTGGACTATTGCTTTTTCGTTTGTCTTACGATCTTATTCGGACGTTTTCAGTATGTAGAGCCATTCACCCGTTTTTTTTGTTGTTGACTACGCTTTATTCACAAAGCTCTCGGCTACTGTCTTATAAGAATAGGTTTTGCAAAATAAAATGCATTCATTAGAGAAATATGAAGAACAAATCAATCTTACAGCCATCTTTAAAGGAAAGTTTCAGTTTAGTACAATCATAAGAAATAATGCAGATTAGCTAAGCTATCTGTAGCTTGTATATAGGGGCACTATGTATTTGAACATATTTTTAAAGCGTATGATTCATCCTCAAGTCATACGCTCGCACGTTCAAATCCCGCTTTAGATAAAAGTGTCTGCTACATGAGTCAATGTAAATCAGTCCAGTAGCTCGTCAGATGTTTCACTCTGGATTTAGAGACTTTAAACCCCTACATGTTTGGAAACTCTGAAAATAAAATCCGACCTCCTGCATCAGGACTCTGACACACTGAGGCGCTCCAATAATAGAAACCTCTCCCTAACTTTGACGTTTGTGGGACTCTCTCTGCTGCTGTGTGACAAACCAGAGGAATCCTGCGTCAGAGCGTCACTCCTCCGACGGGAAAACCCTGCGAGCGGCGAGCTGGTGTGTTTGGAGCTGTGAAGAGACCAAACCGCGGCGGTGGCTGGGCTCAGATCAGTCTGACTGCGGTGCTCCTCCACCATGCCTCTCAGTCTGCTGTGTTATTATAGCATTATCCAATCTGCCTCGTCTGGCCCTGAGGGATTTACCCCCATTTTTACACAGCTTGTTCAGCAGCCCCCCACATCTCAAGGGGGTCAGCCTGCGAGACGAGCTAACGGGCTGTAACGTGGACGCTCAGCGCGGTAACGATGCGGCCGCGCAGGTTTACGGGAACACCGCTGCAGAAACATTTCACTAATGATGAGTTAGCAAAGAAATATCCCACCACAGTAAAATGCACGTGGAGAACATTTTGACTTATGGAACACATCTGTCAAACAAAATGTTCTACATATTGCCTTCCTCTGACCGCGCTGGGAACAGAAAGAGACTCATTTAGAGGTCGAGACATTTTAAATGTGTGCAACTTCCAGAAGCAACATATTTTAATATATTTTCAGTGAAAGCATGAAAATGTAACGTAGCTGAATGTTAGCGACTTTTAAAAACTTGACATTTGAACAGAGTGGGGGCTTCCTGCTATAACTTCAAGGGAAAGCTGTCTGACTGATGATTTTTATTTTGTAACCTTCAAGGTAAAAGGTAGTTTATTTATCACTGTCATTGCTTCCTACCACGACATCCACCAGTGTGTCGCTGAGCAAGACAGTATCTCACAGAAGTGAGTCCACCCCTCACATTGTTGTAAATATGTGATTCTATCTTTTCATGTGACGACACTGAAGAAATGACGCTTTGCTCCAGTGTAAAGTAGTGAGTGTGCAGCTTGTATAACTGTGTAAATCTGCTGTCCCCTCAAAATAACACATCACACAGCTGTTAATATAAATATAAACCGCTGACAACAAAAGTGAGGACACCCCTAAGTGAAAATGTCCAAATTTGGCCCAAAGGGTCAATATTTTGTGTGGCCACCGTTATTTCCCAGCGCTGCTTTAACCCTCTTGGGCCTGGAGTTCAGCAGAGCTTCACAGGTCGCCTTGGAGTCCTCTTCCACTCCTCCATGACGACATCACGGACCTGGTGGATGTTAGAGACCTTGCTCTCCTCCACTTTCTGTTTGAGGAGCCCCACAGATGCTCAGTAGGGTTCAGGTCTGGAGTCGTGCTCGGCCCGCCCGTCACCTTTACCCTCAGCTTCTTTAGCGAGGCAGAGGTCGTCTTGGAGGTGTGTTTGTGGTCGTTATCATGTTGGAACGCTGCCCTGCGGCCCGGTCTCTGAGGGGAGGGGATCCTGCTCTGCTTCAGTGTGTCACAGTACATGTTGGCGTTCACGGTTCCCTCATGCAGCCCCAGACCAGGACGCTCCCACCACCATGCTGGACTGTAGGCGCGACTCACTTGTCTTTGTGCTCCTCACCTGGTTGCCGCGACACACGCTTGACACCGTCTGAACCAAATAAGTTTATCTTGGTCTCATCAGACTGGTTCCAGTAATCCATGTCCTCAGTCTGCTGGTCTTCAGCAAACTGTTTGCAGCTTTCTTGTGCATCATCTGAGCGCATGCACTCATCTTCTTTGGTCGACCGTGGCGAGGCCTGTTCTGAGTGGAACCTGTCCTGTTGAACCGCTGTACGGTCTTGGCCGCCGTGCTGCAGCTCAGTTTCAGGGTCTTGGCGATCTTCTTACAGCCTCGGCCGTCTTTATGTAGAGCAACAATTCTGTTTTTCAGATCCTCAGAGAGTTCTTTGCCGTGAGGTGCCGTGTTGAACTTCCAGTGACCATTACCAAATGTAACACACCTGGGGGTGTAAGGTGTGTTTCAGGACACACCGTCCATCCTCATGTGGAAGCAAACAGGTTGCAGGTTTAGAGTTTTGTATCACAAACAGTTTTACACTAGAAACCAACTGAAATCTGTCAAACACAATCGCATAGAGTTTCAGAAGAGGTTGTGAACGCCAACAGATGTTGATTTCCATAACACATAACAGACACTGTTAAAATAGCAGTAACCCATTTTTCTGAAAATTAAGAACAATGTAAGGAATTCGAGGGGCTGCATCTCCAAACCCGAACCCCCTGATGTTTCCCCACCAGGCTCTGCAGCAGCTTTTCTTTATGCTTGTGTTGTGTTTAAGCACTTTGAAGAGAAGATAAATCAAATAAATCTCTTAAATCCTGCCGTGATGCTGCGTTCAACTCACAACACATGGAAACTCAGAGCTGCCTCCACACACACACACACACACACACTTAAATCAACATATGTCTGCTGCACTCTGTTATTAGCAGCAGCATTTTACAGAGCTATTTATAGCAGCGCGAGCTGTCTGATTTGCGTCGTGTGGCGGAAAGTCAACTTGGAAATTTAAGCTAACTGAAGCCAGTTCAAGTGAAGCCAGGCAGACGTCTCCAGTTCACTTACACAATTAACTAATTCGTGGACACATATCTGAGTTTCAGTGTTCCTACGACCTCAAGTTTAGCTGGAAAGGTCAGATTGTGCCGGCGCCCTCCTCCTCCTCCTCCTCCTCCGCAGTTTGCCTGGCGTGCTGCGCTGAAGTGGAAGAAATGCGGCTGGAATTACAGATTTGGAAGGTTTGTTTAATCTCTGAGGACACATTTGCAAAGGGAAACTCCTGTAGCCCAGCTGCAAGAAGAAGAACATGAAGAATCTGCAGCATCTGCATCTCTGCAGGAGCTTTTAGAGGAATCAGGGAGGATGTGAGGTGACAAAGTGCACAAGCAGTGGTGGGAAGTAACTAAATATGTTTACTCAAGTAGAAGTACCTCAAAATTGTATATCCATTTTCTTCTACTCTATACTTCTACTCCACTACATGTATTTAACCGACCAAACACCTGATATGACGCACTGGTTTCAGATTAAAGGCCCCACAGACCCTCTCAGGTGTTGCCAGGTGTGTTGCGTCTTACTCAGCAAAGCACCTTCTATTTATTCTAAATTATTTTTACTTATTTATAACATTCAGTGCAATATCCTCTTACGTGCGACCCTTTGTTTGTTGTGCAGGTGAATAGGGTAAAATATACTAATACTAATAAATATCACCATGAAACTTCCCGTGTTCATTACTCACATTAAGACAATATTTTCTGTATTACAGGTTTTCTGAAATGTCATGTTTAAATATGCAAATGAGGCAGCATCTAATTCATCATCTATTTCAAGAACTGATCTGAACACTGGATTAATTCAGGTTTAAATTATTGTTTTATTTTGTTGACACATGAAACCCAGATGTTTTTACAGAGGCAATTTGGGATATATCTTTTTATTACTCCATAAATCAGAAAAAAATCAGAAAAACATAAATTTTCGTCATGATTAAATAAATAAAATGAATTAAATGTTCTATAATTCAGCCTGTGAATGACATATGAACAAACCCGTCTGTAAAAACCTTCAGAATATAGTCAGGAATAAAACTGGAACGTTTGGTGTCTGTAAGAGCTGCTGAAGTGGAGATTTCAAATACTCAAAGGATGAGGAAAAACTCATTTTGAGAAAATGGCTCACTCACTATTCTACCTATTTTCACTGAAAATCAATATTTACAGAGCCAATATTGAATCAAATTATTAACAACAATATAGAACATCTAAAACCTAAAATTTACAGACTCACAGAGACAAACTGCAGTAAAGTAAAATTTCTTCACAATAGTCTGAAGACATGTTGAGGAAGCAAAATCTGAAAATTATAAGTAAAGTTTCTCACCTTAACTGTTTCTTGTTCTTTGGTTTGGAGCAGGACTCCTAATTTCATTGAATATTTGGTGCAATGACAAAAAAGGCGTTCTATTCTGTTTCTATCATGTACTCATTAGTTGTAAATTGTGCTGCAGGTTTTAACATTTCTGTTTGTGTTCAGATTAAACAAAGATGCAGCGCGTTAACCGGCGAGCTTCAGAGCTGCTGGTATTTACCTTTGGACAGTGCTAGGCTAGCGGTTTCCCCCTGTTCTCAGTCTTTATGCTAAGCTAAGTTAATCACACCCAGACTCTGCTCTGTACTTACTTAGACCATGTTATTCTCATTTCATTTGTTTTCTTCTTCTTTTATTTCTTGTCCATTTTGCTTCCCCTCTTTCTTCTTCTTCTTCCCGTGTATTTGTCTCTTATTCCGTTTGTTTCTAGCCATCATTTCATTTTACAGAGACACACTGCCGATAACTTTTACTTTCTAACAAACCGATAGCTTCGATCACCCCACATAAACATATTGATGCTGTTATTGTATTCGAAGAAACTGAATCTCTGTGTCCGCAGGGAAAAACAGCAACAGACTTCTGAAAGCATTTTGTTTCTCTGTCTCAGGTTCTGGTTCCTTTCTCATGAGCTTCTGATTTGCATATTCAGAGAAGCATAAAGACCCCACATGCTGCAGGCTGCATCGTTAATACTGTAATTATATCATGAAAGGGATTTCCTGTCTTCTAAATGTTGGTGGACGACGAAGGGACCTCAGATGACATTGGATACGTTCTTAAACTCGGTTGTGATTCTGCAGGATGAAGAACTTGTGGTACTTTTCTTGTGTTGTTCATTTAAAATAAAAAAACAGAGTTTATTCTGCATGAAATGGAACTGATTCAAATTGTGCTTTCAAAGTGAAACCATATTGGGGAACATATGAGAGCTGACAGAGGGGATCAGGACAGTAAAATATGCTCACTGAGTCGGGGGGGAAAATGGATTCTGGCACGAGAACCAGGAGAACATAGCAACTCTTTTAACGCCACACACTCACTCACGACCACTTCTATGGATAAACATGTTTTTATTGTCAAGGAGATGAAGATGAGAGATTGTGTTCAAACTCTTCGCCTCCAGAGAGAAGCTTTATTTAACCGTCCGTCAGCATTACAGGATGAAGAATCTTTGTGTTTGTGGTTTGGGTACCCAGGATGGAAAATGTGTCTTAACGCCGCGTCCTGACTGTAACTGTAGTCTATAAAAGTCTTGAATTCTGTTAAAACACAAGATAACCTGAGGGTGGAGTCTGTAATGGAGAACGCAACTCACCTGGGGTTTGTTATGTCATAGTTTTGGGTTGTTTTATTCTGTGAAACCCTGCCTCTTGTTATGTATTTAACTTCCTGTCCTTGCTTGCCCTCTATATGAAGAGCCTAAGTCACTCGCTTCCGGCCCATGGGACCTTATTTCGGGAAAAATATGTACGGTAGTCAACGGCGAATTACACACATTAGGTTTGTCAATTTAAAAGATAATTTTGTCCGTCAAAAAAGTTGCAATTTGTCATAAAACAGTAAAGTTTTGTGTGAAACCCGTTCAATGAACTACATCTCTTCTCTCGCACAATATACGTCACCAACATGTTAGCGCGGTAATGGTAGCTAACGTTCATTGCTTTTTGCTGCTAGCTAGATAATTTAGCTATGTTCCACGCAGAAATATATCTCACCTGATGCGTTTAATCCAACGACTTAGTCCTTTCATCATATAATCTACACATGGAAGCTCTTTAAAATTAGCTGCAGTAACGTTAGCTTCAGTCATCGAGAGAAAAAGTTACGTCACATACGCGACTTTTGGGTTTGTGGTCTTTGTAATTACGGGATCAAAAAATTAGTTGTCTCTTGCCGTTGACTACGGTACATATTTCAACCTGTCCCTCGTTATCTCCACCTCTCTTGTGTATTTAAGTCTGTATATTCCCTTTTTTTGGTGTCATTCTTCGACGCTTTTGACTCACGTTCCAACTTCTTAGTGTTTTGTGTGCTTCCTAGAGTTTTCTGGACTTTAGATTGCTTCTTGGTCTCTGCCTTATCGCCATTCTATTAGTTTTTACCCCAATTTCATCGTTTAACCATTAAACTGCATCTGCTCTGACTCCACCTTATTAACGAGTGTGTGGAGGAAATTCTCATCTCATTTCACCGGGAGGTTTGATGACTTCTTGAATTACATAATTAATACCCTCCAGTGTAAAAGGTGGTGGTAATGCACCTAAAAACTCTTTCTTTATGTATGATTTGTCTGCTGGTGTGCATTTCTTTTGAGTATAATCCAGTAAGTAATCGTGGCAGTTAAAATACTGAAATAAATGGCCTACAGAAAACATATTTTGGGTAGTTTTGTGAGCATTTGGGCGGTTTTTGAACAGTTTTTGGGCAGGAATCCATCAGATTTCACTGCTACTGTTCATCATTATAATTCTGTTAATAATGTAAATATTGTACATATCCATACTCCTATATATTTTTCTTTATAATTTATATTTATACTTTTTATTTACATATTACTCATTTGGCAGACGCTTTTATCCAAAGCGACATACATTTGAGGAACAACACACAAGCCATCCATAAAGCATCAGTACAGAAATATTTATTTATACATTTCTTTACTTACCAACTTTCCATTATTATTTCTATACCTTTATGCCTTTATGTGCAAATCAACTGTGACACAAGAATTTCCCCTCGGGATTAATAAAGTATTTCTGATTTCAGATTTCTGAGCTGTCTCTGGCGACCCCGTCCGTCGTCCTTCATCCGGTTTGTCTGCAGCTCGTGTGTGGTCTCTGGTCTTTCCCACCTTGAGCCTGATTGTGATGCTCATGTGTTCAAGTTCCTCCTTATTTGTGTCCTTTAGGCGCTCTTGTTCTTTATATCTTGCTGAGTTTATTTGGTGTGAGGATCCACACAGACGTGAATTCATCCGGAGCGTCTGGAAGTTATCATGCAGCAACCTTTTTTTTTAAAAAAGAGCTTCATTAGAGAGGAGCAGTATTAATATGCTGCCTGTATCTGCCTCTTTACATCTCCTCAGTAAACAGTTTACGCACATGGAAACATTTTACTGCACCGTTTTCATCTCGCAGCGTCTTCATAAAGAAGAAAGCCCCTAAATGAAAACCACGTTGAGCTCATGGAAGCAGAGCAGAATGTATTTCTTAATGATAATTCCTCTTCACGTTATCTCGTTAGAGCCGTTCGTCTGTTCGGCTCCTATCTTTAGCTCTCCTCTTTGATATTAACAGCGTCAGACGTCAGCCGGACATTTAATTAGGAGGAATCATTTCATTCAGGTTCATTGATTTTTCCACAACAAAAAATTAATATTTTCTTGGTAAATCACTGACACACAGAGAAACATTATTACACAACACGAAGACGTCATTTAAACAACTTTTATGTAATTCTCCAGATTATTGGGAATATTTCCAGATTAACGTTTTAATGACAAAATGGATGTCGTGATGAATTTAGATTAGGTTACATGTTTGTTTCTCGGTAATCGTTATTGCTCAGATACAACCTGTGCATATTAATGCACAGCAGGGGGGATTAATATGATGAGCAGGGAAATAAATAATCAAATAAAAACCACCTCATGTTTAACAGCTGATTTGTTTGTACATTCAGCTACAGATTAATGTAGATAATCAGCTCAACTCACATCAGCGTTTTAGCATTTCCTGCAGGGAAAAAGAAACCGTTCCCCTTCACTGTAATACTACTTTTATAGTAATACCAACTGACCTACCTCTCTGAATAGACTTCACCTTGCATAAACGGTACATAGACTCTCTGCTGCATTTGTATTCTGTGTATTTATGTGTAAGTACATGTTGGCCAGGTCGCCGTTGCAAATGAGAATTCATTCTCAGGCGAGCTACCTGGTTAAATAAAGGTGACTTCCTGCTCTCGGCGTCGCAGAACTGATCACCTTCATGTCGTCAGTCCTTCAGTTTAATCTCTTTATTATTACTTCAGGTTTATCTTTCAGATCCTTTTAAAACGTGTATTTTACAGGGTAACTGCAGAAGTTCATTAACATTCAGCTTCATAACGTCTTCTTCAAACTTCCAACGGGCTGAGTTGAAGATGTTTGTTGCCCTCTTCACGAGGTGAGCAGGAAAAATATCTGAATTCAGGGTCTTCCTGGCTCAGAATGGGCCTTTGGGGGGGTGACTGCGCGACACTAAGCATGATGGGTACGCGTACAGTAAAGGCAACGAGTTTCCTTATGACCGAAATCTATGCATTTTCTTGTTATTGTTATTATGACATAAAAGTAAAGTATAATGTTAGTATTATTATATATTTACAGGTTACACTTGATTTGGATAATCTGCCTACAGAAAGTTTATTAGTTGAGATTCAGCTGTTTTACTAATAAAACCTTTCTCTGATATCAGCCTACACCGCTGTGGTTAAGGTTTGATTAGTGCTAATGTTTGTGTTTTCATTATACTCTCAGATCATAGTACAGGCTGCTATAGCTTAGCATTAGTAGCCTAATATTAATTCCAGTTGGACAAAACGGCAGTTTCATTTTTATGTCATTAAATTATCGTTCAAGACAAATGCTCTACTTGGTGCTCAGTCTCTCATTTATTTATGCAAAGTAGCCTACTAACTCGTCAATAATAATAAGCGTGCATACGGAACGAGTTCAACATTTCTAAAGTTTGCTGCAGTGCCTCAACCTTTTTTTTCATCCTGACTGTTTTGGTTGGTTCGCTAAAACTGACTTTGACAAGCTTGATGCACACGGCTGCATGAAAGGCTCTACCTGCTGATCTCCCTGCGGAGATCAGCAGGTAATGAATTAATCCAGGATGAGACGAGAGGTCACTGCTGGAAGTCTGCTTGTTTGATAAATGGACATTAAAACACATTCGGAGAATATTTGAAACGCCTTTTCCCTGTATTCTGATCATTTTGGCGCTGGCAATTTTCCTTTGCCGCTCGCTAAAACCTCTTTGGGGGGCGCCAAAATTTCTCCCTGCAGGAAAAACCCTGTAATTATAAAGTATATTCAAATTATATTAAATCAACACATTCTCACTCCCAATTCGTCACATGTGGACACAAGGTCAACGCCCCTTGGTGTCACTTTTTAACGCCCTGGGTACCCTTTAGCGTCGTTTTCTAATGTGTCAAGTTAGCAACGTAACTATGCAACGTCTGGTTAGACTTTCAAAATAAATTAGTGGTTAACATTGAGAAAAGTCGCCATTTGGTTAAGTTTAGGCACCAGTAATACTTAATGGTTTACTTTCATCAGTTAACTTGCCTAAGTTAAGTTATTTAACTTACACAACCTGTGGAAGTTAAGTAAGTTGACTTTTTGTTTCACACAGGAAACGAACACCAGTCTCTTGGTTTCTGGCTCTGCTTCCACCTGCTTACTCTGACTTCTCTGGTAAATATCCGACACCAACCTTTTGCGTTAAAAAAAGGTTGGCTTCACCCAGTGCGTTGCAGACCGACGCCGACGGATCATGTGGCGATATGTGACGACTTGGAAGTGAGAACAGGTTGACAAATCATTAAACAGAGAACTAGTTTTTTGCTCTGACATTTTTGGCTTTATGCTTGTTGAAGATTTTTGTTTAGTCCTGATGTTTGATAAATGCTACTCGACTGATGTTGGATATTTTTTATTGATATGAGCTGTGAACTTTATGGTGCAGCCTTTTGTTGTTCTCAGGCTGCGGCTTTCACATATTTGTAAGAAAACACACCCGGGCAGTCCAGTAGTGTTGCTACTTGGCAGTAGTTGAAGTTAAGGCCGTGATTCAAAATGAATTAGACATCCAATCGAGAGACAATAGGGCCTTTACGGATTCTAACATGTTATAATGATGATCAATGTCATATTTCAGTCAATATTGTTTATGTGAGGATGTGAAGGTGGGTTCTACCAAAAGACTCACAGGAGGAGGAGCGAGACAGGATAAAACTTGTGCACTGAAAAGACTTTTCATTAGTTTAACATTAAACTAGTTTAATGCAAGTTAACTCAACTTAATAGATTGTCTTTGTTTCAACTCACAAATTTAAGTTCCTTATTAGTTATAGTTGATATAACTACAGTGTTCTGGTTGTCTCAGTGTCAAACTTGTGTCATCTTCATACTTTGAATTAAAACAAATGATTATTTTACTTGATCACTGCGAGAAAACTGCCCGTTAAGACGACGCTGCAACAACTTTTTCTAAAAAAAACTGATCACTTGCATGTCCAAGATCAATCAACACACACCGATCTGACGAACGTCTTTTTTATTATCTTTAATCTCATTTTTTCCTAATAAAATGTGGTGTTTTTTCCTTTTCTCATGTTTTTATCTTAGATTTTGAACTTTATTATCATAATAATTTAACATGAAGATTGTGGATTCTCCACAGTGTTTATTTTCTTACAACATTTTGACCACCATATTCTCTTTGTCTACTTTGTTTTAATGCCCATATAATACTGTTGTCATGCGTTACACCTGTAAATTGATCCATCCATCATCAACCGCTTATCCTGCGTACAGGGTCGCAGGGGGCTGGAGCCAATCCCAGCTGACAATCGGCAGAAGGCGCAGGTCACAGAAAGGCCGGGGTAACCGGGGTTTGAACCCACGACCTTCTTGCTGTGAGGAAGCAGTGCTAACCACTGCACCAAGTAAATGTTAACGGTACAGAGCATCAAATATCAGAGACGCCACATCCCGTATCTAGTTGCTGATGCAGCAGTTTGAAGGTTTCAGGTTGTGTGGATGAAGAGCAGACGGGTCGCTGCCTCCATCATCTGCGTCCACGCTGGGAAAAGTGAGTCTCCTCATCTCGTCCTCAGGACAGTTTACTGGGGATGAAGTGAGTCAGAGTGGCTTTCTGTTCCAGTGAGATGATGATGATGATGATGAGTGTGTTGAAGGGCATGAGGAGGACGATGAGTCGTCACTGAACGAACTTTGGTGTTTTTGTTTCTGTTATTACTGAATATGACTGGATTTCTTTCTGTATGTACCAACAAATCAACTGTTAAACAGTTTCTTAATAAATATCATTATTCGTTTTCCCTTTCATCGTACTGACGTGTTTATATGCACAGGTTGTATTGTTTGTGACTTGCGGCATCTGTTTCAAACAAGCCACCAGACTCCATTCACAAAAACAGTAATTTTACATGGTAGAACACTGGAGCTGCTGGTCTACCGCTGCCTCGATCAGTTAGTTAGTTTGTGTTTATGTGTGGCTTTAAAAACTCACACAATAACACAAACAAACAAAAACACCAAAGTCAAACAATAAAAGAAACAAACTAACCGAGCGAGGCAGCGGTTGACCAGCAACTGCCTTGTTCTGCTAGGTAAAATGACTGTTTTTGTGAATGGAGTCTGGTGGTTTTGATGAGAGAGTTATATCGACTGTTTTTGGTTAAACAAAAACAATTTTACTCTTCTAAAAAAAAAAAAGTTTATCCCTGTAGGGATTCTTTCCATAATCTTGTCAGACATTTGTAATAACAATCTGAGCCTGTTGGTGGCAAAAACAAGCGGCCGACTGCAGAACTGCATTGAATTTAAATGTTATCCCAATTAGTCACACAGACACAAAAACACAGTGTCCAGGTTGAAAATACACAAGTTAGCCTTTAACTCCACCAGCTGTTTATCTCGATGAACAGTAGTGGATGGAAACTTGCATTAATTTGTGTTTTAACTCGCAGTACGTTTGGTTGGAAACCTGCTGAGTGACACCTCCGTAGCTTCTACAGATCTGAACGCAGTGCTTTAATTTGTCTTGATGATCTTGTTGTCTCTCTGGTGTGTTTTTAGATCTTCTTCCAGGAACACGAGGTGTTGCTGAGCAGTGAATGCTGCTGCACGGGCAGCGTCTGGCTTCGACTCACTCATGAAGGAGTGTTTGACCCGCTGCTCACAACCAAAACCACGACCCTCTGCTAAACATAGAGAACCTCAGACTGGAAACTAGAGCGCTTTGCTGTCGTGTTGGAGATCAGGTTGGATGCTACGCAAGCAGGGCCAGGCAGGCGTGACGAACCAAACCACTACTATCATGTTTAGGCGAGGTTTTTCTTTTTTTTCCCTCCTCCTCCCGCCTCCGGTCTGTCAAACACAGGTCTGGCAGCAGGGGGTCATTACTTAATAGAGTAGAATTAAATTGAGAAAACAAAAACAGAGACGAGAGACAAAAACACAGACTGCTCTGTGTGTGAACTCTGTTTTCATAATCGGCTTTTAAATTATGACATTAATCTGCCCAAGTAAAGTTTAGTTTAGCAGAAATAACACTTTAAGGGTTGAATTTAACGTGGAGGTTTTTCTCCTCTGCGCCTCAGTGACGCGCAGAGGAGTGAAAAACACCGAGGAGGATCAATCTGTCACAAGGGCGAGAGTAAAAGAAACCGCAGAAACCACGGCTGCTGGAAAACACGAGATCTACCGGCCCGGAGACCTGAAACGAGGACGAGCCGCCACACGTGTCGTTAGTTTAGAGTTTGAAGTTCGTGGTGTGTTTGTGAGGGAAGGAAAGGACGAAGGAAAGGGGATGTGGGAGGGAGCAGATAGAGTGAGTAAGTTCATCCATCTAATTACTACGCAGCCTCGTGGACTCTTCTTCTGCTGCTGCTACCGTGATGATGGTGATGACCTCCGTGTGATGTCAGCAGGAGGGCTCTGCTTTTATTTATAAAGCTTTAGGAGGCTTCACAGCCGGAGCAGAAGGAGAGAGACTCTCCGGCAAATCTCCAGGACACCAGAGGAGCGAGTCTTCTCCTCAGAGGAGCGAGGAAAATATTTTACTCTTCAGTGGATTCATGATACTCAGGAGACGAGCTCTGAAACAGGTGAGTCCCACGAGCAGGGTAAACAAATAAAAGGCTGTTTGTTTTGTTGTTTACATCCTGGTGTGTGTGCACGGATACGAACCGTGAGGAAGAGGACGGTACTCTGTTCTTAAAATATCCGTCCTTTTTTTCCTTTTTAGGTGTTTTGTTTTCTTTAACTTTTTCAAAAATGTTTTTTCCAATTCCGTAAATTTTTTGCCTTTCTAAAAATATCCTGACTTTTTTCTCGAACGATTCGAACTTTTAAGGCAATTTTTTTTTGACATTATTCTCATAAATCTTTAACTTTATTCTCAAAATATTACAACTTGTTTCTTGTAGATATCACAACTTTTCTCTCATAACTTTTTAACTTTATTCTCATGAATCATTAACTTCTTTCCTGTAAATCTCTGACTTTAGTCTTTAAAATATCACAAACCTCTTTTCAAAACTTTTAACATTCATTCTCACTATTTGGCAGGGCAATCTTTTCACTTTCTTCCCATTAATGTTTGACTTTTTATCAAAATATTACAACTTGTTTCTTGTAGATATCACAACTCTTTTCTCATAACTTTTTAACTTTATTCTCATGAATCTTTAACTTGTTTTTTGTAGTTTATCCTTGTTTACTTTTTTAAATTTTACAACTCTTTTCTCATAACCTTCACGTTTTTGGCAGGGCAAACTTTTGACTTTATTCTCGTAAATCTTTAACTTTATTGTCAAAATAATAAAACTTTGATATTAGAAGTTCCTTGTAAATATCAAAACTTTCCTCTCATAACTTTTTAACTTTATTCTTAAAAAATGTTTACTTATTTCTTGTAAATCTCTGACTGGACTCTTTTTCAAACTTTTTGAAAAATGTATTTTTACTTGTTTTAGTATAAGTAAAGTACAAGTACCTCAAATTTGTACAGTACAGTACTTGAGTAAATGTACTTACTGTCTAATGAGTTTGCTGGCAGCGCGGCGCTAACCATAATCAGATCTAATTAAGCGCAGGGATGTAATTGCCTTAGTGGGACCCAAGAGTGACACACCAGCAGATTATGTACACCCATCAGGGGACATCTGCAGAAGTCGCCCAGAAACGCAGACTGCAGGCGCCTCGTTCCTGCGCTTCACGCCGCGCTAACATGGAGCTTTAATCCAAACGGCTTCAGGAATGAAGATGACTTTTGCTTTTGCTGTTTGATATGATTTGTATGAGATGTTGTTTGTAACTCGCTGGCTCCTTCTGATGTGACGGCACGTTGATGAAAACCGTGTCTGTCAACATTCAGTCACTGAAAAATATTCTTATATTTTCTATATAATATTCTAAAATTAAGGATTATGTTAAATTCATAGTATGGGCGATATAGTTACTATATGCATTATGATTTAATATGTAGTTCACCACTAGGCCTAATATTAAGTCCTTACAGCTGTTTCATTTTTCTGGGGGGGTTTATTCATTAAATCCTTGTTTTTCTTTAATGTAAAAACAGATTCAGATCAGTTTCTCCTGTAGATCAACTTATTTAACATCATCGTCTTCCCTCCTCTTTGTGTCTTTGTTTGGGGAAGTGACCTCTTTAAATGTGGCTCCTTTTCACCTCAATGAGAAGTGAATTCATTGTAATTCAGTTAGAAACTCCTGGACTTTAACAGCTCCTGTGTTTCAGCAGCTTTTTCTGCTCATGTTCAAAACTTTCTGCAGAATCTCTCCCACAGATCTGTGTTCTCTGACAGCTCCAGAGAAAATAACGTCATCATTTAATGAGAATCTTTGAATCTTTGAATTCTCTGCTAGTAGTTTCCCCTTCAGCTCACAGTCCCTAACAGAGCAAGGCTGCTTCAGTTTTTAGATGTTTACATTGTAAAACCAGTTAGTTACCACACAACTGGCGGGTTCACTTGATTCCTGTCACAGGGCGGAGTTGATTCACTCTACAGTCTCCATGCTGCACTAACAATAGACCTCCGGAGACATAAATCTGACGCACGTACAGTTTGGCTGTATTATTTGTGTCCCCTTCAAAAATTGCTCTTGACAAACTTATGTTTATTACCCCCCCAAACTGCACACCTTGACCTTTTAATTCATGTCAATTTTCTGTTCTGATTTAAACAAGTCTGAAGTCAAATTACTGAGAAGGCACCAATCAGAGGCAGCGTTTTTATGATGTAGACTTCTCACAAAGTATTAGTATTTTTAAACTACAAAATACAAAACACTTAAGTATTTTGATACCCAGTATGAAGCAACTTTTATCAGCTACAAATGTCAAAATCTAGTTTTTTAAATATATGTATCCTAAATATTGCCCAACCCTGTTTACATGTCACACGGCCCAATCTGCACATGAAGCGACCCTAAACGGGGTCCCATGCCCGAGCTTGTGACTCCGTGTTTTTGTGGGCTGCACTTTTCATGTTTATGTCAGCTGGTCACGGGGTCAGGCCGGGGAGCAGAAAAACCTCTGAGAATATGTCTGCTGCAGCTTTCAGTGCAGAGAGTTACTGTTTGTGGTCGGCGGTGGAGCAGCATGTGCTCCTGCGGTGGGCGTGTTGTTTAATGCGAGTGAGTAAAACAAGAGGGAGGGAGGGAGAAGGAGTTTCTGTCCATCACAAGAAAAACCCAAAAATGTACATTCCTGGATTCTTGCGTCAAAATGTGTCGCCACCGAGTGAAGCCGGGGAGGAGGAGGGTCGAAGGTAAGCCAGAGGTTAAAATGAGAGAGAGGAAGGCCACCCCTGAGAGGGGAATGAGCGAGACGTCTCATGGTCTCTTCATCATCCCTCAATCATCATCATCCATCATCCTGCCCCCCCCACTCCCGCCGCCGCCTCTCCTCCCCTCTGCTCGCACTTTTCCATCATTTTGAAGCCCGGCCTCCATCCTGATTTACTGCGAGTCACACAGCTGCTGCACAAACCGCCATTAAACGGAGTCTGAGGTCACTTTGTTTCACAGAAACTCTTCATTTAGACCCTAAACTTTAAATCGTTACACTCGCCTTATTCACAGGAAGGTGGAGCGCTCACAAACGTGAGGAGCTTCAACGGGTCAAACGTCTTATCAAACCAAAGTACAAACCTTTGGTGTTGCTTCTCGTCAGACCCTTGTGAAGTCTGTCAGACTGCGTTTCATGTTTTTTAGCTGCGTTCTACATGGATATTTGTTACATGGCTACGGCTGGACAATACGGCCAAAAATGTTAACACGATAAAAAGTTTCATATCTTTCGAGATGATAAATTATTTTATTCAAGTTTAAAGGCTGATTTTTGCTTCTGAGTGAAAGTGGAAAAAACTTGATGGTTAATTGAGGTTTTAAACTTTTCTTTACGGGCGACACTTGAGGCCAAACCGTGGGTCACTTCACAAATCTGAGGTAGAACATTCAAAATACTTTGTCAACAATTATGCACGAGTAAAATTCAGTAAAAGCTTTTTTCAGTCCTTATTCCTCAACAAAATAAACATCTTAATAAAACAATTAAGTCCATTTATTGAATATTTATTGAACATTTTGATATATCCTCTCCGCCGTGGTGCCTGGACCAGTTGATGAAATGATAACAGCCTTTAAAACAGCCGCACCAAATCCACTGAAAAAACACTCGTAAAGTTACTCACCAATCTGAAAGGCATCCGACGAGCCTTTTTCTTATTTCTTAAGTCTTTTTTCTTATTTGCGACCCTCTCCTCCGGTTCTTTTCTCTCTTGTCTCTTCCTGAAACAGCTTTTATGTGTGGACGGCATGGCTGCTGGCTTGCACGTGTGCTCTGCTGGTCTACTGATCAGATTTTACATTTCACCTGGTTTCTGGAGTCTTGTCACATGATCAAATAGAAGTTTAAGATTGGGCATTAATTTACATATTACCCAGCAATCGTCACTGCATTTGTGGGCTATGTGACACGAATACCAAAGAAAATAAAACTAAATTCATTCAGTTGAATCTGTGGAATCAGTTATTTTATTATTATTATTTTACTGTATACCTTATAGCATACTGCTTGCTGCAGACTGCACTGTCTATACCTACGGCCCTGGCCTTAACCTAGAGCAACAAAGCTATGTGACGTTTAGACTCCACTGCTTCGTCAGATTGGAATCCCCTCCTACTCATGAGTTGTAAGACTCAACCTTGCCAGATTCCCAGAGAACACAGATATATGCTAACCTGACGCCTGAGCCGTCTGCCTTATCAGTCTTACGGTTGTCTCCCTAACAAGGACAGTTTTGTGAGATGAATAACCGGAGCTGGAAGGTCACTTGTGGGGTCAGCTAATGAGTCCAAGCTAGACCTGTCTTACGTCTCCCTGTTACATCAAATAAGCCCCCTAAGACAGAACAGCAAAACCTCACGTTGGTGAAGCCGGAACAAGACAAGCAATTAATAAATGGTCAAAAATAGCTGCAGATTCATCAACTAATAGGCTGATCCATGATGATGTAAGGATTTTGATCTTTTTAAAAGGTTTGTTTGTTTTTAAAGGGATCTGGGGAGGCTGACCTGACGGGGTGTGCAGCACGGCGGTGTGGTGGTGGGGGGGTAACAGTACGTACCTTTGTTTTGTGTATGTCGAGCTCTGCCAAGACGCAGCAATTTTCTAAGAATCTGAAACAGCTTTCCTGGCTCGGACCCCACATGCTGCCGGCAGCCAGGAAAATCCTTTTTTTCCCCTTGTACCTGTTTACCTGCAGGTAAAGTAGCTTTCACAGTGCGCTGCACAAGCTGGGCGTCGGAGGAGGTGGAGGGGGGGGTGGAGGACAGGTAGTCTTCCTCACCGCTGATCCCAGACACTCTTCCTTTTGTTCTGGTGGATTAAAACTCTGCCTGGACTTTGTGTTCCCGAATCGAGTCCAACTGGAGGAGCTCGTAAACTGGAAGGAACTTGACTAATTTGCAGACAAACTGGGGGGAAAACTGCTCCCATGATTCTCCCTGGCACCAATCAATTCACCATTCACCATCAAAATGGTGACTTTAATGCACCAAACGATGACTTGGAAAGGAACAATGGGTTCTGTTTATGATCCGTAATGAATGAAAAGAGCAGCAGGAAGGTTTGTTGCATCACCACATCCAGAGCTCGTGTTGGCAGCCTGCGTATTTAACAAATAATGTGTTCATTGTGTGCTTTTTATGTTCATGCACTGACCTTTACAGTGGAGCTGCTATTTCTGGGTAAAAAAAAAAAAAAATCAAGGACGCATCAATAGACTGCAGTCGCCAAGGCTGAATGTTTGAGATAATTGAGTAAATTGAAAACAGCCTGCCTAAACTCAGCCAGTCGACTTAGTGTTGAGTCAGAGAACAAACTGTAGGGAAGCCCTGATAAATATCTACATCCATTCATAGGATTTCCCCCCAGAAGAAAAGTCATCTTTTCTCTTCCGGGCATTTGAAAGACCTCTTTCGAGGAGCGCTGCCCGTCTGAAACCCCCGGAGGCCGCCTGTAACGTTAGCTAAACATTTTGTTAGCGCACGCTGGGCTAACCCTCGGACTCTCATGCTGCCCTTTATGCTTTATGTGTGTCCACACTCAGCTTAAGGCAGAGGGGAGGTTACACTGATTATCATTGCTAACCTTACTCTCACTTCTCGCCGCCCTGCCCCTTCTGAAACAGTGACGGTCTGCCTGTTTAGCTAATTTTAGAATTAAATCCTCTTTATTGGAACAATCAACAGCTCCAGGATTTCGTGGGTCTTTTTTTGTGATTGTTGCGGCCTAAAATGTCTCATTTTACGGAAGTAAAAAAAAAAAAAAAGTTGCTAAGTTTTTGGTCCTTTTATTATTATTTTTTTTTTGCAGTGAAAACTGATTGGTCGAAATTGCAAGTTGCGCTTAATTCACAGGGATTTGTTGAATTTGTGTTAATTGCTGTGATCATCCTGGAGGGACTGGAACAGTAATTAACCTCATTAGTCAACGATCAGGCTCAAAACGGATGACGCTGTACATTTTGGCACTTTCAGCGGCAGAAGCTGGAAATTTCCCCCATTTATTCATTATGTTCTGTGATCTATTCCAGCCTTTCCCTTCAGGTGCTAACTATGTTTTTTTGTGGTACACACAGGCTGTATTGGAAACCTCCGACAAATACTGCAGTATGTACTGATGTGGCCTAAATGGAGGATTCAGTATGCAAACAAAAGACCAGCCTACCTCACGTACTGTGTCCTAAAACTGTGTCAAAATCTTTACTTAATCAGTCAACATCGCTGCGTCCGCGGTGGACAAGCAGGAAGACGCCCGCTCTGTCCCTGATAGAAGAAATACAACTCTATCACATTTAGACTCTGTATGTTGTGTTGCTCGCTGACAGGTTAACGTTGCTGTCTTTTCAATTTAAACAATTTATAATAAACAATTTAAACAATTAAGAGGCTTAATATGCGGGTAGTAGGACGAACGCAGCTCCTCACACAAGATTAATTTAGAAACTTCTACTTAAAATAAAAAATAAATCCATATTACAGTTTTGTACTGTGTACTCTTATTAAACGCAGTATGTAGTGCATACTGCGTACAGTACAGTAATATCCATCAAGGCTGTTGTTTCTAAACATGCTTTGACCTCAGCATGAACATAGTACTGGCATATAAAAATCGTACAAGTACCCATAATTCTCCAGAAGTGAAATGTTGATGCCGTTTGCTCGTGCAAACATTTTTCCCCCCACAACTGATTTTCACACAGATGTCAGCGGTAAGACCCTCTGTGTGTGAGTGTTGGGCCGGTTTTCTCTCTCGGAGTTCTGTTTTTAATTGTCGGAGGCGACAGCTGGAACACATTGCTGATATTTCAACACGTGTCAGTCAGAGCGGTGGAGGGGAATGGCGCTGCTGCCCGCAGTGTTTGTCTGACTTACTGCTGTTTGCTCTCTAGAACGCAGCGAAGGCGTGGAGGTTAACTCAGGAAACTCCTGAAGCCGCCATGCGCGCATTTTTAACATGATTACTTTTCTAATTAACTCTGATAAAGTTTTTTTACTAACAGAATGGGACTTTTCTGATGAGAGTCAGTTCTTCATCTTGTATTTGTAGTGAGTCCATTGTCTTATATGGAGAAACAAAACATTCACACAGATTCCCTTAGCGTGCATGCTGCCAGAGCAATTTTCTGTGACTTAACTTTGCAATTACAATAGGGCTGCTACCAACGATTGTAAATATTTTCCTTATCGATTAATCTGTCGCTTATTTTCTTGACTAATCAATTAGTCTTTAGGTACGGAAAATCAAATCAATCAGTGTCTCCCAAAGCCCAAGGTGACGTCCTCAAATGTCTTGTTCTGTCCACAACCCAAATAAATTCAGTTTACTGTCACAGAGGAGCAAAGGACGCTGGAATCAGAGAATTTGGACACTGGTTATCATAATTGTTGATGATTAATTTAATACTTGACAACTATTAATTGACTAATCATTGCAGCTCTAATTTACAACCAAAACTTATGAAATAGAGACAGTGACGAGAGAAAGTCACAACAAAAATTTGGCGAGTGCAGTTTGCAAAATGAAATAAATCCAGCAAATGTCCTGTGATCGAATGCCAACGTATCGCATTATTTCGCTATTTGCTTTTAGTAGGAGTCACCAAAGTCACGAATTTTCAAATCTTACACATAGTGGGCAGCCCCGCCCTAAAGCCTCCCCTGCTTCCTGGTCTCTGTTCCTCTAAATGGGACCATAATTTACTAAATGAACATCATGCTGTGTTGAAGAAGACTTGAAACTAGCGACTGAGACCAGAAACTCATCTGGAAAGTGTTTACTGAGGGAATAAATCAGCTGACAAATAGAAACATTTTCTCATAGACTTCTATACAATCACACTTCTTTCTGCAGCCGCTGGAGTCGCCCCCTGCTGGCTGCTGGAGAGGACGCAGGTTTAAGTTACTTCTGCACTGGCCTCACTTTGCAGACCAGAACCAACATAATGAAGACTTTTATTTATTATTGTTTAAGTAGTATTGGGTGCTGTGTGACTGAGATGACCGGGTTTACGTATCATGATGTAGATCTGTACCACAGTGATGGACAGACTGGGAGAAAATCCTGCTTCCTGTTTAATTGCCAAGGCTTCAGCTGTATTTTGTGCTCTTTTATTTCATCAGGCTAATAAATGCAGCCCAGTACGAGAGGTTACATAAGAGCGAACTGAGCCACAGAGCAGCGACAGCTTTGGTGGTCTGAAGCTGTTTGATCCACAAACACAAGGAATGTTTCCACCCAGAGCCGGACTTAACGCGATCAGATCAGATTAGATTCCTGTAATCGAATGTTAGGATCTGCGTGGGAGCGTCGGATGGAAATAAAAGTATTAAAGAACATGAGAATGAGGTTAAAGAGGATAACAGTTAATTACAGCAAGGAGAGAGCAAACTGACATCAGCGCTAATGTGTATCATGAACGCTTCACCTCATCTGATGTGCACATGGTAGACATTTCTTATCTTATACTTTATTGGTCCCTGAGGGGATATTTGTCTGTTCTCTGCATTTAATCCATCCTAATTAGGAGCAGTGGGCAGCCATTGATTGGTTCAGAGACGGGTCTGTGTTGGACTTGAACCCACGGACTGACCTAATGCTCACTCTGAGCTTATCATAGTGAAGATGGCAGTGTGCTTTAAATTAACTACGTCGACAACATTTAAAAGTAAATTGGGCGTGATTGTCGGAAAGTTACCAAACATTGTCGGATGTTTTATTTAGTTTCGCCTGAAATGACATCAAAGGTTTTCCAATATTTGGCTGCTGTTTGCAAAATTTATTTTGTATTTACTGATTTTCAAACTGAACTCGGCAGCTTTTTATAGAAGACAAGAGCAGCAAATGTTGTACTCTGAAAGGGGCGGAGCATAACCTGGACGTGGGAGGGTCTTATTTAAATTAGTTATTAAAGCCTGAAATGGGTATGGGTTGATCAGAAGTTGCTATATTTATTTGAAAACTATTTAGAGACTTAGAGCAATACATTTCATTGCAACACTAAGATGATATTTTTTTAATTATAAAGGTTCCTATATCAGGGTGTCTTAAAAGGTAATAAATCAATTCTGCGAAAATTGAGGCCATTAAAAAGTCTTAATCGCCTTTTAACAAGGTATTAAATTTTGAAGATATTTTTTTCAATGTGAAAATCCTGTTTGTTCAAAAGTTTGTTTGCTAAAAGTGCAGGTGAACGTATTTATTTATAATACATAGCCAAAAATACTAGACAGGCAGTGAGTAGCAACTGTACCGAGCGCCTATTTCACTCTTAAACGCTCCAAATAATAGATCTGTGCAAACCGGAAAATTATTTAAGAATACAACCGACCATAATCTCCCACCCCGCCGGACTCGCAATGCTAATCGTCCAAAACATAGTCGGAGTGGCGATCAGGAGTAACGGGATTAACCCGGTGGGCCGGCTGCCAGCAGCTGAATCAGTAAGACCGAAGACAACAGGGAGAATTCTAACGTTAGCTGGCTATTTAGCTAAATCGGTGCTTTTTATTGAAACAAATTCAACTTTTCATAAAGCCGATGCTCTCGTCAGTGTCAGTTTTTGTGAACAGATCAATCACAGCTTGGATGGAGCGGGATTAAAAAAAATCTTGATGTGCTGCAACAAACTTTAGAAATTTTGAACTCATTGTTCTGCATAAACGGTTCTGATTATTGACGAGTTAGTAGCCTGATCAAAATCAAGGTCAGAGACTCTCATGTAGCCTGGAGCATTTTTCTTGCACAAAGTTAATGAATAACATTTTTTAATTAATATTAAACTAGTGTTAAGTTATATTCTATTATATGAAATTATATTGAATATAGTAGCATAATGAATATATTAATATCAAACTTACAGTTTACTATTAAATTAACAATGTACTTTTAACTTAATGTTATACTAATACAGTCATTTAGACTAGAAATATATTTAAATTCCTTTAAAAACTCAAATGTCCCTCATAAAGTCCCTATCAGGGTGTTCAGAAATATCAAAATCATCAATACTTTATTGATCCATGCTAAACAAAGCATTAAAGACATAGAAATAATAAAAAGTTGGCAAGTAGAAAATATAAAAATATGAGTAGAAGTGTGGACAAACTGCACATGCAGTATTCCTACAGTATGTGACAGAATAGGTATGAATAAATAAAAATAGTGTGGATTATGTTGAGAGGATTTAAATCCATTTATTGTTAAATTAAAATTTGCAGTATTGGGACAGAATAAACCAAGACTTTGCACATTATTCAAGTAAAGAAAGTTGTACATGGTTGTTCACATGAAAAATGACAAAGGTAGTTTCAGAGTTCACCCGCTGCCTTGAGACGTAACCAAATGTCTGTGACCTCATGATCAGCTTGGTGTCAGGAGGCTGAGCGTTATACCTGAGACAGAACACCTGACTCTCAGGTCTTCAGTGGGCATGTAAAGGGCAGCGATGGCCCGGAGTCGAACCAGCTGTCACTGTGCATCACACAGCAAGAGCTTCAAACAGGAAATACCTCCGAGTCTTAACACGGCCATAAAGTCACCAGAAGAGACTTGTGCCATTCACTTTTCATAAACTTATATTCTAATAATAAACTAACACAAATGTCTGCCTGTAAAATTAAATTTGTGTCACTGAGATTTTGTTTTTTTAAAGTTTTTTTTTTAGTTTCTTTTTATATATATTTATTTTTTTATATTTTTTGTGTCTAGTATGTCTTACCAAAAGTCAGATCTTTGATCCAAAAATAGTTCTGCTAATTTTTGAATGTGCTCTTTTTACGGTCTGCTTGTTTTTAGACATTTAACATTGATTAATTTGTTACATAATAAAGGGATTTGTTGTAAAATGTTTATAGGGATCAGAAAAAGGTATTTTAGTATTTTAGTTTGTTTTTGTGTTGTCTTTATCATTATCATCTTCTTCAGAGTAATAACAGTAAACTTTATTTATGTATCACTTACATGCACAAAGTTCTTTATATTACAATCACAAAAAAACTTTAAAGAAAAATATTAACAGTTGTTTTTACAGTCAACATTAACATAAGGCCCACCAAGAGGACGGGCTGTTTTTTTTGGCACTAATCACCCCCCATAGTCTTTAAGCTGTGTTGTCTGAATTACTTGTAGTGTTTGTTTTGTCACATTCTTTTTTTTTGTGCATGTTTGCCTTTATGTCACCTTTGCTTTTGTTTTAAATTTCTTTTGTTTTCCTCCTTTTTTATAGATTTGTTTGCTTGTTGTCATTTTGTTTGTTTTTGTGGCTGACTAATCATAACTACGCGAAGTCGTCTCATTCTCTAAGCATGAATTTATTTTCTCAGCCTTGATCCTGAAATATTAAACACCAGACTCGTGATTGAAATAGACAAACCAGTGAACTATTTCTGGCACTAATTGACCTCCATAGCCCCGGCTGTGGTTTCAGGTCGACTCCCTGTGTGCTGCTCGAGTGCCACCTTCCTGCCGTTTCTTTTTACTATGTGAGTCCTCCACATTAGGTGGGCAGAGACATCATTAAGGGCCCTCCTCTTTGTTAAGACGTCCTCCCCTTCCCTTCGCCTCTGACCTTCTCAGGCAGCATGCAGCAAACGTTCCCATCAGATCGACCTGCAGCAGTCGCAGCAGCAGCAGCAGCAGCAGCAGCAGCAGCGCAGCCTCAGCTCGTCCCGCCGCTGGCTGCCCTGCCGTCACTCTAACGCTCACCTTTTAACCGCAGGACACCTGGAGGACTGCTGGAGCTGCAGCTGGACTTCTTCTTCTCCACTTAATGGAGTTTTTAAACTGAGGAACATAAATTAAAAAACTAAAAGACGAGAACTTGGATGTCTTTTGGCTCGTGGTTTATTTTTTTCTCTCTCTGTAAGGTGTCTTCACCTGGATTGTGTCTCCTGAGACGATCTTTACTTGTGGTGGAAAGTTTGAAAAAGGACATAAGTGAATTTCTTTCTGTTTATCTTTTTTTCCGTGCTGGAAAGACACTGCTGTGGGAAAGTAAGTCCCCCCCCCCCCCATCCTCCTCTCCTCTCCCATTAACTCGTCTTTTGTTTTGGTTTGTTTAATTTCAGCTTTGTTGTGGTTCTGAAACATGCAGGACCGGTTTCTGCAGCCGCCTGGTCTCGTCTGCAGATTGTGAAGTGAAGACGGGTTAATCTTAGACACAGATGCTGCAGGATGAAACGGTTCAGGTATAAAAGGACGAGTTTTCAGCTGTTTGTTTGTTTCTTTACAGAAAGAAGATGTTCTGCTCCAGGAGAGTCCTGCAGCAGTGGTGCTTCGCTCTCTTCCTCCTCTGCTCCCCGGTGCCGCACTTTGGACGGCCAATTGATGCCCTGAGCAGCAGAATGTGAGTTTGCATTTTATTTTTTTGCACACTTTTCCCTCTCTTTCCACTTAAAACCATCAGCCTGTGTTCCTCAATCAAGCTCGGGGGAGCTGAAAAAGCTCTAAGAAACTCCCAGATAGTGTTTTTTTCTCCGATATTTGCGCATTTATTTTCATTTATTTTCCAGCTCCCACCCTCCTCCTCCTACACGGTGGGCGAGCAAAGATGGAAAAAGTGTTCATTTGTGAAATGTGCCGGCAGCTGTTTAGTTAGCCGTCGCCCACCTGTGTGTTTACCTAAAGCAGAAACCGTCCCAGTGAGATAAACTCCCAGCAGCTCCGGCTGAAACCCTCGCCGCCCCAGAGGGGTTGTTCCTCCTGAGCGTTCAGATCTCTGTCCCGGCAGAACACATCTGCATGTTGGTGTCCGTCCCTGCGAAGGAGGGAAATGAATAATGCTGATGTTCGGCTCGGCTGAGGACCAAACCAAAGCTGCTGCTCCTGCTGAGGCGTTCGATGCCAAGCAGAATAAACGTTCTTTCAAGTTGTTAGGCCAGAATGTTAAACACACTCTGAGAGCCTTGGAAAGATCATATCGCTGAGACGGTTTTTGGACGTAATCAGGTTTTAATGAAACAGTGGGAAGATGCTCTGAAGGCAGGCAGGTTTTCTGGATTTCTGTAACTCTTGAAACAATCTGTAAGCAGGATTTTCTGTAAGCGTCTGGCCTCGCTGACTGACGTCTCGGGGGAGAGAGATCACATCTGAAATGCATTTTGGTGGCGGCAGTTGCAGTTTTGAGCCCGGCTGCTGAAGGAAGAGAGTCAAGTCTTTAAAGTGATTCAGCCCGCGTGTCGTCCAGGTTTACGTTAACGCTTTCCACATTCGGGACAGGAGACGTTTCTCTCAGCGTTGGGGGGGGGCTGTTATGCTTGTGTCAGGGGAAATGGAGCTGCACCCGTTGTATGATATGCACTTAATAGGATTTCAGGACGGGGTTAACGCCGCCGGAGTGGAAAAGAAAACACGGGCGCGATGAAAACCGTGAGGTAGAAATCACACGGCGGTGGAAGCTCACCGACCTCTGACCCTCCTTCACCCGCCGCTGTGGCCTTCCATCAGAAAAAGGCTTGTAGGCTTTCGGAAATTAGATTTAGTTTGAATTTGGCACAGAGGAGACGTTAGAGAGGGTGGTCCCGAACGATTTTGGCTCCCAAAGTTTTTGGGTTAAAAATCCAGTGAACACATGTTTCTAATACGAACAGAGCTGCAACGATTAATCCATTACATAATTAGTAAATCTAAAGAAAATACACTGACTGCTGTTTTGATATTTTAATAGTTTAAACTCTGATGTGAGGATTTGCTGCTTTTCATCTGAGTGAACTGAATATTTGGGGTTTTGGTTGGTTAAACACAACAAGACATTTGAAGATATTTTAAGATAGTAAATTTTATATTTTTAATGTCATTCCAAGCATATAACTGGCAGATTAATCGCTAATGAAATTTTAGTTGCAGCCTTAATTTTTGTGCCGCCTGAATTTTGGTTCAGATTCTGAACAAAACGTTGATCTAATCAGCTCTCTGAGCTGAACTTTTAAATCAGGAGCTCTGATCAAAGAATAAGTGAGAGCGATTTGGAATCAGACGTTTTTCTCCTCAAATGTTTATTTTGAATATTTTTTCAGAAGCTTGAACCTGGAAAGTCCACAGAGTCGCATTACTGCTGCGCCATGGTTTTGTTCCGTCCTCTGCCGGGCGTCAACTTCCACGTCTTGGCCTTTTGTTAATTTGTCCTTTTTGTTCTTCTCTCCCAGTTTCGTGCCGGTGTTTGGGCGTTAGGCCTGATTTTGATGACTTGTTTAGATTTGTTTATTTGGCAATTAGCGCTCGCTTTTTCTGCTTCCACTATAATTAAGTAGACTACATATTTAAATGTTTTCTGTTTTTGTCCGTCTGCACAGGGTGTTTTATTCTGAAAATTAACCGGGTTCTTTATTCTGTGTCTGACTTCCTGCCCGGTTTGATCTGCTCTGTGCAGCTTGACGCGGCTTCCGTCAAAAGTGATGGCCGGGGTTTCTCAGGAGCGTCTGGCTCCGTAGCTCAGGGGTTAGAGCACTGGTCTTGTAAACCAGGGGTCGTGAGTTCAAATCTCGCCGGGGCCTTCAGCTGTTTTAAGTAATGACTCCCAGGATGTTAAAAAAATTCAATCTCAGTTACAAACAATCTTAAATCACACTCATCAACTCCAGGTGGTGCTTATAAATGTGATCGTGTTTGACCAGTAGGTGGCGCTGCTGCAGAATCATGATGGATCTCAATGACGGAGAGTTCAGGTGTTTTTTTAACTTGGATTTCGCAAACGTCAGTCGGTGTTGAAGTGACTGGTAAGATGCGTCGGCCGTGAACTAAAAAATCTCTGCTGGAAACAAGGGAGAGGAGTTTGTTGTTGGCGAAGGAAAGCGCCGCCGCCGGCTGAAGCATCTACTTCACGGATTCAAACCTTTCTGTACCTACGAGTCATTTCAACACCAACAAATGTGTGTAAGGGTTTAAAATCACATAAATGATCTTTTAATATGATGAATACCAGAACCGTGCATCAGGCCAGGTCACTCTGTCAGGATTCGATGTCCGAGGCCTCGAGTTCGGGAACCGAAAAACATTTGAGTGCGAGCCAAAGCGGCGGCGGGAAATGACACGCTGCTGGTTTTTAGGAAACACACTCATTCTTTCATCCCTCTCCCACAGAGACAAACAATTAACATCAGGTAGGACGGGGAGCGTTGGCGCGCTGCCACCTCAGGATGTGTCAGGGCCATTTTCCTCCTCCTCACTTCTGGAAACTGTTTGATGTGAGCTTTATTAAAAAAGGTAAAACAGAGCTGGATCACTTTTCAAAGACGTGCGCTCCCCGGGAGTGTGTTTCTTTTCTCTTCAGGCCTGAGAGTTACAGGAAATATCTGTATGCATATAAACAAAAGCTGCTCTCAGGGGCTTCCTCTGCGTTTGGGAGGTGAGTTTTTGTTCAGGATATTTTTGTTATTATTATTATTCAGCTGAAAAATACACTCCCACCTTGCAGAAGGAAGAGAAATGATTCATTTTACTTCCTTTACTACTAGCTGCCTCCATAACAGAATCCAAATCAAACTGTAAATAATTTCTAAGGAGTTCTGTGGAGGTGCACGCCCTCCAGATAAAGCTGACCTCTCCAAAGGGAGGAGGAGGAGGGCATCATGGGAAACTGACAGCTGAAGGGCGGCGCTGAGCTCTAATCAGCCGTCGGTATCTCCCATTGAAGCCGGCGTGTTTGTGTGCTCAGACACCTGAAGTGTTTGGCCGGCGTTGGTGCTCGGCGGTTCCCAGGCTTCGGGCCGTGCCCCTCTGCCTCTCTGTTTGGATAAGAGTTAAGACTCTGAGTAACGTGACGCCGCGGCAAAGCAAAGCCCGAATCCTTCTAACAGGAGAGCCGGAGCTCCTCTTCTTCTGTCGAGTCATCTCTTCTTCTTTTGTCATGCCTTAAAGTCCAGTGTTGTTTCACTCTGTAGTTTGTATTTGTATTTCAGCTGCCAACGAGCAGGTCGGTGTCTGTTTTTCAGTTAGACAAAAGCATCTGCCAAATTAATTTAACACAAAGGGCAATCAACACGTCTCAGAAACACCACAAATTTCTATGAGGTTTGGTGTGAAGTTCAGCCAAGGGCTGAGTGTCTGCTTTTCTGCGCCGATAGCTCCACCGTGTGGACAGACAGCGTCACCATGTGGACGTTTCAGGGCCCGCTGAGCACAGGGCTCTATAGCTCAGGGGTTAGAGCACTGGTCTTGTAAACCAGGGGTCGCGAGTTCAAATCTCGCTGGGGCCTGTGTCAGCTTTTCCTTCAGGATGATCAAAGCTCGGTGTTGTTTCAGCGTGTGATACTGTAAGTACATGCAGAACTGCTGGCTGTAGGTCGCATGAAAGAAACATGATGAATAAGAATGAGGAAGTGAGCTGTTGCCAAAGGAACAAGTTTATTTGTTTTAGGTGCAGATTTTTCTGAGGATTATATATTTATTTTTGGCACATTAATATTTGATAGTTGAATGAGTTTGTCTTTGTAAACTAAAAGAAGTTGTGGCTCTTGTAGCTTCTTTCTCTTCTAAACCAGGAGTCACAAGTTCAAATCTCGCTGAGGCCAAAGAGTTTTCTTTCAGAATGTATACAATTCAGTATAAATTAAACTCTTGTACAATTACAAACAACCTCAGACACACGTACACACATCAAACTGTAAGTGATCCAAATAAATGATCCAAACTCTCTTGAGATTTTGCAGGATTCAGCGCAGTAGAGGTGAGATTGCCTGACAGGATTTGAGTATTTGCTCTCTTGAGTTCGGCCCCAAGTCTTTCTTTTTTTCCCCTTTCTTTCGGAGAGTTTGTGGCTCCAGTTGTTTTTTATCCCTCGGCGTCTGAGTGCCATGAATCTGTCAGTTAACTTCCATATTAATGAAAAGTGAAGGGCCAGAGGATTTGCTTAGCTCACAAGTGCCATGATCGTATTAATGAACAATCAGAAGGAAAGCTGGTATTTTTCTGTGAAAAGAGAAAACTCATCTGGACCTCCTCATGCAGGGTGGAGATCTTTGGTATCAGTTTTAACAACCCTGGAAACAGATCCAGCTCCTGCGGTTCGATGAATCATGTCTTTCACTGCATGGATGCAACAGGGAATTGTTGGAAAACTGCTGCTTTCATTCTTCTGCTTTCGCTGCCCTCTGCAGGTCAAACAAGAGATCTTCCAAATGCAAATTTCCACTTTTATGTACACTGACGGTCAAAGTCTGCAGGACGTGCCATATTTACGCACTTTTATCTCATTTATAATAATGCACTACTGTCTCTTTCAGCAGGAGAAGTGCTGCCATTTAAATGCATTTTTATTTAATTCCCTCCCGTCTCTAGGAGGTACAGATACTCGAAATATGTGAACATGAAAGACATTTATAATTGAAAGAAATATTCTGTGTGATTTTTTGCAGAAAACGGTCCGTGACTCACGCTCAGCTGATGCACGACAAAGGCCGGGCGCTGCAGGACTTTAAGCGCCGCATGTGGCTGCAGGAGCTTTTGGATGAAGTCCACACGGCGGAGATACGCGAACTCCCGGTCCGGACCACCGGCGGAGGCGGGAGCAGCAGCGGCGCAGGCGTCGGGCTCCCGGGTGTCAGCCTGGGCATCAACCTGAGCACCACCGGCAGCACCCTGCACTCCAAACCCCCCGGAGGGACCAAGAACCTCCCCATCAGCTTCAGGCTGGAGGAGGAGGAGGGCACCAACCTGCCGCAGGAGACCAACAAGTCTCAGACGTACAAAGACGGCGTGCTGAAAGCACCCGGCAAGAAGAAGAAGAAAGGGAGGTCCGGGAAGAGGCGGGAGGGAGAGAAGAGGAAGAGGAGGGCGCGTTCTTTGGGGTGGAGGCTGGAGGACGAACCCGGGAGTGGACTCCACCTGGAGTGGAGGTCTCTGCTCGGCCTGCAGAGGGCGCTGCTTTAAAACGCTGTCAGTCTCTGACAAAGGTGGGTCCTCGGCTCAGAGTCTGAGTTTTAAGAGAACAGGAATATCAGGGCTGTAGCCAGGAGTCTCTAACATGACCCCAGGTAAACAGGTCTAAATTAATTCCTTTGAATCTAACCGTTCCTGCAGAATCACTCACAGCAGAATCTGATTCCAGTTTGAGTCAGTATTTCTGGCCGTCGCTGACTTTCACTGACCTTTGATCAACCAAGAAGGTCTCTTGAGATCTAAATCTGTGTTTCATGA
The DNA here is from genome assembly GCF_014851395.1 of Micropterus salmoides. Taxonomy (NCBI): domain Eukaryota; kingdom Metazoa; phylum Chordata; class Actinopteri; order Centrarchiformes; family Centrarchidae; genus Micropterus; species Micropterus salmoides. Next base: position 2,342,590 of record NW_024044681.1, read on the forward strand.
GAGGCGTGGCCGAAAGAAAAGACAAAAGCCTAAAAAGAAACTAACCAGCTCGGCAATAAAGTCCTTTTTCTCAGATAAACTTCCAGTAATGTGTAAGTTTCATCTTCGTGGTGTTTTCATGAGGGTAAAGTTTAATTTTTCAAACAGAATGTGTTTGTTTTAAAAGACGAGGTACAGGGATAAAACACACTGTCCATAACTTAAGACCTGCATGTTTTAGGTCTTTACATTTATCTAGAAATAAAAACAGAAACTTGCAGTTAAAATACAAACCCAATGCCAACACCCACCTACACCTGATGCTCCTTACCTGTGACCTGCAGAGGAGACAGAATAAATAAACTATCCTTCAGTTTCTGATCAATTTCTAATGAAACGGGTTGAAATCTAAGCTCAGCACTTCTTTAGTATTAAAGCCAGGTAATAAAATCTAAATTATAAAACTATTTAAAGTCATCGTAACATATTGTGTTTGAGTGAACTAGAGATTACTGAGCAAATATCCACTAAACTGGTTAGCTTAATGGATTCTTGTGAGTAGAATTATTGTATTACTCCAGCTTGAATAACGTTTATTGTATTAAATAACGTACATTTCTTAAACACTATTAATGTCCGTGTGTTTAATGTGAATGCTGATGCTTCTGTACTGAGCTAACCTGTGTCTCCGTCTTTGTCTTTCAGAAACCGCTGGACTGGACTCCTAAATACTCTCGTTACAGTCTTCTGTAATAGTGATTGTTTGGAAAGAAATTGGAAAATATTTATTGTCTGTAAATATTCTAAATATAGCAGAACAAATAGCAGAATATGATAAAAAAAAAAAACGTATTTGATGCTCTGTGAGGCAACAGATTTTAATCTTTGTGAATCCTTGCTTTTTTCTTTTTTATTCCAATTATGTCAGATTTTTTTTGGCGGTAATTTATTTTGTCTGAATGGTGTATTTATTTTGTAAATGTATCGAGGTGCTGCTGACCTTCTATATTTTTGTACCATATTGCACTTTAGATATATAAATATAAATATATATACCATTAATTTTGTTCATTGTTTTTGTGGTTGATTGAAATGAAGTAAAAACGACGGTCGTCACTCTGTGTTACCTTTCAGTTTGATTCTTGACCTTTTGCTCTGCTCAGATGTCCAGTTTTTTTTTGTTTGTTTGTTTCTTTGCTGCTGTTTCTTCAGATGTTTTGCGGCTCTGACTGAAGGTTTTTGTTGTCTCACTTCTGTGTTCGACCCTTCAGTGTTCTCCGGTTCGCCCGCTTTGCTTCTCAATGCCAAAGTTCACATTTGTACATAAACCAAACACGGCTCGATATTGTTGTTTTTTGGCACTTGCACTGAGATAAACACCCTGTACTGAACGGATTAAACATTTGACAGTATCCTCCTCGCAGTCTGCCCTGTCTTTGATGTCTGTCCTATTATTGGTAATAAGAATGCATGAATTCACAGTCGGGGGCTCTAAAGTCCTCATCTGCAGCTTCATCTGGTGGCGTCCCCCAAGGTTCTGTCTTGGGTCCTCTGTAAGTTGCCTCAACATCTTGCAAAAATGTCCATTTCCAATAAGTTCTTACACTCTAATGAAGATTGGATGGCAGATTATTTCCCATTAATCTCAAGCCAAGTTGTGGAATCGCTCGAGTCTTTTACTAAAAGCTGTATTCACTGATCTTTTGCCACCAAAGGGCAGAAAAACATACCTAAAAATTACCTTACAGGCTTCAAGCTAGAGCTGCAACAATTATCTGAGTAATTGTAAATAAATCGACCCACTCATCCGATGGGTGTTGGTTTACAGTTTCTATCTGAGACAGACTCTCGGCTCCTCTGTGGCTCTGAACATTAAACTTTCTGGAAGTCTGAGTCATGTTGGTTCAGAAACATGAAAGTTTCCACTGAAAGCTGGACTGAAGCATGTTTCCAACACAGACTGTAACACATCACTCAGCAGTTACTAAAGTCAGTGTATCATTCTTGCATCAGTCATCTGTGTATTTAATACATTTAATAAGCACATCCTACTCTAATATCCTTTTAAATTAGCCCAGTGTCAGTGTTATTTTTATGTTACTGATGGGTTAACACTAAAACTAAAATATGGTTATTTCGACACACTGTGCCAAAGTTTTATCTTAATAATGAATGAATATGACATTCAAAACTGCAAATAATTCACATATTATTAACAGTCAGTAACAAACACTGACATGTATATTGGACAAGAGTGGATTATAACAGTTTGCAAACATAACAACCTGTTGTTTTGCACAAGAGTAAATCTATTTAAGTGTTCATTTTGTGTTGTTTTTGTGAAGCTGCAGAATGAATAGAGTCTAAAACTAATTTTTCTTGAATAATATATATAAACATAATTATTTGTCGGTTTTATACCAAATCTGTAACTGCAGATTGTGTAAGTTTCATCTTTGTCTTTCATCTTATGTAAAGTTGAGTTGTTTTTTTAAATATCTTTTATCATTCTCATTTTATGTGGTGTTTTATCTGTAAATATGTGGGGAAAAAAGGATCTGTAACACATACGAGTGGTATAATTTGAATAAATCCATGACCAATCTGTAAATGTCTGGCCATTTGGTATATTATCACAATAAAACCAAAAAAAATCTATCTGACTCTTATTAATGTGCTGGACACTGGATTTGTGGGATATGCAAATAAGTGCATATTTAATGAGGATATACCTCATTTGCATATTAAAAATTAAAAACATCATAAATGCATTTTAAAAAAGCTTCTATTTATGTTTACATTTAGCTTGTAAAGTTTAATTGTGATATGAGTAAAGTTGGCTGTGGTAAACTTAGAAATATCAATATTCTCAGGTTCTGCAGTTAGAAGGAGCTTTTTGTCCAAAGGTTGTGGCAGAGAGGCAGCAGGGCAACTCTCAATGCCCCTGTGGTGTAACATGACTCGACCTATTTGGCAAATTCTGGTAAAACAAAGTGCATTTTTAAAAAAGGCTGCTCAGCACAGAGCAAAACTGCCTCCAGCCCACCGCAGTTTCTTCCTCTGCTGTACTTCTGCAGGTTGTCATCACTCCTGCAGTCAACTAACGTCTAATCACCATCAGCTGCCCACCAGGAAATTGTCCCCATCAGCTAAGAACTCATTTCAAAGCCTCTGTAGCAGCTTTTTATTTGACTTCTGCACGTACAGCAGGAAAGAAACTCACAACTTTCCACTCAATAGAGCAAAAGTGTCAACAAATTGCCGTCCGTCATCATAAATTCCATCCAGAATTCAATTAGGGAAGATCAACAGCTCCAGCCTGAAGAATGAGGCCAGAGGGACTTGGCTTCTCTACGAGCCATTAAAATAATTCCCACCACTGCAGCTTCACAACACGACAAGTTTGGTTTGGCAGCAGGTCGGCGAGCTGAGAGACATCGAGCAGAAAGAGCCGAGCGGCGGTGTCAGTGTTGGGATTCAAGCAGCAGCACAGCGACAGGTCTTCAATATCCAACCAACCAAAACAAAACTGGGAACTGAGAGTCAGAAAAAATCCAGAATATTTATATATATATATATATATATATATATATGCTTGAGAAGGGACTCACAGGTTGAATTAATTTAGTTTCTATATTTCCACCCTGAAGCTGAAAGGTCCCTTAAAAACCTTGAGAAGTAAAAACTGAGCTAGTCTATTTGCAGCAGTAAAACAGTAGGAATTTAATGCATGCTAACGTACGTATTTATGATAACATTATTTTTTGAAATGCTACATGTTATTATTTTGTCAGGAAATTGTTAATGCGAACAATCATTTTTATATATTTTTTTATGCTATAGTAAAGTTACATTTTCTGCTAACGTTACTTTTTAAAGCTAACCTTTTTTAATACTACAGTAATGTTTCTTTTTTTTTGTTACTTTTTTAAACGCTAGACTTACTTTTTCTGTCAGTATAAATTTTTAATGCTAACATTACTTTTTTAATGCTATAGTAAAGTTACATTTCATGCCAGCCTTATTCTTTTATGCTAACGTGCCTTTTGTATGCTAATGTTAATTTATAAATGATAGACTTACTTATTCTGTCGATGTGAAATTTTTATTCTAATATTACTCTTTTTATGCTATAGTAAAGTTACTTTTCATGCTAACCTTGTTCTTTTATGCTAACGTAACTTTTTAATGCTAATGTTACTTTTTTAAATGATACTTACTTTTCCTGTCAATGTTAATTTTTAATGCTAATATTACTCTTTTTATGCTATAGTAAAGTTACTTTTCATGCTAACCTTATTCTTTTATTCTAACATCACTTATTTATGCTAACCTTTATTCGACTACATTAATATTGCTTTTTATGCTAACCTCATTGTGTTTGCTAATGTGACTTTTTAAATGCTTAAGACAGAAAAATCTGTTTTATTTAACCCGGAACAGTGACTGTGTCTTTGTCGTCAAAGCCACCAGACTCCATTGCTAAAAATAGTAATTTTACTTCTCTGGTCTACCTGCCTCGGTAGGTCAGTGTGTGACTTTTGTGTTTTTAACCCTTTAAAACAAAACAACAAAGTCACACAATAACACAAAACTTTTGTGCAGCCATTTTGGAAAAAGATTTTCCTGCAAGAGAAAAAACAAACTCTTTTCTTGTTTAGAGAACAAAGAAGCTTAAAAAAACATTCGGCCTAATTTCCAAACTGGCTTTGAATCAAAGGAAATGTTAAAACTCTTCCAAGTAAGAGCTTGAATACTTACAAATCATCCTGCCCAAAATAGAAAATCTTAGCTGACATTTAAAACTGGCTCCAGACTCTCGGAGGAACTTATTCATGTTCATGTCAGAGATCATTAACGCTGTCGTAGATTGTTTTAGGATTTCTGGATCAGAGTTCTCTGAGAGAAGTTCAGACCAGATGACATTTATCCGGAGGGAAAATGAGACAATTACAGTGTCGAACCCTTTTATTGTTACGGCTAAATCTGAACGGCTGCGGTCGATGGAGATCTAACAGCTGGAGTCGAAGGTCCAGATGTGCAGAAACAGTTGGTCTCACAATATAATCTGGTCAGTCCGGAGCAGAGCAGCAGCAAATCAATCGTCCTCATCAATCATTGTGGGAAACTTCTGCGGCTGATCTTAATTCAGAGTTTAAACATTTAAATTGCTGCTCGGCTAAACAAAAGACACATGCCTTTGGTGTGGGAGACCCGGGTTCGATTCCCACTGCGACACATCCACCAACGTGTCCCTGAGCAAGACACTTAACCCCTCGTTCCTCCAGCGGCATGCCACCGCTTTGGATAAGGGATCAGGTGCCAGGGGCCCCAGTGTAATGCATAATGAAAAAGTAAAAGGAGTTCCACACAGTGAAAAACCTCAAAGGACGAGTCCAGACCTGAATCCCATAGAGGATCTGTGGAGGAAACTGAAGACCCGAGTGATGGCAAGGAAATTTGGAAATGGCATTTTTTAGTACAGCAATAAAATAAAATACAACAGAAAGTAACTTTAAACCAAATTTTTGGCATAAGTGTGAATACATTTGGGCTTAAATGTATAAAATCAAATAATGAAAATAAAAATTTTAAATGCTGTTTCAATGGTGAAAAACTGTAGTGCTCACATGTGACCACAAGGTGGCAGCATCCAAACACTGCATGACCAACAACCAGCTCCTTCTTCTGAGCCAGCTGTGATCTCATAGCAACACACCTGGAAGAAAAGTTCATTTTCTTCCCTAATATAATTCAAAAAGTGAAACTTTCATATTCTACATTCATAACACATGAAATGAAATATTTAAAGCCTTTATTTTTTGTTTTAATCTGGATGATTACAGTTTACAGCTCATGGAAATCAAAACTCCAGTATCTTAAAATGTTATTAGAATTTTAGAATAAAGAATTTATAAAACGGAAACGTCGACCTGAGAAGAACTCTGATCAGCTGACTAAAACACCTGCAAAGGTTTCCTGAGCCTTTAATCTGTCAGTCTGGTTCTGCTGCTGGAGATGCTCCTGTAATCTGTAATCTCTTTTATTTGTGGTGATCAGGCTTTAACATTTTGAATAGACTTGGATTGTGGACTAAAGGTTAAAGCACCTGTGTGGAGAAGAGGACTCTGTCACCTGTATGTTAAATGTCCAGGCGAACTCCTGCAGAGCTTCTTCTTGTTTAGCATCTTTCTGATTGAACCGTATCAAAGGGTTCATCACAGCAAAGATAACAACAGTTGAAGGTTTACTCTTGTTTTTATCTGCCTGCTGCATGTGTCAGGTGTTATTTTCACCAGCAGGGGGCGTCAAAAACACCTTTATTTTATCTATCTTTATTTTATTTTATCTGTCTATCAAGTGCGCGTGATGTTTTTTAATTTGACACACAATTTCATACGTCGAACACAAAAACGGGATGAATTAGCAGATGTGGTTCACATGTGAAAAAGCAACTTTACATTTTTTGTAATGCTGAATCCCCCAAATGTCACCCTGAATATTTTTAATATAAAGCCTAAAAGTGAGAACACAAGAGTAAGAAATAAAATCACACAGTAAAAAGTAATAATCAAGTAAATTAGATAAAATAATAAAACATGATTTTAGTTGATTTAATTACTTTTGGCACTGATTGATGATGATGAGAGACAGAACAATAATGTGGACACAGGAAGATTAACATTTAATGTGTAATATATACATATAGTCCATAATCAGATGCTACCTGTCAGAATCTCTGCATAAAGATTCTAGTTTTTAAATAAAAACCAAAAGTAGATTAGAAACACAGTTGGCATCTAACCAGAGGGGGAGAGTCCACTGTGAGGGGGAGGAGGGGGAGAGGAGGGGGAGAGTCCACTGTGAGGATGGGAGGAGGGGGAGAGTCCACTGTGAGGGGGAGGAGGGGGAGAGTCCACTGTGAGGGGGAGGAGGGGGAGAGGAGGGGGAGAGTCCACTGTGAGGATGGGAGGAGGGGGAGAGTCCACTGTGAGGGGGAGGAGGGGGAGAGGAGGGGGAGAGTCCACTGTGAGGATGGGAGGAGGGGGAGAGTCCACTGTGAGGATGGGAGGAGGGGGAGAGTCCACTGTGAGGGGGAGGAGGGGGAGAGTCCACTGTGAGGATGGGAGGAGGGGAAGAGGAGGGGGAGAGTCCACTGTGAGGGGGAGGAGGGGAAGAGTCCACTGTGAGGGGGAGGAGGGGGGAGGAGGGGGAGAGTCCACTGTGAGGGGGAGGAGGGGGAGAGTCCACTGTGAGGGGGAGGAGGGGGAGAGGAGGGGGAGAGTCCACTGTGAGGATGGGAGGAGGGGGAGAGTCCACTGTGAGGATGGGAGGAGGGGGAGAGTCCACTGTGAGGGGGAGGAGGGGGAGAGGAGGGGGAGAGTCCACTGTGAGGATGGGAGGAGGGGGAGAGTCCACTGTGAGGATGGGAGGAGGGGGAGAGTCCACTGTGAGGGGGAGGAGGGGGAGAGTCCACTGTGAGGATGGGAGGAGGGGAAGAGGAGGGGGAGAGTCCACTGTGAGGATGGGAGGAGGGGGAGAGTCCACTGTGAGGGGGAGGAGGGGAAGAGGAGGGGGAGAGTCCACTGTGAGGATGGGAGGAGGGGGAGAGTCCACTGTGAGGGGAGGAGGGGAAGAGGAGGGGGAGAGTCCACTGTGAGGGGGAGGAGGGGGAGAGTCCACTGTGAGGATGGGAGGAGGGGGAGAGTCCACTGTGAGGGGGAGGAGGGGAAGAGTCCACTGTGAGGGGGAGGAGGGGGAGAGTCCACTGTGAGGGGGAGGAGGGGAAGAGGAGGGGGAGAGTCCACTGTGAGGGGGAGGAGGGGAAGAGGAGGGGAAGAGTCCACTGTGAGGGGGAGGAGGGGAAGAGTCCACTGTGAGGGGGAGGAGGGGGAGAGTCCACTGTGAGGGGGAGGAGGGGGAAGAGGAGGGGGAGAGTCCACTGTGAGGATGGGAGGAGGGGGAGAGTCCACTGTGAGGATGGGAGGAGGGGGAGAGGAGGGGGAGAGTCCACTGTGAGGATGGGAGGAGGGGGAGAGTCCACTGTGAGGGGGAGGAGGGGAAGAGGAGGGGGAGAGTCCACTGTGAGGATGGGAGGAGGGGGAGAGTCCACTGTGAGGGGGAGGAGGGGGAGAGTCCACTGTGAGGGGGAGGAGGGGAAGAGGAGGGGGAGAGTCCACTGTGAGGGGGAGGAGGGGGAGAGTCCACTGTGAGGGGGAGGAGGGGAAGAGGAGGGGGAGAGTCCACTGTGAGGGGGAGGAGGGGGAGAGGAGGGGGAGAGTCCACTGTGAGGATGGAGGAGGGGGAGAGTCCACTGTGAGGGGGAGGAGGGGAAGAGGAGGGGGAGAGTCCACTGTGAGGGGGAGGAGGGGGAGAGTCCACTGTGAGGATGGGAGGAGGGGGAGAGTCCACTGTGAGGATGGGAGGAGGGGGAGAGGAGGGGGAGAGTCCACTGTGAGGATGGGAGGAGGGGAAGAGGAGGGGGAGAGTCCACTGTGAGGATGGGAGGAGGGGGAGAGTCCACTGTGAGGATGGGAGGAGGGGGAGAGTCCACTGTGAGGGGGAGGAGGGGGAGAGTCCACTGTGAGGATGGGAGGAGGGGAGAGGAGGGGGAGAGTCCACTGTGAGGATGGGAGGAGGGGAGAGGAGGGGGAGAGTCCACTGTGAGGGGGAGGAGGGGAGAGTCCACTGTGAGGATGGAGGAGGGGGAGAGTCCACTGTGAGGGGGAGGAGGGGGAGAGGAGGGGGAGAGTCCACTGTGAGGATGGGAGGAGGGGGAGAGTCCACTGTGAGGGGGAGGAGGGGGAGAGTCCACTGTGAGGATGGGAGGAGGGGGAGAGTCCACTGTGAGAGGGAGGAGGGGGAGAGTCCACTGTGAGAGGGAGGAGGGGGAGAGTCCACTGTGAGGATGGGAGGAGGGGGAGAGGAGGGGGAGAGTCCACTGTGAGGATGGGAGGAGGGGAAGAGGAGGGGGAGAGTCCACTGTGAGGGGGAGGAGGGGAAGAGGAGGGGGAGAGTCCACTGTGAGGATGGGAGGAGGGGGAGAGTCCACTGTGAGGGGGAGGAGGGGGAGAGTCAACTGTGAGGATGGGAGGAGGGGGAGAGTCCACTGTGAGGGGGAGGAGGGGGAGAGGAGGGTGAGAGTCCACTGTGAGGATGGGAGGAGGGGGAGAGTCCACTGTGAGGGGGAGGAGGGGGAGAGTCCACTGTGAGGATGGGAGGAGGGGGAGAGTCCACTGTGAGGGGGAGGAGGGGGAGAGGAGGGGGAGAGTCCACTGTGAGGGGGAGGAGGGGGAGGAGGGGGAGAGGAGGGGGAGGAGGGGGAGAGTCCACTGTGAGGATGGGAGGAGGGGGAGAGGAGGGGGAGAGTCCACTGTGAGGGGGAGGAGGGGGAGAGGAGGGGGAGAGTCCACTGTGAGGGGGAGGAGGGGGAGAGTCCACTGTGAGGATGGGAGGAGGGGGAGGGAGGGGGAGAGTCCACTGTGAGGGGGAGGAGGGGGAGAGTCCACTGTGAGGATGGGAGGAGGGGGAGAGTCCACTGTGAGGGGGAGGAGGAGGAGAGTCCACTGTGAGGATGGGAGGAGGGGAGAGTCCACTGTGAGGGGGAGGAGGGGGAGAGTCCACTGTGAGGATGGGAGGAGGGGGAGAGTCCACTGTGAGGGGGAGGAGGAGGAGAGTCCACTGTGAGGATGGGAGGAGGGGGAGAGTCCACTGTGAGGGAGAGGAGGGGGAGAGTCCACTGTGAGGATGGGAGGAGGGGGAGAGTCCACTGTGAGGGGGAGGAGGGGGAGAGGAGGGGGAGAGTCCACTGTGAGGATGGGAGGAGGGGGAGAGTCCACTGTGAGGGGGAGGAGGGGGAGAGGAGGGGGAGAGTCCACTGTGAGGGGGAGGAGGGGGAGAGTCCACTGTGAGGGGGAGGAGGGGGAGAGGAGGGGGAGAGTCCACTGTGAGGGGGAGGAGGGGGAGAGGAGGGGGAGAGTCCACTGTGAGGGGGAGGAGGGGGAGAGTCCACTGTGAGGGGGAGGAGGGGGAGAGGAGGGGGAGAGTCCACTGTGAGGGGGAGGAGGGGGAGGAGGGGGAGAGTCCACTGTGAGGGGGAGGAGGGGGAGAGTCCACTTTGAGGATGGGAGGAGGGGGAGGAGGGGGAGAGTCCACTGTGAGGATGGGAGGAGGGGGAGAGGAGGGGGAGAGTCCACTGTGAGGATGGGAGGAGGGGGAGAGGAGGGGGGAGAGTCCACTGTGAGGATGGGAGGAGGGGGAGAGTCCACTGTGAGGGGGAGGAGGGGGAGAGGAGGGGGAGAGTCCACTGTGAGGATGGGAGGAGGGGGAGAGTCCACTGTGAGGATGGGAGGAGGGGGAGAGTCCACTGTGAGGGGGAGGAGGGGGAGAGTCCACTGTGAGGATGGGAGGAGGGGGAGAGTCCACTGTGAGGGGGAGGAGGGGGAGAGTCCACTGTGAGGATGGGAGGAGGGGGAGAGTCCACTGTGAGGATGGGAGGAGGGGGAGAGTCCACTGTGAGGGGGAGGAAGGTGCCAGTGATCCGTTGGGCAGTTTTCACCAGACGCTGGAGCACTTTTAGGGAAAATGAGTTCATCCTCTTAAACCAGCGAAATAAATCAATAAAACCAAATAAGACACAACTGTGTGTATAAAACTAGAAAAGACCGACGTTAACACGGGGTGAAGGTTGTGAAACGGTGGTAGTTTGGTCAGGTTCAGGACTAACTTACATAAGTCAGCATTGGACTTGAACCTTGATCTCCAGAGTAAAAAGTCCTGGTCCTACTTGGCAACCGCCTTCACCTCCTTAAGGTCCTTTCAGACACAATGCAATTTGCGCTCCGGCTCTCACGACCGAAGCCAATGTGGAAATAACTTAAACCTGCGTCCTCTCTAGCAGCCAGCAGGGGGCGACTTAAACCTGCGTCCTCTCCAGCAGCCAGCAGTGGGCGACTTAAACCTGCGTCCTCTCCAGCGGCCAGCAGGGGGCGCCTTAAACCTGCGTCCTCTCCAGCAGCCAGCAGTGGGCGACTTAAACCTGCGTCCTCTCTAGCAGCCAGCAGGGGGCGACTTAAACCTGCGTCCTCTCCAGCGGCCAGCAGGGGGCGACTTAAACCTGCGTCCTCTCCAGCGGCCAGCAGGGGGCGACTTAAACCTGCGTCCTCTCCAGCAGCCAGCAGGGGGCGACTTAAACCTGCGTCCTCTCCAGCAGCCAGCAGGGGGCGACTTAAACCTGCGTCCTCTCCAGCAGCCAGCAGGGGGCGACTTAAACCTGCGTCCTCTCTAGCAGCCAGCAGGGGGCGACTTAAACCTGCGTCCTCTCTAACAGCCAGCAGGGGGCGCCTTAAACCTGCGTCCTCTCTAACAGCCAGCAGGGGGCGACTTAAACCTGCGTCCTCTCTAACAGCCAGCAGGGGGCGACTTAAACCTGCGTCCTCTCTAGCAGCCAGCAGGGGGCGACTTAAACCTGCGTCCTCTCTAGCAGCCAGCAGGGGGCGACTTAAACCTGCGTCCTCTCCAGCGGCCAGCAGGGGGCGACTTAAACCTGCGTCCTCTAACAGCCAGCAGGGGGCGACTTAAACCTGCGTCCTCTCTAGCAGCCAGCAGGGGGCGACTTAAACCTGCGTCCTCTCTAGCAGCCAGCAGGGGGCGACTTAAACCTGCGTCCTCTCTAACAGCCAGCAGGGGGCGACTTAAACCTGCGTTCTCTCAGCAGCCAGCAGGGGGCGACTTAAACCTGCGTCCTCTCCAGCAGCCAGCAGGGGGCGACTTAAACCTGCGTCTCTCCAGCGGCCAGCAGGGGGCGACTTAAACCTGCGTCCTCTCCAGCGGCCAGCAGGGGGCGACTTAAACCTGCGTCCTCTCTAGCAGCCAGCAGGGGGCGACTTAAACCTGCGTCCTCTCCAGCGGCCAGCAGGGGGCGACTTAAACCTGCGTCCTCTCTAACAGCCAGCAGGGGGCGACTTAAACCTGCGTCCTCTCTAGCAGCCAGCAGGGGGCGACTTAAACCTGCGTCCTCTCTAGCAGCCAGCAGGGGGCGACTTAAACCTGCGTCCTCTCTAACAGCCAGCAGGGGGCGACTTAAACCTGCGTTCTCTCCAGCAGCCAGCAGGGGGCGACTTAAACCTGCGTTCTCTCCAGCAGCCAGCAGGGGGCGACTCCAGCGGCTGCAGAAAGAAGTGTGATTGTATAGAAGTCTGTGAGAAAATGTTTCTACTTGTCAGCTGATTTATTCCCTCAGTAAACACTTTCCTGATGAGTTTCTGGTCTCAGTCGCTAGTTTCAAGTCTTCTTCAACACAGCATGATGTTCATTTAGTAAATTATGGTCCCATTTAGAGGAACAGAGACCAGGAAGCAGGGGAGGCTTTAGGGCGGGGCTACAAGGACAATACAATACGGATAGAGGTAAGTAAGCACATTTTGTTTTAAGCCTGTTTGTCGCTAGCCAAAATTAGCATCCCAGCTAATATCACAGTTAATGTGAATTACAGATGCAGCTGGCGCCAAATATGCTCACGTTTGGTGTCCGGTTGCAAAAAATCAACATGCGATGGCCAAAAAACTCGAGGCTTCAAAACGGCAGTCCACAAACAAATGTTGTGACATCACGGCGGCTATGTCACTTCTTTTGTCGTGTCTACGGGTTCAGCGCAGGAGGTCAACAAGGTTGAATTTTGACTGCGGGTTGCGTGCGAGCTTGCAAAGCGGTACGTTGCATGTTGGTCGACGCAGCAACAAAATAATGCTGCATTGTGTCTGAAAGGCACTTACGCCTTACCGACTTTGTTGCTCTTTATACCGCATCTCCTGACTTCTTCTGCCACAAGAGGTCGCTGCCTCACACAAAACCTGAACATGAGTCAAAATAAGCTGCTGCATGATCCACAAATAGTTTCTCTGCTGAGAAGGCGGGAAAAAGGGGATTTAATGTGACCTTTAAAGACTTGCTGGTTCCCAGAAAGTGCATGTGTAATGCTTCTGAAGAAGATGAAGATGATGATGATGAGGATGAGGGGGAGGACCCGTGTCTCCGTGCAGCCTCCGGAGCGCAGGGCGGGGCGACGCCGCGCAGCAGCAGCAGCAGCTTCATCACCGCTGACCGACACCGACCTCCTGCTCGTCTCCAGGCCGCGGCATGGACGCCGGAGCCCGGCCTGTTTCCTCTGAATCACAGCGGGTCCGGTTCGAGCGGCGTTCCGCACCGAAGCTGAAGATAATACCGACGGTGAAGAAGATAAAGATGATGATGATGATGGCGGTGTGCAGTTAGAGCTGCGGAGCGGAAACACGCCGCAAACAGAATCCGTGCGGGAGCATCGCGCTCCGATGCAGCAGAAAAATCGCCATTGTTTGGATGCGCAGCAGACTGAGAGGAAAAACCCAGACTGTACGGGAAGTGTTTGACAGAGAGACGCCATGCTTTCACCGCTGCTTCTAACGGTGTGTCTGCTCTGGTTTACCCAGGTAAGGAGCCGTTTTTCCCGGTAGATATTGAGTGTTGGAGGCGCCGCTGCCGCCGCCTGTCTGGGCGCATGTGAAGCAGCTGTGCGGCTTGGCTTTGTCAAAACAGAGCAGATAAAATGGGTTTAAGTGAATGGAGAAGTTATAAAGGAGGTGTGTGGTGAGGATGTAGGTGTGTGTGTGTGCTGGAGGAGGAGCGGGGAGACGGACGCGTTGTGGCACCGCAGGTCGGTTTGTGAGGCAGCCAGCAGCTCGTTTGGCCCTGCGGAAAGTGGGTCAGTCGGCTGCAGCCTCAGTGATTCCCTGCAAGTCTGTCAGCATCACTGAGGATCACTCACGCAGGCGCGTGAGCGCGCGCACACACACACCAGAAGAAACCTGTCTGTCTGAACAACAGCGCGATTTTCCATCCACAGCTGGTGCTTTTTCATTTACCTGCACAGGTGCGGTGCAGCCTGCCTGAGCGTTTCTATCTTTCTAGTTCTTTCAGAATGAGCTGTCGCCTCCTGCTGCATTTTCTACCTGAGGACTCCTGTGTCCAGATCTACTGCTTTTTAATATGTCAGGGGGGATGATGCTGGTTCAGGTGTAGCAGTTGGTTTCTGCAGGGGAGACGTGTGCATGTAATTTTCATTTAACCTCGTTAGTTTATGAAAACTAAAGTGAAAGAAAAGCTCAGAGTAGTGGTTCCCAACATGGGGGCCATGACCAGAAATAAAACACCTGGCACACAAAATGATGGTTTTTTTTTCTCCAGAGCTGCAGCTGATCCACCAGTTACACTCAGTGTCCAGTTTATTAGGTACAGGTAGCGCAAACTAACGTGTGGACACAACAGTTCACCTGCAGACTTAATCATCTGCATATTTTTATTTATACGGCTGTTTCTTGGTCTGCTGCAGCCTTGAGGAAAGTGTGGTCTTCGCTTCCAGGACTTGATCCCTAAAGTCAGGAGTGAATCTGAAAAAGGGGTGTTTAAGCACGCTGCTCCCAAAATGGCCTGAATCTTCACAGCTGCTCTCACTGGGTGCGTTTACAGTCATTTCATATGACTTGGATGCAGGCACATGTGGCGGGAGACGCTTTGACTGACTGGTCTGTTTGATCCCTGATGGCGATGCCTTGTGACAGTTTATGATCCTGAAATTTATTCTTTATTTTCATAGTAAGATGCTGTGTTTTTATGTCTGTAACCCTGTTGATCGTGCTGCTGCCTGCCTCATTCCCAGAGCGTCAGATCCCTACGCTTTGTCACGTCCTTCAGCATCTGGCAGCCTTTCACGTCATAGTTTAACGCACTGAGGGGAAGCCCTTTAGCGCCACTGTTCAACGCTAAAAGTACTGCTGTAAAAAACAGAAAAGTCAGCTGAAGGAGGTGGATGGTGGGTCAGAAACCGGACTTTCACCCTGGAGACTGATGTTCGTTCCCCGTGTGAAACAAAAAGTCAACACTGATTCCTTTATTTTAACCCAAACCGTGATCTTTTCCTAAACGTTACCAAGTGGTTTTGGTGCCCAGGCGTCTATATGTGACGCCCTGGGATGAGAACGGGTTGGGCCAGGACTTTTTCTGGTTAAATAAAGGTGATAAAAACACAACAGTCCTGCTGTAAATTCTAACCTTCATGAAGCGAACAGTATTATAAATCAACAGCAGCACAAACTACATCACAAACTACATCCTCCTGCATGAAGGAGGATCTGTTACCAGGCCGATCGATTGGACTGACTTAGAGGAAGGTAGTGTTCCTAATAAAGTGGACACTTGAGTGTATTTTCATTGACCCTATGAGTTCGTATTTCAAGTTTTGAAATAAAATACACGACATTTAAGAAGAATAAGATTCAAATGGAGTCAGTGAAGCTGGGGAGAGCCCACCTTCTACAGTTTCTTGTTTGGCTGCTTGTGTTTTAAACACAGACGCTATAAAGGAAGTGGATGTGGCCGCCGTGACGTCACGCGTTGGTTTGTGGACTGCTGTTTTGAAGCCTCGAGTTTGGCATTTTGGCGTTATCTTGATTGTTTTGCAACTAGCTTGCTAGCTTGGTTAGCAAGGTGCATCTGTAATTCATGTCAACTGTGATATTAGCAGGTAGCGACTTGTCAATCAGCTTGTAGCCCCGCCCTAAAGCCTCCCCTGCTTCCTGGTCTCTGTTCCCCTAAATGGGACCATAATTTACTAAATGAACATCATGCTGTGTTGAAGAAGACTTGAAACTAGCGACTGAGACCAGAAACTCATCAGGAAAGTGTTTACTGAGGGAATAAATCAGCTGAGAAGTAGAAACATTTTCTCACAGACTTCTATACAATCACACTTCTTTCTGCAGCCGCTGGAGTCGCCCCCTGCTGGCTGCTGGAGAGGACGCAGGTTTAGTTATTTCAGCACTGGCTTCACTTTCCTGAGGTTCCTGCTTGAATTTAAAAAACAAAAGTTTGGTCTCTGTTGTTCAACGAAAAAATTATTTTGTAGAAAAACAGTTTTAGTTTTTTATGTCTCAAAATATTAATTTGTTTTTATTTAATTAATAATTCAAACATGCTGTGAACAACATGTCCGTTGTTTAATTAAGGGATAATCTTTACTTTTTTATTTTATATGCACTGAAACAATTAGTTTATCGACAGAAAATGTATTAATCCCCATCTTTTTTTCTAATCATTCTTTTTCTATAACATTGAAAAATGTTCGTCAGACATCATGTTTTGTCCCACCAACCCCAAACAGTATTCAGTTTGTAGTAAACAGGAACTAAGAGGATTGTCATTCAGCACCATGAGATGAACACATGTGACAGCTGGAGTTGCTACACTGGGTATAAAGAGTTTTTATATTTGACATTAGATGAGCTCTTAGTATTAATATCTTCTTTCTGTGTGTCACGCACTTCAGTATGTGACTCTGCAGTCTTTTCAGTTTTATCTGATGGTTTGAGTTTTGCAATTTCCTCTGTGTGTGTGTGTGTGTGTGTGTGTGTATATTTTTTTTTTTCAACCACACTGACTATTCATATCAAACATTATATTCTGCAGCCTTCTGTGTCACTAACCACAGTAATCTCAGAGGAGTGACCGCGGTTCTTGTGGGTCGCCATGCCATGTAACTAGGCGAAAAAAAACAAAAACAGAAAAACCCTATATATATATATATATATAATGTATTTATGAGTAAGAAAGCCTTTTTGTTGCTGTTGTATTTTCATGTCTGACACTCATAGCTGAAGATATCATATTGTAAAATGACCCAGTTTCCACTTTTTACGTTAGCTAATGAAGTGTTTAGGGGGGAATCTCTAGGCACCTCACGATTCGATGACAATCAGAGGATTGCGATGCGATTTAAAAAAAAAAAAAAAAAGATTATTGTTGCATCTTGATGGATCTTTTTCTGTTCTGGATTTTTTTTTTCTCACTGTGTGACTACTTGTCAGTCCAGTATTTGTAATGACCCAACCAAGTCGGCAGGAACGACATGCGGCTAATTAACGTTACGTTAACCGCCAAATAATGTACCGTTGTGGCTGGACGATACGGCCAGAAACGCTGTCACGATGAGAAGTTGCTTATCTTTCGATATTGATAATTATCACGATAAGTATCAAATCTTTTTAAAGGCTGATTTTTGCTCCTGAGTTAAAGTTGAAGAAACCAGATTGTGGTTTAAACTTTTCTTTATGGGCAACACTTGAGGCCAAACCGTGGATCACTTCACAAATCTGAGGTAGAACATTCAAAACAATCATGATAAAAACTTTAACAAATATGCACGAGGAAAATTAAGTAAAAGCTTTTTCCTCAACAAAATAAACATCTTGATAAAAAATTAAGTCCTCATTCGTGTATGATTCAAGTGAATAAAATCAAACATTTGTTGTTGTTGTTTTATTGTCCGGCCCTACGCTACTGTTAGCTTTCCTGCTCCAAGTGCGAAGCCCCGGCGAGATGGACCAACTCTGTCCATTTACTGCCAGACTGACAACTTACTGCTAATTTTTCAGGTCACTTTCACCGTCAATTTCTGCCGCCTGTCACACAGATGTCCTTTGAAGAATGAGGAGAGGAAGCCGTTAAGCATTGATCCACTTTCTTAACTTTCTTTACAAACTCGGGAGTGAAATGTTTAAGAGTGGTCTCTGTGTTGGCAGTGGTTTGAGATTTTTAGATAAAAAAAACAAAGTTACTGATGAATAAAATGGATCGTATTTCACTTTTGGCTTTTTGTAGGCTGAGGACGGGACGTTCGAGCTCCTGTTGGGTTGAATTAGGTGCTAATCGAAAGGTCAGAGTTCAGCAGCCCTTTTTAAAATCTAGATATCGCAGTTGTTTAGATCCAAACCAAAGTTATTAATGATGCAGCAGCAGTCTTTGGGAATTTATTATTTAAATAATATGTTTTGAACTTTCTATTGGATTAGATCACAATTATTTTCAGCTCTCCAACAGAGCAGTTGGGTTCATGTACTGAACGCTGCCTCCAGGACCTGACGGCATGTTAGGAGGTTAAATCCCAACATGAGCGGGTAAAATGTGAAACGCGTGCTGCTGCAGCTCATTAAGACACAACATTTCTGACGCTGACACGTGGCAGGCAGCAGTCGTGACGCTCTGAAGGTCTCGTACAGCAGCAATGAAATGATGCTGCTGCTGCTTTTCACGGTGATTAGTGTGATAATGATCTTACAACCACCATGTGAGCTCATTAATGCTCTCGTGCTGCGGGAGGGTTAACCTCATCTCCATACGGGAAAACAAAAACTCAAATCAACATCCACCCAAACCTGTAGCCCCAAATATTATGAGATAATTAACATTATGCATCCAAACACTGTCTCCGGTTAAATACGAGCCATCAGGAGAAATGTGACCTGCAGGATTCAGGTGAGGATTCAAGACTTTCAGGAGAAAAATGGTTCGTTTTCTGCTCTTGTCTTCGAAGTCAGTTCGACTTGGTGAGGAAAATCTTTTCCAGCTTGGATTTCTCCCAGTTCTGGATCTGTTGGAGAGCTGATTCAGGCAGACGTTTCACAGTTTGATCACCTGAAAATCACCAAAAGCTGACGACGCAGTTTGCAGCTCTAAGAACTGAACGTCTGTCCGACGCTCCTGTTCCTGTGGGAGGAGTTAGGGAGCGTCTGAAAAGAGCAACACGATCCATTTAAATCAGCAATAACTGACCACATTTAAACACTTCACACCAGTGAGTTTATAAAGAAAAGTTAAGAAAATTAACTTTTTTTAATTAATTTAATAATTAAATATGCACAGGTTGTTATTTCAACAGCTTGCACATTTATGAATATCTTTATCAATCCACCTGTCATCTGTCCTGCACATCCTCTCTCAGCTGTTAGTTGTTGTTGTTTGTGATGTTCAGATGTTTTTATTAACCTCTTAAGATTGACGGCAGTTTTCGGTCTGTGCACACACCTGCTATGTTAACTCCATCCTCATGTGATCCACCGTTTGAAGGCTAAAATCCTCGTGATTCCACCAATGCAAACAATTTCAAGATACGATCACCACAGCGGGTCCAATCAGCGCCTCTGTCAGACCAGCCAGTGCAATCAGAAGTGACGCGACTCACCTATGAAGCCTCACAGTAACTTAATCCACCGATCGATTATATTCCAACAAAAAAGGTCCAGACGATCCAATCCAGTTCAAACATTTAGTCCACAACACATTACTCCCTCAGTAAATCCTCAGGGTCTGCTACACCGCTTCATATCTGCCGGCAGACGCGGCTCGTGTGTCATTATAACCGTAATAACTCAATTTGAATGTAAACAACTACGAAAGCTTGTATTCAAATTAGCCTCTGAACTCTGACCTTTCGACTGACACCAAATCTGACCCAATAGGAGCTCACATGTCCCTTTCACAGCCAACAGCAGCCAATGAGAGCCCGCGCTGTAAGGAAGGGGCTAAGACATAAACTTAGCGTATTTTTACACACTAGGTAAAACTCTATGCTGCGGCCCTTCAGTGTTTTACAGCTGTAGTTGTCTGCATGCATTTGTTAGCAAACATTATTAAGCGAAAACGAAAAATATATTAGTTTAAGTGTGTTTAAAGTTATATTAATCAACTCCAGTAGCACTTCAGTCATTCTGACGTTTGGGTTAGAGGTCTAAGAGGGTGCATGTTGAAGTACATGGGATTTATTCTTTTGTTTTTGATTAAGAGAATCGTGGAGCTGGACAGGCATCTATGTCGACTACTAAATTTCTGGTATCGTGACATCCCTGTTACAGAACGTGCAGGTATTTGTGAAGATTCCAGGTCATAGTGATCCAAGGAAGGTTAAAAATCAAGGGCAACTGGACCTGGAAGATCCTTGAAGCCTCTTGGATCAGGTTGACCTCGATTTTTAACCTTCCTTGAAAAACAGAAGCAGCTGTGTGATCAGAGACAAACTTTGCTTCACGTACTTTAACCACCTCAATCATGATCTTTTTGTTTTCTCATATCAGAGCTGTTGCGCATTAGAAATAGCTGCTGATGAAGGTAATTCTAGATTTGGGGATCAAACATTCGAGCCTCATTTATTATTTCATGTAAGAAAAGATTTGCTCCTTTTAAAATAAACACAGATTAAAAACATAGTTTCAACACGCAGCTGAATTCAGAGCTTCACGGCTAACGTTGCTAACGGAGAGAACAGCAGCTGCCAGCTCTGGTGTTCTGCCACGTTGGAGACCATCAGTCCTTTCTTTCGACGTTTGCCAGGCAGGATAATGAGCCCAAACAGGTCATTAAAGGAAAAATGCATCAATGACTGAACACTTTATGTACCGAAGGACTAGGGAGGAAAGCAAAACGACCAAATCCAGCGTGTGAAAGCAGATCATCCCCTCGAAGCGTCCTCCTGTTTCTGAAAACGGAGATCAGAAGAAAACGGTTTACACGGAAGCTGCCAAAAAACCTGAAGCTGTGCGATAACAGGCTTTACACTCAGGCTGGCAAATTCAGATTCAGACCAGAGCTTCAGACCGACGTGC
This sequence comes from Micropterus salmoides, assembly GCF_014851395.1. Taxonomy (NCBI): domain Eukaryota; kingdom Metazoa; phylum Chordata; class Actinopteri; order Centrarchiformes; family Centrarchidae; genus Micropterus; species Micropterus salmoides. Next base: position 2,363,034 of record NW_024044681.1, read on the forward strand.
TCTAAAACAAGCTGACAGATGAGCTGCGATTCAAACGTTCAGATAATCAGTAGGTCATCTAGAAAGGGTTCAATAAAACCATGATCATTTACTAAACTAAACTATAATGATAGTTTAGCGATTTATTATTTCCTTTAACAGCAAAATAAATGTTTGATTTAATTCATCTGAGTCCCGAACGAATCAGCACTTTATTTTCTATTATTTCGTTGAGGAAAATGGACTGAAAATAAATTTTTAATTTAATTTGTGCATATTTGTTGAAAACAGATTTTATCGTAATTGTTTTGAATGTTCTGCCTCAGATTTGTGAAGTGATCCACTGTTTGGCATCGAGTGTTTGTTCTGACCAGAAAGAGAAAAGTTTAAAACCCCATCTGGTTTCTTCTTCTTTTAATTATTGATAAACTTGAAAAGTTTAAAGGCCTTTTAGAGGATGATGAATTTGTTATCGTGATAACATTTTTGACCATTTCGCCCAGCCCTAGTTCAAAGTTATTTAAGCATGAGATATTCATACAAAAACAAGGAGATAATTAAAGTCTTGTTTCTGTTTCATGCACACCGAAGACAACATGTCTGTTGACAGAAAGACTTTGAAGATTTGTTTGATTTTTCCAAACTTTGCTGTCAGAAATGAGCGTTTGGTGGATAAAATCTGTGTCTGTCTACGTACGTTAGGAGGCGAGTTCATAATTTGTCCTTCCAATTTTTTTTAAAGTTGCTTGAGAAGCAAAATATTAAAACATGATCACTGTGCTCGGACTAGGGCTGTGTATCGACAGAGAGGTTTTCTAGAGGAGACACGCCGCTCAGCGACATCCTCAATGCAACTCTGTGCGGAAAGCCCGAAACGCCAAAGACGGCGCCCCGCTGCTCTCGCTAGAAAGCCAATCGTCTGCTTTTAACAGCTGAACTGGGAAACATATGAAGCCAATCGTGTGGTCCCACTGACGTAAGGGTCTACCGTGCATGTGTAGTGGAAATATAACCAGCGGGGAAAAACACTTTTTAAACCTTATTTTGGGGCAAAGTCATCAAAGTTTTTCAGCGTTTTTTATCAGATTTTCCTGCTGATTCTAAACATGCAGGTTTTATGTCCTGGTGACCAGTGAAAGTGCAGCTGTGGCTCTCTGCACATTCATCTAGAGAGCGGCCTGGTCTCGTTAGTCCGAAATAACTGCCCGGAAGCGTTACAGTACATTTACATTGACTCATGTAGCAGAGGCTTTTATCCAAAGCGACTTACAATTTCTATGAACGTCAGAGGGATTTGGTCTCTCACGTAGGGCGGGGCGATATGGCCAAAAATGTTTATTACAATAAAAACATTTCATATTATTTGATATCAATAAGTATCACGATATATGTAAAATCATTATTTATATCTTGATAGTAAGATAAAATCTTTTTCAACAAATATGATTAGTAAATCTTTTTTCGGTCCCTTTTCCACAACAAAATAAATATCTTAATAGAAAATTTTAGTGCTAATTTGTTCATGATTGAAATTCAAATATTTATTGACGATATATTGAACATTATATTGTTCTTGAGGAAAATTATATTGCGATAATTATCGCTATTGTTTTATTGCCCAACATCGCTCTCACACCAAAGGCTTAACTTATCCACTGCGCCGTCGCCACCCCTACCAAGATGGCTGCCGAGTCCAGAACGACAGACACTGTTTAAGTTATTCCTAAAAATTTTACTCCCCTGTTTTTTTGGGAGGGAATTTAGTAAAGAATTTTGATCAATTAAGTGACTTTCGGGCGCTTATTACTAATTCAAGGGTAGTGAGTGATTCATCGAAAACTAAACGTTGTGACACCTTCTGGGCTACGAGTCTTCACGACATTCATGTACTACACTTCTGTCACGAGTAGTAAACGTGAACGCCACCCGCTGAGTCATTTGTAACGATTGTCAGTCTGATCTGGAACCTGATTGATCAGAGAAGCAGCAGTAATGTTGTTGTAGATGTCGATCGGTTAGAAGGAGAAGTTATTGATTAGCTCATGGCTTCCTGTGCAGGATGTTTTAAAGGCAGTTTTAATGTGTCCTGTGTGGGGGGGGGTTGGATAAGCAGCCATTGTTGTTGATGTCAGTGAGTTGGTCAGCAGGTGGGGGGGGGCTCTCCGGTGAAGACTTTTGTTTTCTGTTTGGAAGGAGGGATCTGCTGTCAACGCCGAACACAGGACGCTGCTCATTCCTGTTAGTTCACTTTGATTAAATGCCGGCGGAGGGTGGAGGGATGGAGCGTGAACCCGTCACTGCAGCACTTTTTCGTTAATTACCTCCCTGTTACCTCCTTTTATTAATTAAAACTGCTTTTGTGCTGTGGAGGAGAGTGTTTTGTCAGAAAAGGTAAAAACTGCACCGTCGACAAGACGTGGGCGATTTAAAAACAACCGGTAGATCAGACTTCTGCCACTTTTCTAGAGCATCAGAGCTTCACAATTTCTATCTTGGAGCTTTATTATCATCTAATTATCAAAATACCACTTTTATATACAGATAATAATGACCGTTAAATCAGCTGATCAGACACATAATGGAGATGCATCCATTAGTCGATTAATCGATGAGTTGTCAGCTATTAAATTATTAAATTAGCCGCGGTTTTGTTAATCAATTAACTTTTTTCTTTTTTTTTTAAATGAACGTCCAAATTGTATGTCTGATTCCAGCTTCTTAAATGTAAATATTTTCTAGTTTCTTTGCTCCTCTGACAGTAAACTGAATATCTTTGGGTTGTGGACTGAACAAGACGTTTGAGGACGTCGCTTTGGGAAACACTGATCAACATTTATCGACAATTTCTGAACGATTAATCGAGAAAATAATCGACAGATTAATCAATAATGAAAATAATCATTACTTGCAGGCCTAATTAGTAATGATGAATAGTATTTGCTGATGTTTACACTATAAAATAAACGGCTGCTGTGTTAGCAGATTTTTTTGTGTGTGGCTACGCTGGCTAACAGTTTCCCCTTGCTTCCAGTCTTTGTGCTAAGCTAGGCTAAGCACTTGTTGACCCAGCTGACAGTGACTGTTTGTCGAGCACTTTGTGGTGAAGCTGCTGTAGTTGTTGTGTAACGTCTTTGTTATTCTACTCATCTCTAACTGAATTTGGCGGTTGAACATCTTCTGTCTGTCTGTGTGTGTGTTTTCGTGTGTGTTTTGGTTTCCAAGCAGCAGTTTGAAGCAGAAAGAATAAACTCAGTGTTTTCCTGTGCGTGTCTAATTCACTCTGATTAAACTCTGGCTGTCATGCGAGCTCTGTTCTAATCGCATCCTCGGTGGGACCTTTTCCTCCGTCTGTTAACTCGCCAGACCGCATTGATTGTATCCTCAGATTATTAGTGCACTTTCACATATGGGGATTACAGTAATAATCCAAACAGCACTTTAAACTGCCGGTTGTTTTCCTCATCAAATATCAGCTGTGTTACACGGCAGTCTGATTGTTTAATCAGCTTGTCTATACATTTTTTTTAAATCTCACTCCATGCAGTGAAAAGCCTTTATTCAAGCAGATGTTGTATGTAAAGTACTACAAGGCTGCTGAATTACACCGAACAGTGGCATTAAGAGGCTTAAAGCCTTTACATTACAGATGTTATAACAGCCTTTGTTTAGTTTTACTCTTTTAGAACAAAAACTAACAACTGTAATGATTTATTTGTTTCCCATAAATGTAATTTACACGTTTGATTAATGCAACTAATGATTATTTTTATTGTCGACTTAATTACTGACATAATTGCTGCTTGATTCATTGGATCACAGTTGTCTTTATTACAGTGTTTTAAAGTTGACAGCTTAACAAAATAAAAAACTAAGGTAGTACTAGGCATGTTAGCTAAGCTAACATTAGCTTGATAGCTGTAGTTAATTTAATAAGTCCCTCCCTTCCGCCCCAGGGGTCCTTATTTGGGATAAAATATGTTCAGCAGTCCACAGAGTTGAAGACAACTACTGTATTGATCCTGTTTAAATTGTGTCCTGAATTACATACAGGATGTTTCTTTAAAAGATAATTTAAGTCAAAGTCACAGTTTGTTGTAAAACAAGTAACATTTAGTTTTGTGTGAAACAGCTCAATGAACTACATCTCTCGGCTAGCGCAATATAGATTACCAACATGTTTGCGCTGTAATGCTAAGCTAATGTTTGTTGCTTGGTTACTACTAGCTGCATAGCTTAGCTATGTTCAACCCACAGATGTATCTCACCTGATGTGTTTAATCCTACGACTCCTGGTCCTTTCATCACACCATATACACATGGAAGCTCTTTGATGTTAACTTTGTAACTTTACCTTCAGAAACGTTCGCTTAGGTGACATTAGCTTCAGTAACATGCGCTATAGTGACGTTAGCTTCAGCGACGTTATAACATTAGCTTCAGTCATTGAGAGAAACAGATATGACGTCACATTTGCATATTTTGTCTTATACTTTAGCAGTTTTATGACAAACTGCAACTTCCTTTACCTAATTTATCTTTTAAACTGACAAAGATTACATGTGTAATTCAGGACACATTTCAAACAGGATCAAAACATTAATTGACTCTTGCCGTTGACTAACATGCAGTTCATATTTTTTACGAAATTAGGTCCCATGGTGGTCTGACGGAAGGGGAGTGGCTTACACTCTATTAGCATCTGAGCAGGAAAGACTTCTGATGGGGGAAAAAACTACAGAAGTGTTGATCTTCCTGTGGCAAAATGGCTGCAAAGCTAATTACAACTAAATAAAAGTTAGTGTTTAAATACCCGAACGATTTAAAATTAGGTTTTAACTTGTAAATTGCAAATGTGTAAGATGAAATTGTTATAGAAATTTTCACTATTTGGAAACATTTTGCTTTTGCTTTTTTTTTTTTTTAGCAATTAATTGAAAAAATACTGAAAATAATCGTTAGTTTCTGTTGTTTCATGTTATTGTTTTCAAATGTGGAAGAAATACAAGGCAGATTGGAAAGTATGACGCTTTAGGGGTTTAGGTTTTAATTGCTCTGATACTAAATTATAGGTGTTTTGCTGGAGGTTTGGTAGCAGCTCCGCCAGTGTCTTCTTTGGAAAATGAGTTCCCAGAAACCCATGAACCAATTTTTTTTCTGCTGTAAGTGGGAGGACAAATTATAGAGGCAAGACCTCCTATCACAAATTCAGTTTTTCATTCAGAAGTGATTTTAGTGGGTTGTTTAGGAACAGTTTGAGTTTTGCATTCAAAGGAAGTTGGTTCTCATTGTTTTTTGAATGAAGAAAAGAGCTGTCAGTCATCCATTGTAAAGCTTTCTCAAGCAAATGCCTGTTGATAATCACCAGACTCCACTGAGAAAAGTGAATATATTCCCCTAGTATTGCAGTGCACTTTCTGAAAGTTCATTCTAGACATTAAGAACAGTAGTTTGCAAACTGAGACGTGGTTTAAGACTCCAGAAAAAGACAGTTGGTCAACCTTGAGTTGACTCTTTTGTAGGTTTGTTGACAAATCTTGCTTTCATACATTAAATTGTGTTATAAATGAAGAACTGTCAATAATATATTATACAATCAATAATATATGGGCTAGTAAAGTATAAGTCCGTCTTAAGCAAACATCTCTTGAGCCTCTCCAGACTTCATTAAGAAAAGCGAAAGATTTGCTGTAGTGTTGTTCTAAACAGGACTGAGAAGCTTGTCGACCGTGTTGGGCTCATTAATATTCATTGGAAAACTTATTTTCTGTTTAATACAAAGTGGAAGGGGAAATTAGAGGACAACTGGCTTTGAGTTTTAGCAATACAAAGCAAAACTACATCCTAGGAGCTCAAAATTTTATCAAGAAACTTGATTTTGCTGAGCAAACGGGGATGTGGTTAAAAGCTCTGGTCCTTGAGTTTTAAACCTTTCTGGACCTTGATTTAAGTTGTTTAGTAACAATTGGATGTTTACAGCAAGTTGTGTGTTCATGTTGTTTAAATAAAGACGTAAGCTCTCGGTCCTGTGTTGTAAAGTCTAATGAAATATTGACGTCCGTCTCACCAGACCTCCATTGAGAAAAGTGAAAAATTTGCTCTAGTGCTGTTTTGCCGTCACTGAACTCTAAAGCAGGACAGAAGTGTTGTGAAATGCCGTTAGTGTGGACCCGGTCGGCCTCATTCATAGTATAATGGACTGTGGAGGTCCTCTCCTAGTTGGAGCTGTCAAAGGTCTGTCCTCTCTCCGAGGCCCCCAAGCCCCCCTCTGCTGAAGAAAACAAAAACTCGAGGTTTGCATGATAATGTTGGCAGCTGCCTCGGGGCGACACCTCCTGACCCCTCCCCCCACCCCCCTTTTTCTGCTCATTCACAGGGTCAGATACTCCATTCATTCACCAGAAAAACATTTGTATGTGTGTTTGTGTCCTCGTGACAATGTTGGTTTTCATTTCTAGGTTTAAAGACACAGTATGCTGGAGCTCCGTTAAGTCACTATCAGTGGCAGAACATTCACTCGAGTACTGTGGGTAACTTTGGTATTTTCCAACATGGACCATGTTTTTGTATCTGTGATTTATCTGTTATTTTTTAAAACTGGTCCAGTACTGAGCGAGCGCGCTGCAGCTGGCAGCAGTGAAAGTACGTCCACTAAACTGCTTGTTTTTGCCGCTGGCTCAGATTGTTTGTGTAAGTGTTATGGAAAGGATCCCTACAGAGAGAGATCATTTCTTTAAGAGGAAGATCCTTTTTGTTCAACCAGAAACAATCGCTATATCGCTCTCGTCAAAGCCGCCAGACTCCCTTGACAAAAACAGCAATTTAGCAAGGATTAGGTTGCAATACTCGAGCAGTTTAAAGAAATGTTATAACCCTTTAGCGCTATAGACCATGGACTGTATAAAAATCTATAGACACACAAACATGAGGAAATAGGGAGCAGATTGAAAAATAACAAAGTTACCATTTTTGTACATTTTTAAGTATTTCCATTTTCTGCTAATTTATTCTTTCACTTCACTCCATTTTTTTAACTGTAACTCTGATTCTACAGACCAAGATCAACGTCTTAAATATGACGCATTGTTAAACATTTAAGGCCCCACAGAAACTCTGAGGCGCTTCCAAGTATGTTGCTGATTAAACCGATCAGGTTGAAGTCTATGAAGATTCTCAGTCATCCAGGTCATAGTTATCCAACGAAGGTTAAAATGAAAAGCAACTGGACTTGGTTGAAGATACTGGAAGACGTTTCGTCCCTTATCCAAAGGACTACATACAAATTATTATCTCGTATACATCAGATTTCTTTGTGCCACATACGTGTTTTTTTAAATATCCTTTATAAAGTTCAGTTCTATACAAATTGTAGTCATATTTCATTAATTTCTTCAACGTAGAGAAAGAACAGCTATCTGTGTTCGAAATCTGAGTGTAGAAATACTTTATTGATCCCAGAGGGGAAATGCTTTGTTACAAATTGCTCACTCGAGTATCAAGATATTAAGGAGTAGAAGTAATAATGTAGAGTAGTGTGTATATGTACAGTATTTTACAGTATCAACAGAAGTGTAATAAGTAGTAGTAGTGAATTGAATAAAACACAGCAGTAGTAATTGGTAATGGTAGAGTTAATAATAACAGTACAAATGTAAACAGTAAAATGCATGAGAAATTAAAATGAGAATATTAAAATCAATAAAATAGATAATAGTAAACAGAATAAAACAATGAGCAAAAACATACAAGATGCGTTTAGAAAGAGTTGGTAAACAGATTTATCCTCTTTTTTTAAAAATAGCTGCAGAATAAACAGTGAATTTAAATAAAATAAAATAAAATTTCTGGTCATCTCAAAAAATCACATAAGGTGGTATTTATTTTAAAAATATGTTGTTTTTTAATTTATTTCAGCAGGTACCTGTTCTTTACTAACATCATTGTGACATTTGGGTTTTGTGTCGTTTTAATATAAATTCAGTGTGATTTTCGTCACCTCGGCCTGGAGTGTGAATAAACAGGATGACATTAGCATACAGTCTCTGCTGCCCCGGAGGCTCTCGCCACTGTGTTCATGATAATCCTGGATATCAGACATAATGAGCATCATCTCCTCCTCCTCCTCCTCCTCCTCCTCCTCCTCCTCCCAAATGTGTCTCTGCTTCCATCTCAGTTGCCATTGCGACAGCAGAGCAGCCATGAATTGAATGAATTGGTATGGATGTTTTTTTTTATTTTTATAATGCCCGTGTCTCTCAGCCGACCCCCCCCCTCTGGATGATGATGTTGATGCCTAACAGTGTTTCTTAATTTGTTTCTTATAAATCTTTATAAGGGCCTGAGCATGAAACCTGCAAGGACCCTATTGAAATACATTATTTTCCCAAATGAATCGCACTTTTGGCGGCCTAAACATGCTCAAAAACTCACCAAACTTTGCACTATATGTAAACGCGGTGGAAATTTACGTGTCATATGGGTTTCGCGCATGAGGGCGTGGCAAAATGGCTCGTTAGCGCCCCCTACAGAGAAGCCCCCTGGCCATGTTTTGCCGATTTGCACCAAACTTCTGTGGCTGATGTATCAGGTCCAGACCTACAAAAAACCTCAAGCAGCGATGCCCTAAACCCAAGCCTTGCAGTGCTACTCTTATTGGAGGAGCCCCCTTCTCTTTCTAGACGTGCCAAACTGTTTTAGCCTTTTTCTGTCCTGGAGTTCTTTAAAGAACTTGATGGTTTTATCCAGTTTGTTATTAAACTTTTAATGAACTTATTGTGTTTCAGGTTTAAAGGCTGATTTTTGCTTTTTGAGTGAAAGTTTAAGAAACAAGATGGTTAATTGGGGTTTTAAACTTTTCTTTATGGTCAGAACAAACACTTGACATTCAAAACTATTATGACAAATCTTTTTTCAACAAAAATGCATGAGTAAAATTAAGTAAAATCTGTTTTTAGTCCTTTTTCCTCAACAAAACATCTTAATCGAAAAATTAAGATCACGGTTTAAATGACTTATATACAACATTTATTGAACATTTGTTATATTGTTATAACAGCCCTTATTTTAACATGTGTTCACCCCGCTAACGCATCCTGTTAGCGACCGAGCTAACCACGTTAGGAAGCTTATTTATGAAGTTGCACAACTTGAAATTAACATTTGTTAAAGAGGTGGGAATTCAAACCACATGAATTCAGATAAAATTTCACAATTAAGTAATCAGTTGCTTATAAAATAAAAAAAACACAAAGGGCTTTTTTTGGCTTCCATACCGTCTGTGTTATTTTGTCCACTCTGTGGCTGATACAGCAGCTCTCGGCAGATAAGGAGTTGTGTTTATCTGCTGACAGGGAACTCAAATACATTTTCTTTCCAAGGGCGCTCTGGATTAAGGTCAACTCCTGCAACAGTGTATATGTTGTGTGATAAAGAGACTCCACAAAGGACAAAAGTCACAAACAGACGAGTGTAAATAATGTTTTCGCCCTCGGTCGTCTTCACTGTGATTTATCAAAGAGACCAAACACTGAGTCTTTATAATGTCTTCTGGAGAAATGAGAAATATGTTATTGACAAGTAGATTTTTATTTTTAGATCAGATTTTCTTCAGTTTATCCCAGACCATTTTTTTGGTAACAATCCCAAACATGCCCGCGGTGAAGCCGTTGGGGGTAACTCCCAGCATGCATCACATGTTTATTCACGCCAGTGTCAGGATCTCTGCAGATGGATTATCTCCTGGCCGACAGAATCACGTCCACATGTGTTTGTTAGTGATACGAGCAGCGCTGTAATCCCACTCACAGCAATCCCCGGAAAAGCTGCTAGTTGTACCGTGTAGGTTTAAATTACTGCAAACCTTCAAGTGTGAGCTGAGGTTAGCCTAGCTTAGCACAAAGACTGGAAGTAGGGGGAAACTGTTAGCCTAGCTCCATCAAAAGGGAGAGAAAAATGCACCTTCCAGCATCTTCCTGATTTACAACCCCATCATGGTCAGTGATGCCTGCCAGGGTTTTAATGGCTTTTGCATAAATGAAGCTGTATTTTCATACTTTCTGATAACAGATTTCTGCCGGTCTGTTTGGTACGTTTCGGTATTGTTTGAATTGAATCTATTGCCGATTCCACTTATAGAATCTCGATTCTGATTCCAACCCCTTCACCACAGATCTTGTCTGCACTTGGTGACCTTCATGAAAAGGGAGAGAGCCATGGCTGCACTTTCACTGTTCACCGGGACATAAACACTGCACGTATAGAATCAGCAGGAAAAACACCCAAAAACTTTGATGACTTTGCCCCAAAATAAGGTTTAAAAAGCGTTTTTCCCCAGCGGTTATACTTTTACTACCCATGCGTGATAGACCCTGATGTCAGAGGAACCACACGATTGGTTTAATGTGTTTCCTGGCTCGTCTGGTAAAAAGCAGATAATTGGCTTTCTAGCTGGAGGGGAGGGAATTTGGCATTACAGGCTTTCCCCATAGAGTTGTATTGAGGATTCTTTAAGTGGCGTTCCTTCAGATTCACGCCGTGTTGAAGGAAACGCTTCGTCATGTTGGAGCTGCTTCCTCTCTCGCACCAAACCTCCTTTTTTAGTGAAGCTAAGCCAAAGGTTGGAGCGTTTGCTGCGGTCCGCCACGGTCCAGGACTGGAAACAGAAGGACTCTCTTCTTCATGTTGACGTTTTTTTACTTTTATTAATTAAGAACAGTTTCTTATGTACAATAACGGCCTGTCAGGAAACAAAGGTCTTCTGTGGGAAACTGGGATTAAATAAAATAACAAAGAACAGACAGAGGACGCAGGACAACAACAAACCTTTAAAACCAGACACAAAGAGACCGGATGAGAAAATAATTAAAGACAGATAAAGAAACAGGATAATAGACTAGACATAAGATAATAATAACACAGAGTAGACGATACAACAAATGGCACAATAGTTGAATAATGAAAACAATCACATAAAGCACATAAAGCGATTACAGGTTTCTGTAAACGAGCTGGTGATTTTGCCTTTAAAAGTGTCAGAGGTGACAAGACTGGAGAGTTTTATTGCGAGGTGACGTTAGATCAGCTTCTGGTCCTGGCATTTAAGAGACACTTTTATGAACTGTAAAATGCTCACTGCAGTTCAGGAGCTGAGATTCGCAGAAAGTTCGGAATCCGTCGATTTCAGCCACATTAAATCTGTAATTGTTGTGAAGCAGCTTCCTTCCTTCATGTCCAGGTGGAAGCTCAGAGACAAACAGGGAAATTATTACAGGTCGTATCAGGAGCCAGATTTCATGTCGTCACCTTGTTCCCGTCAGACAGATGATGCTCAGCGAGGAGTCGACTCTCCTGCTGTCAGATCTAATGAAAGGAACAGCTGATACCATCAGAGTCACCGGCCTGAAAAACACCTGAACAACAGGAAATCAGCTCCTCTGCTGCTCAGATCTGCTGATAGCAGAACGGTCTCACAGAGCTGAAAACACGCTGAAATGAATTAATCTCCGTTGGTCAGTTTCATATGTAATCAGTCAAACTGCAGGACGAACTGACACTTTAACACAAAGGAGGCAGTGAGAGTGGAGCGTTCCCAGCAAATACACAGAGCCAGTGGGTGGTTCAAGGTGTGTGGGAACATTAAGTGTCGCCATAAGTTATTAGTTGATTCAGGGAGTATAGTAAGGATGAGTAATTTCAGGAAATACACAGAGCCGACAGGTTCCAGGGATGTTAAAGTTTGTTCCCATTACGATACATGAAATCACAGCAGCTGTTGTGGTGACAGAAGTGACAGCAATATTTGTGAACCTGCTGATCTGTTTTCTGCAAAGGGTAAAATATGTGGACAGTGAAGGACGATGCCCTGCAGAGATCCAGTAATTAGACTCAAAAACAGTAGAAAATGTCAATGATGTCAAAACTCAACTCTGTTTGAAGGCCAATAAATAGAGGTGTGTCTTTGAAAATGTCATTCTTATTTCTACAGGTAAAGTCCAAATATTAGGAGCAGCTACAGAAAAGGCTCCGTTAGCTTTTAGTTTTTAACCTGGATCTGGGGACATCGAGGACCTCAGTGCTTTGACAGGAGTGTCTACATGTAAAAGTTCTGATAAATAAAAAGGGGTCAACCAATTTAAAATCCTAAAGAGGTGGTATTCTGCTTTATGGCTTTCTCTCTCTCCTTTATTGACTTTTTATACTTTTTCTGTGCATGTAACAGGTCTGCAAAGTGAAAAAGCCCAAAGGGAGTTCCCATCTCCCACAGAAAACTCTGCTCTGAACTGAAAACAGCTCGTTTGAAAGACAGAGCTCAGTTAAAACTTTATGGATACAGATTAATAACTCACCGCTCTGAAACTCTCGCTCCAGTCCATGTTGCCAAGCTGGTCGGCAACACGTACGGCTGAACCCGAGCCGTTTACCGGCTCCTCGCTGACCCGCCCTTCTCTGCTTCTGATTGGCTAGTAGTCCTTAACTAGGAACTGACCATGTGCAACTCCCAACAAAGATCATTTAGAGACAAGATGTATCACTCCATAGCTAAAACGAAGCCTTCAACACAGGCTGAAAAGAGGAGCTGCAGCAATGTGCAGTCTGACAAAAATATAACCATGGAAACCTGCTCTGGTACAAACTCTAAATAAGATGAGGAACCTGAAAATGAGCAGAATACCACCTCCACCTAAAGTCAATCCTAAAGCGGACAGGAAGCCAGTGCAGCGAGGCTAAAACTGACGTAATGTGCTCACGCTTTTTAGTTCCAGTTTGTATGTGAATCTAAGTAGTTAGCAGCAAACTGCCAAAGTTAAAAACAATGTTTACGTCACCAACACAGACATTTTCAGATCTAAAATTAACAATGAATGAATAAATGAAGGAGTTTTGTAACTGTAGATCGCGAGATGACCAGCTGCTCTGTCTTCCTTCATTGATATTATAATATACATAAAACAGGACAGATAAAGCTTCTGAGGGTGTATTAAACACCTTGGATCAGCCTATTAACGCACCCACCTTTTTGTAATTAACTGTGGCATCGAATTGGTATTTTACTGGTATCGATATCGACTGTTAAGTTTCTGGTATCGTGACATCCCTCGTACCATTTAAAGATTTTCACAGGGGAAAACAGGGGGCTGTTGTAAAACCTTTGACTTGAAGACGTCACTCTTCTGTGTTTACATCTCCAACATGTTCAATGACTGTAGTAAAAAAACAAAAACACGCTGACACGTTCGCTGTCAGCTGGAAGAAACGGTGTCCGTTTTTATAAAAGTCATCTACCATCAAATCTGCAAATTAAAGCTGCCATCTGAGGAGGAGCGACAGTGTCTGTCTGTTCAGACTGTTATCTGTTGATGGAGACGACCTTTGCGGCGGTGCGGTCTATTTAATGATTCATGAGTCAGACTGCAGGAGAGGAGCTGCTCGTGGCGTCCTCTTCCTGTGAAAGCTCTTGAGGCGGTGATTTGAGATTTGTCTGGTTTTAACCCTGTCCTCTTCCTGTTGCAGATCTCGGCCTTTCGGGCGTCTGTGAACGACGCCGGTTTGATCGCGGTGACGCTCGAGCGCTCAGACCTGCAGGAGAACGTCACGGCGTACGCAACGCAGATCTCCGGAGAACCTCGTCCGATCCTGGTCCAGTTCGTGAACACCAGCGAGCCTGTGCTGTTCAACACGTCGTTTCACGGCCTCTGCTACACTGTGGGACTGCTGGTTAAACTGGGACAGACCTGGTCCAGACCCGTCAAGACCGTCTCTGTGCTCACAAGTGAGAACCTGGAATTATATATATTGAATATAAAGATATATTGTAGAAAAGACGAGAGGAACATGTCAAATAATCCAGAATTATTTGTACTTTAATGGACTTTCTGTGTGTTTTAAGTGTTTCATGCAAGTTTGTGTAATTTGTGTTTTGTAATTTGATGATTTCTGATTCACCTCCAGGTGTTTTGAAGTGTGCCATGTGTTGTGTTTTTTGTCTCCTCAGAGCCTCTTCCTGTCCGCAGAGCTCACATCTCAGACTACAGGGAGTCTCCAGAGACCGGCGTGGTGTTTGAGATCGAGCCTCCGGCCGGTAACGTCTTCAGCCGAGTCAACATCAGCTACACTGAAGGACAAGAACGACGATCTATGCTTTATAAAGGTGCCCTGTTCTTCTTATTATAATGCGTGTGTAAAGATGTAATAAATGGTTAATAACACATTATAATGTAGCGGTTTGCAGACATGTTATTACCGTATAAAAGAAGTGGACATCGTGAAATCACCTGTCGGTTCGTGGACTACGGTTTTGAAGTGCTATGCCGTGTTTTTAACATCGGCTAAGATGTGATGAGCAGCAGGCGTTAGTGGATTTTAATTAAATGTCATTATCATGAAAATAAAAAAGAATCCTCTGTTTCTGTTTGTAGATTTCTACAAAGGGAAGACGGTGTTCAAACACTGGTTACCTGGGACGTGTTACCGTAACATCACCTTCCAGCTGATCTCTGAGGCCACAGTGAACCAGACTGCACTGGTTACACACAGCGACATCACACACACACCTCTGCACCACAGGACAGGTGAGTGACATCACACACACACACGCACGCATGCACCCGTACACCGCAGTGACATCACACACACGCAGTGACATCACACACGCACGCACGCACCCGTACACCACAGTGACATCACACACACACCTCTGCACCACAGGACAGGTGGGTGACATCACACACACACACACACCCGTACACCACAGTGACATCACACACACACACCCGTACACCACAGTGACATCACACACACGCATCCGTACACCGCAGTGTCATCACACACACACACACCCGTACACCACAGTGACATCACACACACGCGCACCCGTACACCGCAGTGACATCACACACACGCACGCATCCGTACACCGCAGTGACATCACACACACACACCCGTACACCGCAGTGTCATCACACACACACACCCGTACACCACAGTGACATCACACACACGCACGCATCCGTACACCGCAGTGACATCACACACACACACCCGTACACCGCAGTGTCATCACACACACACACCCGTACACCGCAGTGACATCACTCACACACACGCACGCATCCGTACACCGCAGTGACATCACACACACGCACGCATCCGTACACCGCAGTGACATCACACACACGCACGCATCCGTACACCGCAGTGACATCACACACACGCACGCATCCGTACACCGCAGTGACATCACTCACACACACGCACGCATCCGTACACCGCAGTGACATCACTCACACACACGCACGCATCCGTACACCGCAGTGACATCACACACACGCACGCATCCGTACACCGCAGTGACATCACACACACGCACGCATCCGTACACCGCAGTGACATCACACACACACACACCCGTACACCACAGTGTCATCTCACACACACACACCCGTACACCACAGTGACATCACACACACGCGCACCCGTACACCACACATGCGCACCCGTACACCACACATGCGCACCCGTACACCACACACGCGCACCCGTACACCGCAGTGACATCACACACACACGCATCCGTACACCACAGTGTCATCACACACACACACCCGTACACCACAGTGTCATCACACACACACACCCGTACACCGCAGTGACATCACACACACACGCATCCGTACACCACAGTGTCATCACACACACACACACCCGTACACCACAGTGACATCACACACACACGCATCCGTACACCACAGTGTCATCTCACACACACACACCCGTACACCGCAGTGACATCACACACACACGCATCCGTACACCACAGTGTCATCTCACACACACACACCCGTACACCGCAGTGACATCACACACACACGCATCCGTACACCACAGTGTCATCTCACACACACACACCCGTACACCGCAGTGACATCACACACACACGCATCCGTACACCACAGTGTCATCTCACACACACACACACCCGTACACCACAGTGACATCACACACACACGCATCCGTACACCACAGTGTCATCTCACACACACACACACCCGTACACCACAGTGACATCACACACACGCGCACCCGTACACCACAGTGTCATCTCACACACACACACACCCGTACACCGCAGTGACATCACACACACGCGCACCCGTACACCACAGTATCATCTCACACACACACACCCGTACACCGCAGTGACATCACACACACGCGCACCCGTACACCACAGTGTCATCTCACACACACACACCCGTACACCACAGTGACATCACACACACGCGCACCCGTACACCACAGTGTCATCTCACACACACACACACCCGTACACCGCAGTGACATCACACACACACACACCCGTACACCGCAGTGACATCACACACACGCGCACCCGTACACCACAGTGTCATCTCACACACACACACACCCGTACACCGCAGTGACATCACACACACACACCCGTACACCGCAGTGACATCACACACGCGCACCCGTACACCACACACGCGCACCCGTACACCGCAGTGACATCACACACACGCACGCATCCGTACACCGCAGTGACATCACACACACACACGCACGCACCCCCGTACACCGCAGTGACATCACACACACGCAGTGACATCACACACACAACTTAATCCAGATTTTCAATGACGTCACCCCTCCGCGTCCTCTTCTTCTGTGGTGGTTTAACACCAGAATCAGCTCCTCCAGCTGTTTATCTCTGTCAGCCAATGAGCTCGTGTTCTCACAAACTGCCTGGACACAGTTTATATTTTCCTTCATTTTAATTTGATGCTTTTTCTAAAAAATTCAGTAAAAACTTGTTCCAAGTTTTGTGTCGGAAAGTCTTCAGTTCGCCAAAAATTGAGAGATCTCGCTGACACCCCCCCCCCCCCAAAAAAAAGCAGGACCTTAACTGTTAATTCCCGGCGTTCAGCCTCCGTTTGGCAGCTCCAACACTCTGCAGCTGTGTGAGGATCATTAATATAACATCAGCAGATTAATGAGAGACTGACTCATAGAGGAGCCTCCTGCTGAGTGTCTCTCATTGATAAGATAAAAACAGCAGCAGATTACTGTCATCACGTCTCTTCACTCTGACTAATGAGGGAGCCGTGTCACTGGAAACACTTCTCACTCTGAACGTGATGACAGATTTGTTTACTACAGAGCTCCAAACGGCCGGTCTGCAAACAGAAAGATTTATTTATTTTAAAGAGGTCATATTCTGCTGTTTGGCTTTTTCCCTTCTACTTTATTGTGTTATTAATCTTTTTATGCATGTAACAGGTTTGCAAAGTGGGAGAAGAGGTTTCACTCACAGCTGGACTGTAGATGATGTGGAGACGGAGCTCAGTTAAAACGTTACGCATGTGCAACTCCCAACTAAGACCTAATAGAGATGCTTCACTCACACGGGGTGAATAGACGAGCGGCAGCAACACGCCGTGCGATAGAAATATGGTGTTTTTGAAAGATTGAACCATGAAAACCTGTTCTGGTACAACCCCTAAATAAAATTCTGAACCTGAAAATGAGCAGAATACGGCCTCTTTAAATGACGACGTGTTGATTTCGTAGGTACAAGTACCTCAGAAAAGTACAGTACTTGTGTAAATGTAAATTATTGTAAATTGTTTGTATAGATGAATGAAGAACCAGCAGATGCACTGATTCTTTAAATGTTCACTCTGTGTGTCAGTGCCCTTCCCCCCCCTCAACATTTCCCGTAAGATCGTCCACCTGAGCCAGAGGACGCTGCCAGGGGAAGACGCCAACCTCGTGCCTCCTGAGGCGGGCGAGGAGAGCCGGCGAGCCTCCCGTCGATCGCGGGACGTCCCTCTGATAGAGGAGGAGGAGGAGAACACCTCTGAGGAGGCGGCGGGCATTTCCACTCAGGTTCCCTTCGGCCCAACGCGCAACCTGACAGGCGCCGACGCCGTGAGGACCAATCAGTCGGCGGAGACTCGGAGCTTCTGGCCGGACCCCACCGACCCTACTCCTGCTGGAGACGGGGAGGACGAGTTCGTCAACGCCGTGGTGCCCGAGTACGAGGACTCCAACGAGCCGGGCTCAGCCATGGGTCTCCCCGCGGAGGCCTCCGTCCTGCCCACCACACTGCCCCCCATCCTGCTGGAGCTGCGCTGGCTGCCGCCCCGACCCCCCACCAGCTACGACGGCTTCAACATCTACATCTACAGAGACGGTAAACGGGGAGGTGGTCAGGGACACCTGTTCACACCTCAGCACAGTGCTTCAAGATTCAAGACGTCTGTTGTCAAACTTAGACCAGACAGCCAAACTCTCACCCAAGTCTCCCTTATTTTTCTTTTAACGTGCGTCGATATAAATAAATTTATAAACAAAAACAACAAACAACAATATATACAGACCAGATATATAGTAAATAGCAGCAGAGTAGGTTAAGTAGAAACTAGGGCTGAAGGGTTTACATAGTCGAATCGTGGGGGTTTTTGTGGAAAAAAAAATATATATATATATGACATTTTATAGGCCAAACAATTAATTGATTGATTCTCCCCCCCCCTCCTTCTCCCTCCTCCTCCTTCCTTGTCCCTCCTCCCTCCTCCTTCTCCCTCCTCCTCCTCCTCCCCCCTTGTCCCTCCACCTCCTCCATTCTCCCTCCTCCTCCTCCTCCTCCCCCTTCCTTCTCCCTCCTCCTCCCCCCTTGTCCCTCCACCTCCTTCATTCTCCCCCCTTGTCCCTCCTCCTTCCTCTTCTTCTTCCTCCTTCCTTGTCCCTCTTCCCTTGTCCCTCCCTCCTCCTCCTTCCGTGTCCCTCCTCCTTCCTCTTCTCCTTGCTCCTTCCTTCTCCCTCCTCCCTCCTCCTTCTTCCCTTCTCCCTCTCTGCTTCCTCTTCTTCTTCCTCTTTCATACTCCCTCCACCTCCTTCCTTCTCCCTCCTTCCTTCTCCCTCCTTCTCCCTCCCCCTCCTCCTCCCTCCTTCCTCCTCCCTCCTTCCTTCTCCCTCCTCCTCCCTCCTCCTCCTTCCTTGTCCCTCCTCCCTCCTTCCTTCTCCCTCCTCCTCCCTCCTTCCTTCTCCCTCCTCCTCCTTCCTTGTCCCTCCTCCTCCTTCCTTCTCCCTCCTCCTTCCTCTTCTTCTTCCTCCTTCCTTCTCCCTCTCTCCTTCCTCTTTCCTTCTCCCTCCTGCTTCATCTTCTTCTTCCTCCTTCCTTCTCCCTCTCTGCTTCCTCTTCTTCTTCCTCCTTCCTTGTCCCTCCTCCCTCCTTCCTTCTCCCTCCTCCTCCCTCCTTCCTTCTCCCTCCTTCTCCCTCCTCCTCCTTCCTTGTCCCTCCTCCTCCTTCCTTCTCCCTCTCTGCTTCCTCTTCTTCTTCCTCCTTCCTTCTCCCTCCTCCTCCTTCCTTGACCCTCCTCCCTCCTTCCTTCTCCCTCCTCCTCCCTCCTCCTCCCTCCTTCCTTCTCCCTCCTTCTCCCTCCTCCTCCTTCCTTGTCCCTCCTCCTCCTTCCTTCTCCCTCCTCCTTCCTCTTCTTCTTCCTCCTTCCTTCTCCCTCTCTGCTTCCTCTTCTTCTTCCTCCTTCCTTCTCCCTCTCTTCTCCCTCCTCCTCCTTCCTTCTCCCTCCTTCACCCCCCTTGTCCCTCCTCCTTCCTCCTTCCTTCTCCCTCTCTTCTCCCTCCTCCTCCTTCCTTCTCCCTCCTTCACCCCCCTTCTCCCTCCTCCTCCCTCCTTCCTTCTCCCTCCTTCTCCCTCCTCCTCCTTCCTTGTCCCTCCTCCTCCTTCCTTCTCCCTCCTCCTTCCTCTTCTTCTTCCTCCTTCCTTCTCCCTCCTCCTTCCTCTTCTTCTTCCTCCTTCCTTCTCCCTCTCTGCTTCCTCTTCTTCTTCCTCCTTCCTTCTCCCTCTCTTCTCCCTCCTCCTCCTTCCTTCTCCCTCCTTCACCCCCCTTGTCCCTCCTCCTCCTCCTCCTCCTCCTCAGGTAACTCCACAGAAACAGCCACGGTGGATGAAAACACTCACGAGTTCTTCACTGAGCTGACGGAGCCGGGGACGTACCGAGTCCAGGTCACCACGCTCAGCTCGTCCGGAGACTGCGAGGCCCGAGAGAGCAGCGCCGGCGCCGCCTTCACCTTCTACCTCAGTACGTTCACAAGGCGGTCACGTTGTTTTGCTTCCTTTTATAATGAGTTCACCCCAAAGATCGGATTACTGGATGGATTGAGATATTATGAGCGTGTTTTATAGGGTCATTTCTGAAT
The DNA here is from genome assembly GCF_014851395.1 of Micropterus salmoides. Classification (NCBI taxonomy): domain Eukaryota; kingdom Metazoa; phylum Chordata; class Actinopteri; order Centrarchiformes; family Centrarchidae; genus Micropterus; species Micropterus salmoides. The sequence continues at coordinate 2,383,248 of NW_024044681.1, forward strand.
TTTTAAATCTGGGCTCTTTGTTCACATATTGTTGGTGTTGAAATGACTCGTAGGTACAGAAAGTTTTGAATCGGTGCAGCAGATGCTTCAGCCGGCAGCTGAACCGGCGTATTCCTTCGTCACAATGGCGCCCACAAAAAGAGCTTCTTGTTGCCAGCGACAAGAATTTTACAGTTTTTCCACGTTTAAAAAACGAATTAACACCTTTCTTATATTCTTTAAGTTATGTCAAACAGTAAAATTAGGCTATTTATGAGTTTCTGTGATCATATAACAAAAACATAATCCACAGTTCAGTAGGGCCCAAGTTTAAAAAATACCAAAACTACCCTTTGTGGTGGATTTTAAGAGGCTGAAAGAATTAATGGCTGAATTTTGAGTTCCTTTTTTAAATGTATGCATTTAAGGAATAGTTGAACCTTTTAAACTATGCAAATAATCAATTAGAAATAACTTAATACTGTATTTTGTACTTTATCTGTTAAATATCCCCATAAAGTCCCATTAAAATAACTTTATTAAATCACTATTAATGTGTGAAATAATGGAAGTCGACTCTCTGGACTCGGTCTTTCAGAATCAGAAGGAGCTTTATTGCCAAGTAGTGTTCACCACATACAAGGAATTTGTTTTGGTGATGAGGTGCAGACGCAGACAAACATTCAGTTGACTTAAATAAATGTAGAAATATATAAATATGAAATAAACAATGAAAGTTATATAAGAATATTAAAGAGAATAGAGAAAAATATACCAACTATTTGCAGAACATGTGCATTATTCTGGGGTTGTGTTGTGCAGACGGATTGCAATGAAATATATAAAGTGACAATATAAAAATATACAACAAGGATTTAACCATTAACAACAAATGTGTGCAATGTGCCGGGTGTTTGTGTTCATAGCATCATTAAAACCGCTTGTTCCAGGTCCCGGCGGTGAGCTGCTGGAGGATCTCCGGGAGCGTCCTCAGGCCGTCACCGTCAGACTGCTGGACTCCAGCACCGCCGCCGTCTCCTGGGCTCAGTCCTCCGAGAACCACAACGGCAGCCTGGTGTCGGTGGTGTCTACGACCTGCCTCAGGCCGAGCCTCAGCCAGAGGATGGAGAACACGTACTGCAGCGAGGTGACGGCCGAGTGTCCCGTGTTTGTGGACCCATTTCCACGGGTTTTAAGATATTTTGAATTATGTATTAATTAAAGGGTGTGACGAGACACGAGACGGGATTATAAGAAATCTTCAACGCTGACTTTTATGAAGCTTTTGAGCATTAAACAGTTAATTTCCTGCATTCAGGTGACTTGTTTTGCCCCAGTTTATGGGTGACATGTTTTTATTTACGTAAAGGGAAACACAAAAGTCAGCGCGGATCTCGGGCATCCTGTGCTGCTCTCAGATCTGTTCCTCCTGTAGATGAACTTCTCTCCTGTAACATGCTGAGTCATGATTCAGTCTTCCCTCCTCTTTGTGTCTTTGTTTGGGGAAGTAACCTCTTTAAATGTGGCTCCTTTTCACCTCAATGAGAAGTGAATTCATTTTAATTCAGTTAGAAACTCCTGGACTTTAATAGCTCCTGTGTTTCAGCAGCTTTTCTTTTACTGAAACTAAGTGAAACCCAGTCTCAAACAGAGCGAGGCTGTTTAATCTCTTACCAGCTACGTTACCGCTCACCTGTCTGGACTGACAGAGCGAGAGCGGGTCCACGTGATTACTGTCACGGCGTACGCCGGTGTCACATCAGCTGGGCGGAGTTGATTCCCTCTGCGAGTCGATGTGATCAGTTCTACATTTTAACAAACAATCTATGTTTACTGAACTTAGGGCTGCAGCTAACAAAGATTTTAGTATTCGAAGCTTCTATATAATATTTCCACGATTCATCGACGCGTCGTTGAAGAAGAACTTTTGCTTGGCGGCGGCGGCGGCACCCAGTTACCTCCTGACTGTGAGGTTCAAACTCACGGCCCAAACAGGAGAACAACAAACGCACCGTGGTCACATTTTCAGCTGAGGTCTGCAGCTTACTTTGGCTTCAACTCAACAATCAATCATGGTTTCAGTTAAATGCTAAAGTTGCTGTTACCTCGTCTGTGGTCCGCCGGCAGAACACCGGCTGCTTTCTGATCAGGCGCCGTCGTGCTGTTGCCGAGACGACATAAGTTAGGTTTTATGGTGGACGGACTGTGACATTACAGAGCTGTTGTTTTCTTTAGCTTGAAATAATCCCAGACTTTGGACACTTTTCTTCTTCGTTCCTCGCTGTTTCCTCAGCGCCATCATAATCACGTCGTGTTCGCAGCGTAATCACGATGTGCGACGGTAATAAATGTCCCTGCGAAACACTGCGCTGTAAAGTTAAATGGATTAAACGAAGCATCGATGCAAAGAACTTGTGTCGAAGCATTTTATGAATCGATATAACCGAACTGAACTATTACATTAGTTAGTAGCTTGTTGATGGTAACATTTTAATTCTTACCGGTAAGAATGGAATAATCACTAGGAACCAATGAACAGATGAACTGCAGAGCCAGAAAATGTGCCATTAATTACTATCTAGTAACTAAATCAAGTATCTAATCCGTTGTTACTGATAAAGGGGAATAATTAATAGTAACTAATGGAATAGTTATTAGTGACTAATAAATAAGCACTAGTAACTTTTAAATAGTGACCACTTAGTTTTAAAGACTTAAATGTTTAAACTGCTCACCACAGTTCATGAAGCTTTAATCAGTTTCAGACGAACAAAGTGAAGTTTGGAAACGTGTGAACGACTCTGCTTATGTTCGACTCTGAGGTGTGAAACGTCTCCGTCTGTTTTCAGCAGATTTGGACGTTTCCCAACGTTACACAGTTTATTATTACAGTTATTCATTCAGAAACACTGAGGATCATCCAGCCTCTGCTAAAATCAATAGTTTTTCTACCAACACAGTTTGAAGGACAAAAAGGTGATATTTTATTTAAAAGTCATGCAGAAAGGAAAAATAAACAAATGTTTTCTTAAAAAATCGTTAAATTAGAAGGATTTTCTTGTACAGTTACAACTTTATTCTCTTAACTTTATCTTGTAAATTATGGTTTTATTTTCAAAAGATTACTTTTTTATTTTACTATTATTTAACATCATTCTCAAAATGTTTTTCTCTTTAATATTTGAGTTCTTTCTCAAAAGGACAAAATGTTTAATATGTTACGGTCTTGAGGTTTGGAGGTTTTGGCGCCCTGCTCAGGGGCCGCGGTGTCAGCAGGTCGATAAAGGTTTGTTTGTTTGTTTGTTTGTTTCCACAGGAAAACACCACGAGTGACATCATCACTAACCTGACCCCCGGGGCTCAGTACCGAGTGGTCGTCTATCACACTAACGGGCCCCTGATCAGTCCTCCGTCTGAACCCGTCATCATCGATATCGGTGAGCAACTGATCGCTGCGTCTGTAGAACCAAATCATGTAGAACCTGAGTGTGTAGAGCCGGATCGCATCCAGCTGGAGCTCAGAGCCGGATCATGTAGAGCCGGATCGTGTAGAGCCGGATCGTGTAGAGCCGGATCGCATCCAGCTGGAGCTCAGAGCCGGATCGCGTAGAGCCGGATCGTGTAGAGCCGGATCGCATCCAGCTGGAGCTCAGAGCCGGATCGTGTAGAGCCGGATCGCGTAGAACTGTATTAGCGGATAACTGAACAGTGAAGAACTTGATTGTCTAGATCTCAATCATGTAGAGTCGAAAAGTGTAGAACTGGTTTGTGAAGAACTGGATCCTGTAGAACTCGACTCTGTGCAACAGAATTGCGTAGAACCAGTTTGCGTAGCACTGGTTTGTGTTTTGGATTGTTCAGAACCGGGTCACGTTTAGGACCGGGATGTGTAGAACTAGATCATGTAGAACTGGATTGTATCGGCGGTGGTCAGGAGGCGGTTTATCTTTTATCTCTACTAAAGTAAAACAGCCAGTTTCATTAATTGCTTTCTAACTACAACATCGTAATCTATGAGTTGATTGTGTTTATTAACCTGTACGCGTGTGTCAGAGCCCACAGGTGTGCGCGAGCTGGCCGTTTACCCCCTGAGTCCGACGGCGGTGATCCTGAGCTGGCAGCGTCCGTATCACGTCTCCTTCAGGAAGTACGTCCTGCAGACCTTCTTCTTCAACCCCGTCACCCTGGCCTCGGAGTGGACCACCTACTACGAGATCGCCGCCACCGCCTCCATCATCGCCTCAGTGGTAACGCGCAGTCCTGCGTCATGTAGCTCGGTGTTCAGGTTTATTTTTCATTTACAGCTAGAATTCTGGAGTTTTAGCAAAATAGTTGAAGATCTTCTGTCAGCGGAGTCTGACCGGTTTTAGCTGTTGATGAGTAACGAGATGATGATGAAATGATTGTTTATGTTTTTAAAATGATTTTACCTTTCTGAAACTTAAATATTGAGGATTTTTATGAACTGGTAACCAATGTGGTTCATGCTAATGTTGTTCAGTAAAAAGTACAATATTTGCCTCTTAGATGTTGCACAAAATGGAAATACTCAAGTAAAATACCTTAAATATTTACTTATTACAGTACTCGAGTACTGACTGTATAAAATAAGTGGACGACTGTTTTGCAGCCTCAAGTTTGGTGTTGCGCCGTCGCCATCTTGTTTTTTGGAACCAGACACGATCATTTGTGGACAAGAGGGTGGCTCTAGCTAGCTTGGTTACGTGCGTCCGTAATTCACCTTAACTGTGAAATTAACCAGAATGCTAATTTTAGCTAGCGAAAAAAAACGGTTTAAAACTAAATGCACTTACAGGAAAAATGAACAGCTGACTCCTGATAATCTTTTTCAGCGCCGCTATTTTAAATGTACACAGAGTCACCTCTATCCTGACTGACAGGTCGCCATGGTAGCGACCTGTCAATCAGCTTGTAGCCCCGCCCTAAAGCCTCCCCTGCTTCCTGGTCTCTGTTCCTCTAAATGGGACCATAATTTACTAAATGAACATCATGCTGTGTTGAAGAAGACTTGAAACTAGCGACTGAGACCAGAAACTCATCAGGAAAGTGTTTACTGAGGGAATAAATCAGCTGACAAGTAGAAACATCTTCTCAGAGACTTCTATACAATCACACTTCTTTCTGCAGCCGCTGGAGTCGCCCCCTGCTGGCTGCTGGAGAGGACGCAGGTTTAAGTCGCCCCCTGCTGGCTGTTAGAGAGGACGCAGGTTTAAGGCGCCCCCTGCTGGCTGCTAGAGAGAACGCAGGTTTAAGTCGCCCCCTGCTGGCTGCTAGAGAGGACGCAGGTTTAAGTCGCCCCCTGCTGGCTGCTAGAGAGGACGCAGGTTTAAGTCGCCCCCTGCTGGCTGCTGGAGAGGACGCAGGTTTAAGGCGCCCCCTGCTGGCTGCTGGAGAGGACGCAGGTTTAAGTCGCCCCCCTGCTGGCTGTTAGAGAGGACGCAGGTTTAAGTCGCCCCCTGCTGGCTGCTGGAGAGGACGCAGGTTTAAGTCGCCCCCTGCTGGCTGCTGGAGAGGACGCAGGTTTAAGTCGCCCCCTGCTGGCTGCTGGAGAGGACGCAGGTTTAAGGCGCCCCCTGCTGGCTGCTAGAGAGGACGCAGGTTTAAGTCGCCACCTGCTGGCTGCTAGAGAGGACGCAGGTTTAAGTCGCCCCCTGCTGGCTGCTGGAGAGGACGCAGGTTTAAGTCGCCCCCTGCTGGCTGCTGGAGAGGACACTTCAGCACTGGCTTCACTTTCCAGAGCTGGTTATTCTGGACACAGAACCGCTGAGATAAAATCCAAACAGGATCATTTTACCTTTTTAGGATTAAGGGAAATAAAAACAGCCACCAGAACCAGAACCAGTTCTCTACATGCAGACTGTGTCTTAAACTGCTACTTAACCCTTTATATTATTTTAATAGACTTTATCTCTGATGTCTTTTTTAACATTTCTTCCACTTGTTTATTCTGTTGATTTTAAAGTTGAAGTAGTCGAGTATCTTCATCCTTTTGTCATTGACACTGAAAATGAAGTTTAACACTTTAAAATAGTTTATATTTGCGCGGCTTCGTCGCTCGGTGCCTTGGGATCAGCTGTTACTGAGAGAGGACCGCGTTTTAAAAGCCTCGTGTGATGCAGTTTTTCTTCTTCTTGTATATTCTCTCAGAGAGTCACGGATCTGCTGCCGGCTTGGTATTATAATTTTCGTGTTTCGATGGTGACGTGGGGCGACCCGCCGCTCAGCTGCTGCGACAGCGCCACCGTCAGCTTTGTTACAGGTACTGACATCTAACACTGTCTCTGTTCACCCTCATGTTTACTGTCCCCCAGAGTCTGCATCGGGTCCATCCTGTCAGTTTATTTTAACGATTAGCATCTTCATCAGGTCAAACACACGTCTGCGGAGAACAAGTCAGCTTCAGAATCGAAGGCTAAATTTCACTTTCTTAGATGTATTGTGAAATAAAAGCTGGCGTTCAGTTACTGGACGATTTGTTTGTGGTCGGCATTAATAATTAAAAACATGCTGTTGAATCACCAGAATTACAAAATTATGAAGTCTGTTTCTTTGATTGCTTGTAAGTTATATATTTCACATTAAAAGCCTACCATGAAAGAGAAGGTTTATGTCCTTTTGAGCCCCTAGAAGGCTTTTATTGTGACACTTCTGTGCAGGAAAGGTTGAATTTTTATTGAGAGTAGCTTTAACAACAGAAACTGTCCCGTCTAACCCTTCTTAATTATTATGTTTAGGTTACATGTTTATTATTATTTAGGAGACACTGTCGCACATATTTGTATGTTGCAAACTATGCAGCAGTTGTTAAACTACACTTTCAGCCTTTAAACTTGGAAGAAATAATAATTTGACTTTTATCCTGATAATTTTAGATTAATATTATATTTTTTAGCGTGATAACAGCTCTACTGTAAATGTGCCAGTGTTTGTGTTTCTTGTCGCTTGGCCAGATGTTAAATTAGCCACAGAACTGAACTGCTAAATCACATTAGACCTGACGAATGTTGAGGAAGAAAGAAAGAAACATAATCTGTGATGTATTAAAAATAACATCCAAAGAGCAAATGATCAGATATTTCGGTGATTAATTTGTCATTTCTGTCTCAGCTCCCGAGGCTCCTCACATCTCCTCGGTGGATTACTCTCATGGCGTCCTGTACGTTCGTTGGACGTACGGCGAGCTCTTCATCGACCTATCACACTCCAGGATGCTGCACTGGCAGGTGGTGGCCGTCGGCAAGAAAGGACCGGAGAAGAGCTACTCCATCGACGTACGTCTTTCACTCCTTCACCCATTTATACCGGGATGTTTGTAAAACACGTCGCTCCCTCACAGGAGTCGTAGAGTTTGAGCTGCTCGCTCATGTCGATCTGTTCTGGGAGGTGAGGGTTTGTTAAGAAGACTCCAGGCAAACCGGGCCGACTTTACTCAAATCACAATGAAACGTTACAGGCTGAAAGTAAACATAAAAATAAGCTTTTTTTTTTGTTTGTAAATGCAAAAGAGGCATTTCCTCATTAAATATGCGCACATTTGCATATCACACAAATCTATTTTCCAGCACATTGAAAAGAGTCAGATGTATTTTTTTAACGTTTTAATGTGATAATATACTAAATGTTCAGACATTTACAGAAAGATTTATCAAAATATTGTTTTTTTTTCATGGATTTATTTTAAATATACCCTTTTTTTCACTTATTTAAAGATAAAATGAGAATTATAAAAGATATTTTTTTAAACTCTGCGTCTTGCTCTGGGACCTAAAAAACAGTGTGTAAAGTTTTGATAATGTAACGGCCTTGAAGGGCGACGAAACAGGTCAGCTAACACAACAGCGGATAAAAATGACTGTTTGTCACATGAATGCATCTCTTAAAGGTATCTGATATATAAACTAGCTAACAGTGAGCTCTAGAAAACAAACTTTCAAACAATGTATGATTCAGTATGGAGAGTTTTAAAAAGACTAGTTGAACTTTAACTTGCTAACAGCGATCTGTGGTTTACAGATTTGGTATAAAATACATAATAATATTTAAATATATTCAAAAACTAACATTTTATGAAAGTATGGTAAAAATAGATGCAAAATAACTGGAAATGTGAAAAATTGACAGATCGAAGCAAAATCATCATTTTGGACACACAAGCTTATATTTACTGACCTGATAATGACAACAGATTTATTTCAGGATCAGCTGTTCTGCACAAGTTTCTGTTCAGTGTTTGGTTCCATTTAAAGCGTTTCACCGGTTCACATTCTGCAGCAGCAGCTTGTTATTTCAGGCTGAGCTGCTTTTGATTATCTCCTCCGGGTCTATTCCATGGTCCAATTAGCAGCAGAGGGATGACCTGCTGTCTCTTCCGCATCGTCTCCGGCTCATCTTCTCCTCCACGAGGCCAATTACATTCCCCCGCAGACTCAGGCCTCCGTCTCTTAATTAACATTTTGAGGGTCAGAGGTGCCGGTTGAGGTTTAATTGGCCTGACTGATGGAGCCCATGTCTCACACAGAAACGGGATAAACACTAGTGGACTTCTGTTTAAAAGCTTGGGAGACATCGGGGATGGAGGCAACAATAAATCATAATGTACTATAGAAAATAGTAGAAATACAGTCATGAAAGCTGCTACGATTCTTTTCATCATATGTTTATTGTTTTGTTTTCGATTTATTTGTTTGTTTAATGTAGAAAATGGAAAAAAGTCCATTACAAGTTCCGTAGAGCCGAAGATCCCCTCATACTGTTGTATGTAGAGTCTTGTGTTATACCCAACGTTGGTCTTTAAAGTGTGGAGTCGAGTCAAACGGGAACTGCAATCGATGCTTTTTGTTTGGTTTTCTTGCGGCCAAACACGCAATCAACACAACAACCCGGGGGGGGAGACACGCCTCCACGCCTCCACGCCTCCACGCCTTCCTTATGTGTGATTTTAACAGCCATGTTCGTCAGTGCTGCGAGTTTCTCACCACAAGCTTGTCTTTCAGTTGGTTTCATCTTCTGATATCAGTTAACTCAGCTGCAGCTAACGAAAATTATTCTCTTTCAGCAAACAGATTAAAAAGCTTAACTTCCTTTTCCACAGTGGTCACTAAACTATTTCACTCCTCCTCTTATTCAAATACAAAAACGCCTCCAGAGCTGTCGACCTTCCTCTGATCATAACGAGGAGTGATCTGATGCACGTTTCCAATATTTATAACTGTTCTTTCAAACAATAAAAATGAAACGGAAATAGATTTAATTTCATTTATTGTTTATTTGAAAAGGGACGATTTACATTAATCAACATTCAAAGCAAATGTAGATGTACCCGCGTTAGCCACAGGCTGGTTTTCATCGCCGTCCCCTTTCCAGATGTTATTGAGCATCCTAAAGAAAAATAATACATCACCTTGCTCGTCCATAACAAAAATAAAATAACACCACCAATCAACTACTTTGGCTTTAACAGGTGGCATTTTACTCAAGGTATTGAACGAAGTGCTGGTTTTGGTACTGGCATCGTAAAATATAACACCCAGAAAGGGAAAAACATTTTGAAAGCTCACCTGCTTTGTGTGTTCGGTCGATATCCAATGAAAGGATGTCATTAATTTAAGATGGAGAACGATCGCAGCGACTAAACAGTGAATGCATTTGCGAAAAGCTGTTTTTGGTTTGTGTGTTTCCAAGAAGGATCATGTCATTTCCTGTGTGTGTTTCTGGTGTCAGGTGACTCGTAACGTGATGCGGGCCAGCCTCCCTCTGCCCCCAGGAGACATCTACAACCTGACGGTGACGGCCTGCACCGAACGCAGCAGGAACACCTCCATGCCAAACATCATCAAACTGGGTCAGCACCGCACGCACACACACGTTTATACGCACTAACTAAACAGCCAAACATGTCAGAGGCATCAACAAAAAGATTAATTGGAAGCAAAGACATTCACCTTTTAAACTAACCAGCATGAATCAGCTTTAACAATTTGTATTTTATTTTTGTACCCATTGAATCTGATCTGCTGCATTGAAACTTTGGCTTCATTTAGTTGATTAAAATCAAAAGTAGAACTAGAAACTAAAAATAGAAATACACGTTTAAACGAATGAAACTGACCTGCAGCCTTTAACAGAACAACTTTTTTTAAAATGGACAAAGATCCAAAAAGAAGTTCTTTAAATTTGTACTAGTAGGGGAGAGTGGGGTGAATTGAGCCGGTTTTTACTTGAGATGTCTTTAAAGTGAGAACATGACGATAATGTCTCCAACCAAAATGTATTTCAGCACGTGGTGCATCACTGGGAACCATCACTTTGGATCTAAAATAAACAGTTTTCAAAATGTGAATAAAATGTAGTATTACAAAAAACTCGCTGGCTCAACTTCCACCAGGTCTTCTGGCTCAAATCCAACCCTGCCATTCTAACAAACTTGTCATCCAGCAGTTCAGCGCTCACGTCATGCTAACAGTATAGCCTCAGACTGTAACTTCCTACAGCACCTGTGAGATCTGTTCAGACTTGTCTGTAATTGTTTAGACTCCAAATTCACTTTGAACAGCAAAAATCATTTTTTTTACTTAGTTCCCATGAAACGTTGTTTGCTGCTGGATATGTACGCGTTTCCTGTTAAAACACAAAGCTAGGAAGGGTCGCAAATATTGATTGACGTTTGCAGAAGCCAATTCATTTGCCTGCCAACCAGTATGCAAGAGACGCACGGTTACTTTGAGTTGTTACGTTTTACGTTGCCAAAATGCTGGATGGTTGTTTTTGCTTTTGGATTCACTAATCGAGGAGACGAGCCTGGGCTGTGTCAGTCGAGCGGCGGCAGGGACCTGGTGGTTTTTAACGGCAGAAATGCGGCAGCGGATGCTGTAACGTTATATAGGTTGGTAGTGTCCAACACTTGCAGTTTGTGTTCATGTCTTTCTTTTTATTTAGTTGAAAAGTGATCCAAATAAAATCTGAGGGCTTTTGCGGGAGTCGCGGTGTCGGTCTGTTGTTTTGCCCTCCAGGTCACCGCACATGTCACGTGACTGAAAATAGCGCTGAATCAAAACAACGTTTTTTTTTATCGTTGCTGGGTCGGATGCTGGTGTATTGGTTTTGATTTCATGGGGACTTTAAATGTGTTTATCACTTGACCAGTTTTATCTCTGGTAAAACAGAAACAACGGGTTGCTCAACTTCCCCACAGGCTCAAGTTACCCCGCTCTCCCCTTCTTGAGTAAATGTTCTTAATTACTGTCCACCGCCGCTGGGGGCCACACCCCGAAAAGGCCCTTTGTTTTCATCCGAGACTGTGGAACGGCTAAAAGGAAGTGACGTTTGAAGGGGCCTGGAAAAGTGATGAAATATACGATGGATCCAGTCCATGTAAGGCCTTAAAACCTGCTCTCTGTTTGACTGGTAACCAGTGAAGAGAGGCCAGTATCTGGGAGAGATGATCCCTCTTCCTGGTACCGGTCAACAATCTAGCAGCCACATAATGAGTACGGAGAATTGCAATAATCAATTGTTTGTTCAGTGAGAGAGAGAGAGAGAGAGAGAGAGAGAGAGAGAGAGAGAGAGAGAGAGAGAGAGAGAGAGAGATTTCAGTTTTATGGTCCTCAGAAACAACAGATATGTATAATATGTGTATATTATATATCTCTTAAAGTTACACAGATGAGATGAACAACGTCCACTTTAAATCAGACTGATGCTGTTTTTATGATTTTTAGCAGGGATTCAAAAGCTAAGCTGCTAATAACGCCGTCTGCTGGTGGTGAGCTGTTCAGGAAGTGGTCTGTGTGAGCTGTGCATATATTTATGTAAATCACTGGAAACCACATTAACAAGTATGTGTGTTGTGTTTGTACACAAAGTACACGTCAAATAAATATTTCCTGAACATGGTGTTCTCTCATTTCAGTTAGTTCTTGTCACGCTGGTGTTTCTGAGGAGTTTGGCTTTAATGAGTTATTTGATGCTATAAAAAGGAGGTTTCACAGCTTTAATGTCGTCAGTTGGTGAAACGAACCTGCAGGAGACTCCAGGTGAGTCGGGCAGGTGTCTGTCTATGCTCACAATTAAAACAGAATAATTATTTCTTCAGCTATGAACTGACTGCACCCTGAAAGTGAATATGAAACTGCATTTTTTTTTTTTCCCACTTCCTCTTCTGAGCATGGACGTATTTTTGTCCTCGGAGGAGGTCCGTGTTTGCTGAGACTCGGCTCAGCTCTGACGTGGTTTACACATGCAGGTTTTCCTGTCTTATAAACTGAGATTAGGGGTTTTATTTTTTGCGTCTGGTGGTGTTTGTTGCAGAGCCGGCTCCTCCCAGGTCTCTGTTCGCTGTGAACGCCACTCACTCGGCTGTGACTCTGCTGTGGACCGAGGAGGGAGTGGTGGACTACTACCAGGTCCTCTGCAAACCCAGCAAACCCAGCAAGGAACGCAAGGTAGAGCAACACTTTCTTCTCAACACACGGACACAGTCATGAGACGCACGCACTTAGAAAGAGGGGGTTAAAGGTCCGTGACTTAGGGTTCCTGGAAAAACTTCACGCAGCACTTTTTAAAACTGTGTCACAAATTTCTTCACAACCAAGAAACTAAATGCAAAAAGAAACGAGAGACAAATAAAAGAGAAATAGAAAAGTAGTTGGTGAAGGTAAACAAAAGTGAATCTGCAGCTTTCTGCTTGAACAGAACAGATTAAACTCTGAAACAAAATGACTTTTCTTAAGTGTTTTAAAGTTTAGAAACCTCACAACATCCTAAACTGTGGCTCTGGCCCCTCAGGTGGGCTCAGAGCTGTAGCTGGCGGGTCTGCAGGTAAACTATCTAACTGTTAACCGTTTAATGTCAGCAAAGCAAATTAAAAATGAGTCTTGCATTCGGAAAGAGGAAGTGTTTTTGATGCACTGTAAATCCTTGACGTTAGTCAGCTTGTTTTTATAATCTGGTGAATCAACACAGCAAAGCTTTTAGGAACTATGGCAGCAATTTGATCTGTAGCACTGATGTTCAGCAACAAATAAATGTAAAAATAAATGAAAACACAAATATATAAAACCTTTTATGTATTTATTGACGATATTGAAGAATAGTGAGTTGGCGTTTAGTTCATCAACTGGCTCTATAAAGTGATCAGTAAATCCTTAAAATTTATTCTAAATGTACTGGTAACGAGGCTAAAACACCTCTTGCACCTTTTTATCAAGTTAGTGGATGTGAAAGACGTAGCTGACAAACGAAGAATAACAGGACAGAAGGTGGATACGGTGAAACATTTGGATGCACACAAAAGACAGTTTATAAAGAAAACTGTGTGTGAAGCCACTTCAGACTGGCTTCAGTTTTTCGTGCGAGTGTAGCAGGTAGATTTGTTTCTGACCTTTTGCATCAGCAGGTTGTTAAAAAGCTCCCGTGTTTTATCTGAGGAGACTGAGTCATTAACGAGGAGGTGAGGACTCTCCCTGCAGGGCGGACTGTGTGGTCTCTGCTGTCATCGTGTTCATCAGCACCTCGCTGGATATTTAAAAACTTCAGTCTCTTTCAGGCCTGGGAACCTCAGACGGCCAACTCTCACGTGGTGACGGTGTCTGGTTTGATGCCCTCATCCACCTACAACTGCACCGTCACCAGCTTCAGCTACAGCACGCCCAGCAAGCCCGCGCACATCACCATCACCACTGTCGGTAGGTGGCGCTGTCCGGTATCTGCGTTACACTTATTACACATATTATCTTATTATTGTCCATATAATATTGTCTTTATTTTAATACAACAAACACCTTCATCTACTTACATTTACATACATTTACTCATTTAGCAGACGCTTTTATCCAAAGCGACTTACATTCGAGGAACAACATACAAACACAAACAACTACAGATCTACAACTGACAATACATACTAGTAAGAGCTCACAGTACATATCACATCAATGGGGTAAATAACTAGGGAAGGAAGTAAGAGTTAACAAAAGTAGTGACTTGAATTTGATTCTGGAGGCCACGGGGAGCCAGTGGAGGTCACAGAGTAATGGAGTGACATGAGTCCTTTTGGGCTGATCAAAAACCAGACGCGCTGCTGCGTTCTGAACCATTTGTAAGGGTTTCACCGCACAAGCTGGGAGACCTGCTAGGAGGGCATTGCAATAGTAGAGGCGAGAGATAATCAGGGCCTGTACCAGAAGCTGGGTGGCGTACTGAGTGAGGTAGAGCCTGATTTTCTTTATGTTGTATAGAGCAAAGCTGCATGACCGAGAGACAGTAGTAACATGGTCTGAAAAGGACAGCTGGTCATCAATCATGACACCCAAGTTTCTCACCCATTTCTCACCCAATCACTTAGACAATTCAAACTCCGCAGACTTCCTGTCTCTGATTCAGTTTGATCTAACACGGGTTCTCAGCCCCACGACCCACAAAGCTGGCAAGGTGCTTGACCTCGTTCTTGTCTGAAACTGTGCCACAGAGTGCCTAACAGTCACACCTCTACATGTGTCTGACCACTATTTCATTCAGTTCACGATATGCCTACAGGAAAAGCCCATTGGTTTTACACCGCCGCCACACAATCTCTGTGCTCTACACTAAGCTCGTGCCTGGATAGCCTGTGTCCTCTATCCACCAAGCCTGCTCGCCCAAACCGGCCCCACCCGTGGCTAACTGACACCATCCGTGGGCTCCATACTGATCTCAGAGCTGCTGAAAGAAAATGGCAAAAAACCAAAGACCCCGCCGACCTTAAGGGCTACCAATTGCTCCTATCCTCCTTCTCAACAAGCATCGGTGCTGCCAAAACTGCGTTCTGTAATGACAGAATAAGCAGTGGCACTGACTCAAGGAAATTATTTTCCACTTTTAAAGCGCTACTAAATCCTCCTCCACCTCCACCACCCACAAACTTGTCTGCTGATACCTTTGCTGCCTTCTTCACAGGCAAAGTGGAGGCTATAACTAGCCAATTCTCTGAAACACTCAAACTCAACCATTGTAGCAGTCCTACTACATCTTTTCCTCTGCCCTCCCAGGTCAGCGGTTGTTCACTCTCCTCGTTTGCTCCTCTCACAGAGAGCGAAATATCAGAACCCGTAGCCGTCCAACTACATGCCCACTGGACCCGATTCCTACGAATCTCCTCCAAGCCATATCTCCTACTGTGGTCCCGACAATCACTCATGTGATAAATGCTTCTCTGGCTTCAGGAACCTTCCCGACCACTTTCAAAAAGATTTAAATTAAACGGATACAATAGATTTGTAATGGATTTTATGCATAGATTTACAAATTCCTATAGAGTAAACAATCCTTTGAATTTACAAATTAACATTACATTTAGGGCTTGATTTGTACCTTCTTTTTCTAAGAGACAATTTCAGGGATTCGCCCCAAATTTTGGATTATTAATGGATAAATTAATGGAATAACAGCTATTGGAAAAACATCATTGTAGAAGTGATTAGAATTAATTTTACTGATGAATTTGTGCTGTATACTGAATTTAAACATGGACATAAACATGGTGTATCAACAGCAAATTAAACCCTTACTGAAATATTATCAAATATATTTAAATTGAGGATTAAAAATTAAGTTTTGTCTATAAGATTGTCTCACATAACAATGTTTGTGTTACTGCAGCTAAAGAGATGAACCCGAGCGTAGCAGCGATCTCGGCTCTGGCCGTCCTCAGCATCCTGCTCATCTGCCTGCTGGTTCTGTTTCTGCTCATCCTCCGCAAGAAGCATCTGCAGATGACCAGGTACGAAACTCTCAAACTCCTCCACCAGTTACGAAACTCTCAAACTCCTCCACCAGTTACGAAACTCTCAAACTCCTCCACCAGTTACGAAACTCTCAAACTCCTCCACCAGTTACGAAACTCTTAAACTCCTCCACCGGTTACGAAACTCTTAAACTCCTCCACCGGTTACGAAACTCTTAAACTCCTCCAGTAGGTACGAAACTCTCAAACTCCTCAACCAGAAAGGAAATTATGAAACTCCTCCGCTAGGTATGAAACTCTCAAACACTGCCACCTGACAATAAGATACTGACCAATCAGCTATCCTGGAAAATGAATCACCATCCATAGGAGATCCCACACTGTGGATGATGCAGAGCTGCTTGTGTACACAGATATCACCCTACAGAGACTGAAGCTCTGCAGCCTTGTACTTTAGCCTACTTTAAGATATGACAGTAAGCCTGCTCACCGCTTATAAATGTTTTATATATTTTATTTGTATTAGTCTAATATTCTATGTTGCTAGTGGAGACTGCTGCAAACTCCATCTCTTTTATGTGAAAGAGCTTATGACTGGATTAGGAAACCCTGGTTTGAATGACCAAGTTGATACCCAGCTTCATGTGACCGCTTATCCTGATCGCGATTGTGAAGCCAGATAACGAAAAGATATCCTTAGTATGTTGAACTTGCTTCGTACTACAGGCCTCTGGTACAAAACTCTGAAAACACTGTCACCAGAATCATTAAAATAAAGATCAAAGTTGTGCAGACAAAATGCAATACTAAAAGTCACAAACACTTTTTTTTAACAATCCAGCTCCAAAGAAATAAGTATAACTTACTAATAATTTCTTCTTCTGGGGATTAAAGACATGAAAGTTAATTTCACACATCAACAATTTTGTAGTTTAAACAGAACAATTTTTGCTGAAACGTTGGTACTTGGATTACAACGCAGCTTTGTTAGTAGAAGTGGGGTTGTTTTGACAACTAACACCCTTCAAACTCTGGTCTGGTTTCCATGAACTGTAAGATTTCATGTCACACTTTATTTTAAGAAGCAGTGATGCTCAGTGTTTGGGAACGTGAGCAACTTCCTCTTGTTATGAGGCTGACTGGCGTGAAGAACTCATACATTTTTTTTATCCGAATATACATTATATAACCTTCACAGCCAATTGGTCTTTATGTGCATGAGTCAGAACCGCATCTTGGTGCCTGTTGCACCGGCTGTGTGTAAGTTAAAAAGTAGCCCAGTAATAATGAAACTTATTACTAAGTTGTTATTTATGCATTGCAAAGATAAAAGCAGCAACTTATATCCGTGGTGCAACTGCTTTTAACTCAATAAGTGATCATTTCTGTTATTACTCAGCTTCTTTTTAACGTGGTTTAGTAACTGATGTGGTTACAAACTAACTCGTAGACAGTGATTGATGGTGAATAAGATATATGTATGTTAAGTATTCTTGCTGTTATCATTCTGTTATGTGGGCACTATTTTGTATAATTGTGTGATAAAACGTTAATTTTCCAAATTTTGATCGAAATTTTAAAAATTTTACCAAGTCGTAAATTTACTTTTAACATGTCTTTGGCCATTTTGTCTTTTATGAGATGGTGACAGTGTAGAAACTGACCAGAAAATGAAAGAGAAAGCATGCATCTCAAACACTTAATAAGTAGAAAGTAAGTCAAAATGTTTTGGTTTTTGAGTGACAAAATCTAAATTATGAAGTGGAGGAACAAAATTTAACTTCAAACAATAATTTAGTTTAAACATTTATGTATAAACCATAGAATTTGGTCTTAATATTTGTTAACATTAGTGACTTTATTTTTTGTCGTTGCTGACTTTTCATCTATTTCTTTTTCCATAAATGTTGTCTTAAATCTGAACAATAAACCCATTTAGTAACTATGTGGGATGTGTGATATCTTAAATAGAGTCAATTTCACATTACATTATATTAAATGCAATTTTCAGTTTAAGTTTTTAGTTATTCTCAGCCTCTCATGTTAAAGCTCACTTCCTCATTTTGTTTACTGTACAGTCATCAAATATTTTTGACTTCCTCAAACTGTAGTGAACTGTTCTCACCACATTTTCCACACTGTCTATATTCAAATGTATTTATTAGGATAAACCCCCTGAGATCATCTTTTTTTTGTTTGGGCCCTACATAGCAACAGAGTGACAAAATAAAAGTAGAAATGATGTATTTATTGTTTTCTGTTTCAGAGAGTGCGGCGCAGAGACTTTCGTCAATTTTGCTTCATTTGAAAGAGATGGAAAGCTTCCTTATAACTGGTGAGATCCTCCTCTTTTTGGTTTTTCATCTTGAGATCACAATAAAATGTTGACACCGATATCTTTAAGTCACATTTGAACCCGAAAAGTTGAACCGAAAAAAGCACTTCACTGTCCTGAGACCTGAGTGGATGTTTTTTTTTTTTTTTTTTTTTTTTAGCAGATTTAGATAATCAGTAATCGCACATTCTCAGTTTGGATGTCAAAGCCTGTCAAACACCCTGTGAAGACCCAATCAGAGGCAGATTAGCGGCCCCGCCGGGGATTGAGGAGGCAGATTAGGGATTTGAACATGTAGCTACAGATTTTTGCCCGTCTGTGGCGCTTTAAGCAGCGCGAGGCGACAGCGACGATGTTGATGATGAGCTCAGCTCCCCTGCACGCTTTGTTTTGGACCAGCTGAAATGAGGTGTTTGTTGATGACGAAAGCTCAGGATTTCACTTAATCTCAGATCAAAGGGACAAAATGTTGCTTTTTGGAGTAAAGTTGTGTTCAATTCTACAAAACAAGACACGACAATTCAGTCATTTATTCTGGCTGATGGATCAGATTCAGTCCAACACATGTTATTTGTGATTAATATAACAGCTGAAAGACGGTCAGTTAAGGCAGAACTTTTGCTTCCATCTGCTGTTGTATTTGACCTTCCATCACTAAATGCACATGTCCATCAGTGTATGTTCCTCTTAATGTGACAGTGGAGTTGACTGTTCGATGTGTTACAGCAGTGTGGATGTGATGAGAAGAGGGGACGTCACCGCTGATGCAGATACATGTATAAAGACATCTCTATTAAACAAGATTCTTTATATTGAAATTAAAGTAAAAATTACCCTAGTGTTAAGTACATTATTTTTATTTTTTATTTTTACTCTTCATGACAAAAAAATCACTTAAATAAAATAAAAACTAAACAATACTGTATATTATTATGATACTGTTGTGTACAGTATCTGCTCTTGTGGTACAAGTTGTCTCGTTACCCTCAAATACTGATTTGAAGAAAGATGTCTGGTAATTTTTTTTTATTTTTTTAACAGGATAAAACTGAAATGATTGTATTAAGCCAAAATGTTTTTACTTATTTTAATGTTTGCTAACATGGTGGACCTCTTAGTTAAGCATCTTATTCCTTTCTCCATTTACAGCCTCCACGTAAGCAGTAGAGATAACTGTTAATAACTTGTAGTTTGTATGCAGATGATACTCAATTAGGCAAAGGCAACAACATACCACATTACATTAAGATAAACTCCCTGACTTTCTTCTTGTTACGCAAATTCCATAATCTTGTATAACCTTAAATGTTTTATCCCCAAACTGTCATAGCGTCTTAATGAATTCCTTTTACCTAATCAGAGACACATTACAATTAGATTTGCATACCAAGATATTTCATTAAGGCAAAGTTATAATGAGAAAACATTAACATCATTTGTGTGATTGATCATATTGACACTTGACAAAATGTCTGAGAAATGGTGTCAAGACAGTTTGGTTCAGCTTTATTGTAAATATACAACACAGGATTGCATGAATAAATACTGCCTCCTCTATGCTCCACACACGGAACATGTCTTAACACATTTTTTAATAATTGAAAGTACAATAAAACAAAGGCAATGAAATATATCAAAGCATTTAAAAGAAGCACTAAAGGAAGAAATAAAAAGGAAAACTAAATTTACAAGGAAGAATCAGAAATACTTTATTGATCCCCAAGGGGAAATTCTTGTCACAGTTGCACACATTGCACATCAAGGAAAATGACTAATAATAGAAGTTGGACCAAGATACAGAGTTGTTATATGTTGTCTAAACTTTGAATAAATAAAATACAGTCCAAAACTGGAAAAATTATGATTAAAATCAGGAAACATCAGTTCAAAGAAGAAGTCAACAAGATCATGAATCTGCCCAGAGATTTGATTTCAAAGGTTCAGGACCAGCACACTTTTTGGGTACTAGATACTACAGATGCAGTACCAGCGCGTTCTATCATTTTCACTCAGGAGTTTCATATTCAGGAACAGAAAAACTAAAACAGACCCAAAGATGGCGACTTAAATGTATCTGCGTCAGCGGGGGTCACGACCCGAGCAACACAAATGTTAAAGAGATAATCAGGTTCATTAAGGTGGCCGTCACGTGGTTTGACATCACCACACAGTGACAAAATGTGGAGTGGTCGTACACGATGAGTGTCCTGGCTGAGTGTTGCATTGTGGGATGGGCCGGGAGGACGCAGTGATGTCACAGATTCAGGCTGGTGGTTGTAAATGAGACAGAGCGGCCATTGACATCCGGCAGCAAACAGACTCTTGTTGTCCTCCAGAGAGACAACGGGACACTTTCTGAAGGGCTGCATGATGCATTAACTCTGTGTTCAGCACTAATGTGAAGCTCTCGACGCTCTGTGCCTCTTTACTAATGGAGCACCATCTTCTGTCCCCAACCTGTCGCCCCCTGGTGTCTGTTTTTCTTTATTTTTTCTTGTTTGTATTTTTATTTTATTTTTTATTTGAACCCCCTTCAGGCGAAGAAGCCTCTTTGCCTTCCTTACCCTACTGCCATCCTGCCTTTGGACTGACTATCTTTTGGCTTTTTATATTAATCCTTGGTAAGTAAGCACTTGCTGGCCAAAAACACTTCACTTCAGGGGCATGTCTTAGCAGAGCCACAGTATTGATCAGAGACATTGTTTTACTTTCCATTTGAACCTACGTGACATCAGGGCAGAGCCACCGGATAATCTCTGGATCCAGAATTAAAGGATAAGTCTGGTGATATTCTATATTTTTCCGGTTGCAAACAAATCTCATGGAAAGACCAGAACCAACTTTGTATTTACAGATGTGGGTGTACCTCAGGGCTCAATTCTGGGTCCTATTCTTTTCTTTATTTACATGCTTCCTCTCAATTAGTAGACAAAACTCAAATCATATTTATGCAGATGATATGCAGTTGTATTTCAATGTCATTGTTAGTGATACTATTTGTCTCATTTCTCTCAAATATTGGGAACATAAAAATAAGTGTTAGATGTTGCTTAATTTGACTGAGATGATTGAATTCAGGACAAATATTTTTACACTTTTAGGAACGGTATCTAATAAACAACTCCCTTGAAAAGACCAAACCCAACTCTACATTTACGTATGCGGTGTACCTCATGGCCCCATTCTGGGTCCAATTCTTTTCTACGTTTCCCCTTAATTAGTAGAGAAAACACTGAATATTTATCACATCATATTTAGGCAGAAGATATTCAGATATATTTCCATGTCAGCGTTGGTGAGACTAGTCGTCTTATTTCCCTCAAATATTGGTTAGCCCACCTGAAAATAAGTGTTGGCTGTTGCGCAATTTGACTGAGATGATTGCATTAAATTTTACGAATGGCATCTCAGCCACAATCCCTTGAAAACACCAAATCCTACTCTGTGTTTATAGATTAGGATTTTCATGGCTGAGTCCCTACTTTTACATTATTCCCCTTGGTCAAATAAGTAGACATACAATATCTTCTTTTTATACAGATTATACTTAATAATTCCTGTCAACCCTTGTGATACTAGTCGTCTGGTTGCCTCCGAGTGGAAATGAAGGCTTAACGAGAATCAGATTGTTTTGTTTATCCCAAATGTTTTCACTATTTTCAAGAAATCGCATCAAAATACCACAACCAACAATGCATTTACGTGACATGGTGTATTTCAAGGTGCTATACTGTGCCCTGCTCTATTTACATGCTCCCTACAGAAGCAGCTGTTCACTGGGATGTAATATTTAGCTCAAAAATAAGATGCATGCTCAATGTCCGCACTAAATTATGTTTGTGTTACTGAATAATTTACCCTTTTTAAAAATATGGCTTATATTTAGCACGTAGCTTTACACACTGAACACAATATCAGACATAGAAGAGATTTCTTAAAATTTTTATTTTTAGTACGTAAAAGTCAGTTTGTTACCTACCAAAGAATTTACTCAACTTCTCTTAATATTAAATCTGATGTTCCACAAGGATCTATTTTAGGGCCCTTATTCTTAGTGCACAAATGTGACCTACCATATCTTTGTAAAGTGGCATCTCATGTTGTCTGCAAATAGCATATTAGATGCTGTAGGTACGCCTTTGCCGTACTGGACACTGGGTAGTAGCCTACACCAACGAAGAAGTTGTTGAAGCTCAACAAAGTGGAGCATAGAAACCCCACCGCCAAACGTAACAACTGCAGAGCGACAGACACCAACGCAGAAGTATAAATTGGACTTAAGGCAATTCATTCATGGCGACAAATAACTACAAGGTCACTGAAATTGAGCCTTGTAGGACATCAGATTTATGCCAGTGCTCCAAGAAATTCGATGTCTCCTAAATCAAAAATCAAATGTATCTGTAATTATATGAATAGTGTACTTGAGGTAGGAGCCACTTCAATACAATTCCTTGGAGTTATATCATCTACCAAGAAATTAATTTGTTTTCTCTTAACATGAAATCTGGTGATCCACAAGGATCCCTCTTAGGGCCCTTGTTGTTCTTCATTCACTTGTAAAAATGTTCTCTAGTGAGTATTTGGGGCAGCAGGACGGTGTTTGTGGGACAGAGTCAGAATAAACTACAGTGTGTGTGTTCATGGTAATGATGATCATGTGACCCAGTGCAGAAGCGAGGCTCACCGATGGGTTTAATAGTTCCTGTGGCTCAGAGGAAGAAGAGACATCAGAAACATGGGATTTAAGGACAAATAAAAAATATAGAATATCACCAGACTTTAACACTTGAAAGCTGCATTTTGAAATTAAAAATCCTATTAAACTCCAGTTTGATTAACGGGGAAACAAGAAGAGGATTTGTCTGAACTTTGTCTTGCAATGCTGTGTCTGTGGTTGAACTCTCAGTCTGTAGCTGTACTCTCATCTGTAGCATGATGCTAACTGTTGGCGCTAACTACGGCTTTGCTCCATGTTTGGTGTCTGCATGCTGACTTGTCTTTCTCTTTTTGTTGATTTTCACTTAAGAAGTAGACTCTCAGTATGTAGTGCTGCTTTTAGTTGTCTCCCGTATATCCTGTTAGACACAGATGTTATAGTGCATGCTGCTGGTTAAAGATAAACTGGCTGACTGTGTTACTGAACCCCCCCCAATCTGGAAATATGAGAGGAGGTTTTGGGGATTTGGGGAGATGTAACGCAATCAGAGAGTGAATCTTGGAATGCAAACAGAGAAGCATGAAGTGTAGAAGTATTTTAAATGTTAAATGGCTGCATGTTTGATATGAAGGTGTCTCCATAAAACAGGAAACAGTTTGTTTGAGATTAATAATCACGAGCATGATATTGAGAAGATCACGCTAAAGTTCTGTTTACTAGGGTTCGACCGATGGACTGGCTTCTTTTTATGGAAGTTGATGGCTACCAATGTTCAAATGAAATCATTTTTATCAAATTGAAATTTCACTGTCTAAACTAAACTAAAACTTTAGATTTATTTTCAATTTTATGTTTAAAAAATCCGCAATTACTCCCAAAATGAAAACTGTATTTGCAAATGTTTTACAGTGACCTCTGAGCTTAATATTTACATAATAGTCGTAACAAAGCTCAATATGAGTTTATTTTGCTTTTTACATTTTCCAATTGACAAACATCTTGAACTTGGCCATGATACTAAGCAGTGTCTAAGATTTTAGTCCTGATTTTAATTTCGAAAGAATTCTGCCAGGTCTGAAATTGGGTCATAAATGAAATCTAAGTTTGCAATTTACAGTTAAAATGTTTTATAATTTACAAATGAATATATGTTTTTGTTTCTGTGCATACATAATGCCCACAGAAATGGAAATTTACATTTTAATTTGATTTGAAGTGATTTCATCTTAATATCTGCAGCCATGGACATGGTGCCAATCATCAAATTAATTTTAAAGAATTTACTTTTATGTTGAATTTAAACAAATCACCATCAGTAGAGTCTTTGTTGGTCAAACCCTAATGCCTGCACATCTAAAGGTTGTGAACAGTTAAGTAGTATTACTATAATGTAGTATAATGTAATATATAATGTAGTTTCACTGTAGGATGGTTGTCAGTTATCACGGGAAACTGACATGTTTGTATTTTATAGGAGCAAGACAGCTTTAAAGAAACGGAAGCTAACAAGGTAACAAGACTAAACATGTGGCTCTCAGTCTGTGTGCTTCATCTGCCTGTGTTTTTATTTCTTTATTTTATTTATTTATTTATTTATGTTGTGTGTGTGTGCTGCCAACGCACTAATAACAGCCTTCAGCCAGAAACCGAGAACATCCAAACTGTTTAATCCAGCAGATTAAAGTGAAACTGAACCAACAGCAGAATTTTTAACATTCAGTCAGGACGAAACTCGACCCCAGACAGAGTGAGGGGGACATACGGATGTATATATACAGGGATTTGACGATAATGCATGTAAATACAAGACTGTGTATAAAAACACAATACACTTTGGTCCCCACTGGAGAGGTTAAAGGGTCAAATGGATAATGCCTTTCTGTTAAATCTCTTTAAATCCCCTCAGGGTCAGGAGCAGAAGTCACATTTCTAACATTTTTCATTTTTTAAATCGACAGCAGCGAGTGCTCATCGTATATATGTGAATTTAAAAGATAACAGGAAGGTTCACGGTGTCATTACAAATAAAACTGTCTGTAAATTTAAAAGGAAATCTGTTGTTTAGATTATGATATTTCGTGTATAAAAGTGGACATTTGTGAGATATTTCATCCACTGTGGAGTTAAAAACAATGGTATGAATATGATTTGTGAAGTAGTGAATTTTAACCTGCGTCATGTTTATATCTGTGTGTTCTGACATGTTGCTGTCTCGTTGCAGTCCTGTGCAGCTGGACGACTTCGACGCCTACTTCAAAGACATGAGCAAAGACTCGGCCTACAAGTTCTCGCTGCAGTTTGAGGTAACTGCATGCAGGAACACTGCTGCATCATTTATATCGAGCTCCATAAACAACTAATCTACTGTTCGTTTGTCAATCAGTTATTAAGTGGAGCCATTTTCCTTCAGAGCTGCAATAGTGAGTAAATAGTTTACAAAAGAAGTTTATCATAAATTTAAGAGATAAGTATCACAAAACTTTAAACAATATTAAACCCTAGACTTCCCGAAAAACAAAGGCCACGAATTGAACCTGAAAAACAAGAGAGGAAGGTTAAACAGCAACAAAAAATGCTTTTTATCTTCCTCTATACCGCTCAAACGTTTTAAAACTTTTTAACTCATTATTTGACCCCTGAAAATAGTTTCTCTCTGAAATTTACATTATTTCTCAGTTTTTCTCACCTAAACTTTGTCTTTACCTGCTTTGGTTATTCTGCATTAGTGGATTTAAATAAAGCATTTAAACACTTTTCTACAGAAAGCACCTTGGAACAGCCTGTTAATACACCCTCAGAAGCTTTATTACTATATTATATATAATAAAGGAAGACAGAGCAGCTGGGCATCAGGTGAGCCTACAGTGAAATAATGAACAAAACTTCATTTAATTGTTAATTTTAGATGTCTGTTTTGGTGATGTAAACATTGTTTTCAACTTTACTTTTCTACTATTTAAGGTTTTCATACACTTGAACTACTTAGATTTACAGAAGAACTATAAACATTTATATTTACAAACAAGCTAGAAAAGACCGTTAGTGGAACTTGAGCTCAAGTATCTTTTATTGTCGTATGAAACAACGCCCTGAGCCACGTGTGTCGAATATAGCGCACAGTGGAAGTCAAATAGAGTAAACTAAAATAGTTGTAATCTAAAAATAGATATTTAAAAAAAAAAAAGAATCTA
Source organism: Micropterus salmoides (assembly GCF_014851395.1). Taxonomy (NCBI): domain Eukaryota; kingdom Metazoa; phylum Chordata; class Actinopteri; order Centrarchiformes; family Centrarchidae; genus Micropterus; species Micropterus salmoides. The sequence continues at coordinate 2,409,152 of NW_024044681.1, forward strand.
GTTCACAGTACAGAAGATAAATATAAAGGTATTTAGCAAATATTTACACACAGTTATCAGTACAGGGCTGCAGTTTCTCTGACTGGGCCTGATGAAGCTCTGCAGATTGTCTGACATGTTGAATGTTTTCAGGAGCTGAAGAGCGTCGGGCTGGATCTTTCCCATGATGCAGCAGACCTGCCCGTCAACAGGCCGAAGAACAGATACACCAACATCCTCCCCTGTGAGTCACCGACAGCGAAGCATCATGGCTGAAAGAGGAGAACCTCAGTATTCACATCGGGCTTTTTAAAACACAACATGAAGCTGGTTTTGTTCAGTTTGTCTGCGTCAGCGTTGTTCATGTCGCTGTAACTGTGGCGGCCTTTGACTCTCTAAATGTCTCCCTCCAGACGACTTCAGTCGGGTGAAGCTGATCTCGATGCACAACGACGAAGGTTCAGACTACATCAACGCCAACTACATCCCTGTGAGTTACAGCCGACCGACGACTGAAGGATGATTTCAGTCAGTGTTGAATAATTAAGGCAGAAACATCGTTTCATCGTGCACTGGTCAACTTTGGTCGAGATTTTGCTTCCACACCATGTTTCCTTTCTGACTTGTGGAAGAAAAAAATGCTAAATACACATGTGGTAGATTATTTCACTACAGTTTGTCGCTCTCTCTTGCACAACACTGTCTGATCCAAATATGGTCTTTTCCTTTGTACCAGAAACCAATCGTGAAAATACAGAGGCGTTTCTGACAACCTGATTGGCTGAGATGCGACACTTTGGCTCAGCCTGTGTGACATGCTGTTGCTCATATCTGATTGGCTCTGTAAATATTGATTTTCACTGAAAATGTGTAGAATTTTAAAAATACATGTCTTTACAAGCTGTTTTCATATTTAAACATACAATTTCAGAAAACCTGTAATACAAAAAAATATAGTCTTAATTTGAGCAATCGACTAGGAAAGTTTCATGGTGATATCTGTTAATTAAATATTTATTCCTATTCAGCTGCAGCGTCTCGCCTGAACTCCAGCTGCTTCGTTTTCCATCGTTAAATCTTGCTGTGTTTTATTGACCAATGTTATCTGTGTGTGACAGTGAAAGTGTGTGTTTGGTCTTCAGGGATATAAACATGCTAAAGAGTACATCGCCACTCAGGGCCCGCTGCCCGAAACCCGTAATGACTTCTGGAAGATGGTTCTGCAGCAGAAGTCTCCGATCATCGTCATGTTGACTCAGTGCAACGAGCGGCGGAGGGTGAGTTTCATTTCTGCTTTCTGTGCTGCAAAGTAAAGAAGTACATTTATAGTTTATAAAAATATTTTGTTATAAATTAAACTCATAATTAGTTCGTACAGCTCAAACAATGAGTCGCCTAATCAATTTATTGGCAGAAAATTTATTGGAAACATTTGTTGGGGTTCAAGGAATCCAAAGACAGAATAAAAGCCTTAAAATGAAATAAAGGAGCCATATCAGCAGTGGAAGAAGTACTGAGTCAAAGCTGTAATACTACCCAGTGAAAAACCTCATTCAGTGTTTAACTTGAACGTACAGAAGTATTAACATCAAAGAACACAATAAAGTATTGAAGCAGCTGTAAAGGTGGAGTTTGACTAGTAACAACTGATTAGATACTAGTGCTCGATTCTTAGATTCTAGTAACTAATGAAAAGCTGATATCTGAACTGCAGAGCCCGGTGGATGGCAAACATGCGCAATTAGTCACTAGTTATAGTTACCAGTGACTAATAAATCCAGTAAGTACGAGTAGCTTTAAATAGCGAGTAGTATGTTGAAACGGCTCGCCATAGCTGGAGCTCGTTTTAATGACTTTATATTTGGCATCAGAGTTGTTCGCAGTGGTGGAAGAAGAATTCAGACCCTTAAACAAAAGTACTAATACCACACTGTAAACGTTTTCTGTTACAACAAGTTCTGCATTGAAAGTGTTCCTTCGGTCAAAGTAGGGCTGGGCGATACGGCCAAAAATGTTTTCTTTATGATCAGAACGTGACAAACAATTGATAGTGAATCACTTCACAAGTCTGAGGGAGAACATTCAAAACTATTGTGATAAAATCTTTTTTTCAACAGATATGATTAGTAAATCTTTTTTCAGACCCTTCTCCTCAACAAAATAAATATTCTAATAGAAATATTAACTGCTAATTTGTTTGTGATTTAAATGAATTCAATCAAATATTTATTGAACATTTGTTTTTTTTGTTATTGAGGAAAATTATATTGCGATAATTATCATTATTGTTTAATTGCCCTGGACGACTTTGACGCCTACTTCAAAGACATGAGCAAAGACTCGGCCTACAAGTTCTCGCTGCAGTTTGAGGTAACTGCATGCAGGAACACTGCTGCATCATTTATATCGAGCTCCTAACAACTAATCTACTGTTCGTTTGTCAATCAGTTATTAAGTGGAGCCATTTTCCTTCAGAGCTGCAATAGTGAGTAAATAGTTTACAAAAGAAGTTTATCATAAATTTAAGAGTTCACAAAACTTTAAACAATGTTAACAAAGTAAATCAATAATCAATTTTTTGCCAAAAGCGAGCAGCCATATGTGAGTATAATCAAAATGTCGCTGTTGTGCTGTAATATCTCCTCAGATTCCTCCTCATTAATGTTGAACTGCAGCTCATTCTGAACCGTTCAGTTTCAGACTGCAGCTGATGATTCTTTTCATTCTGGATCATTAAATTGATTGATTGGTTTGTAAAGATTCTGCCGTCACAGTGAGCCAGAGCCCAAAGTGACTCCTTCACAACGCTCGTTGAGTCCAAACCTCAATGTTTCTAACAAACATTACAGTTATTAGTCACTCAGAGGAGAAGCAGCAAATCTTCATGAGAGACGCTGAAACCATCAGATGTTTTACAGGGAAAACGACTAAAACAATCAAAATACTTGCCAATAAATTTTCGGTCAAGCAGTGAATCGTTTCAGCTGTACTGGTGTAAAGTGTTGGGAGTTTAATTTATAACAACACATCAGCTGTCAGATAAATGTAGTAAAGTAAAGAGATGTGGTGGAGTAGAAGTAGAAAGTGGCATGAAAGGAACATAAAGGAAAGTCAAGGTACCTCAAATTTGTACTTGAATACAGTACTTAAGGAAGTGAACTTGTGCACCACTGTGGTTACTCACTGATATCTAGTGTGTTAATAATACTTCCTAAAGCTGACAGATAAACACAGTTTCCTCTGAGATGTAGCGCAGTAGAAGCAGAAAGCAGCATAAAATGGAAGTACAGTGCCTGAGTAACTGTAGTGTCACCTACTCAGATGTTTCATTTAGGTTGTACAGAAGATTTCTGATTTTTGTCTAATGCATTTTAGTTTTATTATCATGATAAATCAAGTCACAGTAAAATAAAAGAAGCTCTCACAGAGAAATGTCACGTTTTCAGCCTCTCTCAGCTCCTGGTTTACATTTTAAAACCTGTTTTCCTGATCAGCTGTTTGATCACATGATAGACAAATAAATATGTCAGCTTGTTCTGCTGCCCCCGAGTGGACAAAACTACTAATGCAGCTTTAAATGTCTGATTAATAAACATATCTGCTGATCTCAGAGTGGGCTGGAAAATAAAACAATAATGATAATTTACGTGATAAAATTTCCCTCAATAGCAAAATAACAAATGTTCAATAATTTTATTTTATTTTTAGTTAGTTTTTAAAACACACAAACTTTTACCATTTTATTTAATTGTTTTTTTTATTTTTCCCACAAACAGTTTAATATATATTTATTATTATTATTATTATTTAAAAAAAAAAATATTTTTTATTTTTAAATCATTTTTAACACACACTTTTACTTTTATTTGTTTTATTTAGTGAACTGTATAAAATGAATTTTTTTGTAATTTATTTGTAGCTTTGCAATATTGTTGTTTTAGATTTATGCTGATAAAGCTAGAATCACAAACGAATCAACACTTCATTTTTCTATTAAGAGATTGATTTTGTTGAGGAGAAGGCCTTGAAACAAAATTTTACTTGTGCATATTTGTTGAAAACGGATTTTTTCATCATAGTTCTGAATGTTCTGCCTCAGATTTGTGAAGGGATCCACTGTTTGGCATCGAGTGTTTGTTCTGACCAGAAAGAAAAGTTTAAAACCACAATTAACTTTCACTCAGGAGCAAAAATCCGCCTTTAAACTGGAAAGAAATAATGATTTGACGTTTATCCTGATAAATGATATTTTTTATCGTGACCACATTTTTGGCCGTATCACCCGGCCTTAGAATTAAACGCGTGTCGTGTGTTTCCAGGTGAAGTGTGATCACTACTGGCCGTTCACAGACGAGCCTGTGATGTACGGAGAGATCAGCGTGGAGATGCTCTCTGAAACAGAGTCTCCGGAGTGGACCACCAGGACGTTCAGACTGGGATATGTGAGTAACCAGTTCAACCTCAGGGTGAAAGCTGCAGGTCCTCCAAGCTGCTCTAAAATAAAACACACCGTACATGTGTTTCCTGTAAGACCCGGTCTTTGCCTCCCCCTGCAGGCCGACGAGACTCAGGAAGTCCTCCACCTCAACTACACCTCGTGGCCGGATCACGGCGTCCCCACGGTCAACGCCATCGAAAGCATCCTGCAGTTCGTGCACATCGTCCGCCAGCAGGCCAACAGGACCAAAGACCCCGTTATAGTCCACTGCAGGTCAGGACGGGATTCTGAAGTATCGTACGGAGCTCACGCAGTCCCGAGAAAATAAATCTGGATATTATTTTTTTAAAGTCATCTTTTGGGGATTGGTGAGCTCCGTAAATAAGTTCATGCAAGAGGCCCGTGGACCCGTTGTGATGTTTTTACACATCAGAAAACAAAACGTATGGCTTCAGAATGAAGAGGCAGCTTTACTCAATTTATAAATTAGTTGTCAACTATTAAATGAATCACCAACTATTTTAAAAATAGAGTAATTTTTCAAGAAAAAACCTTCCAAATTCTCTGATTCCAGCTTTTTAAATGCGAATATTTTCTGGTTTATTTCCTCCTCTGTGACTTTAAACTGAATATTTTTGGCTTTGGGAAACACTGATCGACATGTTTCTGACATTTTATAGACCAAACAACTTAGCGATGACTGAATTGAGAAAATAATCGTTAGCTGCAGCCCTGAACTAGTGAGGTGAACACGTTAGCTCGTCAGAGGTGGCGCTGGAACAAAGTCAAAATTGAAAGAAAACAGAAATCTTCTGTACGGTGGCCATTTTAGGACACAAATTAAATAGTCAAATTATTTAATTTATGCACGTGAATCTGAAACATTACATAGAAGTTGTGAGGTTCACTTTTAATAAATGCTGTAAGTTCATCTTGGTTGTTATTCAGCATTTTTATTTGCACAGATCAGACTCACAGAGCAGGAAGACGAAATCTCATCTCAGCCATAAAAATGCAATTAGATGATGTAATGTGCATTATGTCATCCATTTCACTCTGGCTGCGGCCGGCGTCGTGGTTCGGACACTAACAGCAGAGCTTTTCTGTGTGCGCTCAGTGCTGGAGTCGGCAGGACGGGGACCTTCATCGCTCTGGACCGTCTGATGCAGCACATCCGGAGCACGAGTTTGCAGATATCCTGGGGATGGTGTCCGAGATGCGTTCACACCGTCTGTCGATGGTCCAGACCGAGGTGAGATCTCATCGTGCCAGAATACTTTGAGGGCGTTTTCACACCTGTAGCTGAGGTCTGTGAAGGTTCTCAGTCATTCAGGTCGTAGTGACCCAAGGAAGGTTCAAATCAAGGGCGACCCGGGCAAAGATACTCGAAGACGCTGATTCAGTTCTGACTGGCTGGTAGGGAAACTCGGCTAGTTAACCTCTCTTTTGTTTTGTCAAGATGATCAGTACTGCAGGTTCGTTACTGCGTCTGGATGTTGTAACTACAGCCTTTATGATCGTTGGAGACTCCTGAGCCCAAGTCTGAACGACCATCGTTTGCATCTTCACCTTGCAATTACACCCGGGTTGAGAAACCGTCACTTAACAGGGGAGGAGGTCTCAGATTCATGGCTCAACACAGAAAGGCCAACTCCTCGAGTCAAGACTCAGCAGTTTACCTTTTCCTCGTTTGAGGAAGTCCAGGAAGCACTTTTGGCCTCAGGTGAAGATGCCAACAATGGTTTTTCAGACTTTGGATGGTCAACAGCCAGGAGCCCTAACGAACCAGCAGTATCGACCATCTTGATGAAACAAAACAGAGGTTAATTAGCTGAGTTTCCCTACCAGCCAGTCAGAACCGAAGAAGTCTTTTGGATAAGGAACGAAACATCTTCGAGTATCTTCAATCCGGTCCGGTTGCCCTTGATCTGAACCTTCCTTAGGCACCTGTAGCTGGTTCCTTCTGGTCTGAATCAGGGGTTGAACTTCGGTTTCTTTTCACATCGAAGAAAATTCGAGAGAACAAAAGTGCCTCAGTAAAAGCCTGGTGAGACCATCCTCTCATCTGATTGGTTAGATGCGTCTCAGGGACCGGAGAGAGTTAGTTATCCAAGGAAGGTTAAAATCTCAGATGAAAGACGAAACGTCTTCGAGTATCTTTAACCAAGTCCGGTTACCGTCCTTTGATAACCAGGGGAAGAAGCCCAAATATCAAGAAGCTAGTCCAGGTTGGCTTCCTGATATTTGGGCAGATGACAAATGTTTTCTCATTCGTATCCCAGGATGCAAAGCACACCTTGTTACGACAGCTGTTCGCCTTGTGGTTGGGTCGGAGGGTTGTTTTAGTCCACATATGATGTCACAGATTGTACTGAAAACAAACCTCTTGATTCAACCAGACGAAACCGCGCAGGTTTGAAAACGCCCTTAAAACGAACCTGAAACAGTTCCTCTCACACGCCGTCTCTGATTGGTCCAATGGTGCGTTCAGCTCACAGATATAAGTGTTTCTTCTCTCCAGGAGCAGTACGTGTTCATCCATCAGTGCGTTATGTTGATGTGGCAGAAGAAGAAGCAGCAGTCCATCACCTCTGATGTCATCTACGAGAACGCCAGCAAGACATAATGATGGCGCCTCCTCCAGACGTGAGTCGGACACACACGAACAGAAGCAACATTCCATGTTTGTGTCTCGACTTTCGGTCCAGTTTGTTCACTAATGGGTTTTTAAAGAATTAATATTCGCCGCACAGATTAGAAGAGTATTTAATATAAAGTCAGCTGATGACACAACGACATCACCGGCTCGTCCTACAGGAAGAAGGTCAGCTCTTACGTCCGGCAGCCTCTGGCTTGGTCACTCTCTGCTTAGCGTCCTCGTCGGTCTCTTCACCTCTGCATGTAGCTAACGCCACGTTATGTAAGAAACTCACATTGTACCTTCTAAACTTTTTGCTGCTGCTTAGTCGAACTGATGTTGTGAAGCAGGGGTCGGAAAATAAGTCTTTCAGGCCGTTACATGTCGGGCCAGAACAAAGTCAAATTATTTCATTACCCGTGTGCACGTTTAGCTCAGTCGGTACTGTGCGGGAGTTCTATGATCGATCCCGACACACTGCAGATGTTTTTTTTCCTCCCTCGTTAAACAAACTGAAGGACACTTTTGCACGTGCTCACAGTAAAGCGTGAGCTGCAGTGTGCGTTTGCGTCCCGGCGTTTGATCCGCATTCATAAACCTACAGACGCTTATTTTCATTTCCCTGAGGAAGTCAATCCAATCAAGCGTTTACTGTCGGCTTTTACAGAGGTGAGTCAAGCACGCCAGAGTCTCTTCTGAAAGTTTCTTTTGCTCAACGACAGACGCCACTCGCCCTGCTAGAAGTTAGAGTAGCATCAGAACAATTTTTAAAGCTGATAAAATCACAACAAGTTGCTTTAATGCTAAATATAATTTAAATAGAAACTTTGGTTGCTGACACGTAAAGCTTAGACTTCACTTTCTAACTCCCCCTGTTTAGCATTAACATTATGTATTTATCTTAAAATAACAGCTTCCTTTTGTCTGTCATCACCAGCTACTGCGCTATTTAGCACTGGAGTCCCGGGCAGGACATTTATAACGACGTTGGTATCTTCAGTATTAAGAGGTGCGTTTGACGCTCCAAAACGCCACCATGTCACATGACATTAAAACCTCGCGGCTGCAGACACTGAGTCTGGCGGCTGCAATTGCTTTTCTCCAGCTGCACAAAGTTGGAACCACCTTTGCCTGATCTCGTGTCATTTTTCTTCGTAAATGCCGCGAGATCAGTCGTTGATCTCAGCTCACAGTAGCTCACGCAGGTAGATTGGGTCCGACTTGACGGCGCCGTATTTACACCCCGCCCCTGCAGCTCACGTTAGACAGGATAGGTCGGCAAAAGTCAGCCACCGTCATTTCGAACGCACGTGATATCGTGGCAGAGGAGGAGGAAGTGAGCAAGAGACCGGACATGAGTAAATATCAGACTTTACTTGTTGAGACCGATGGCGAGCTGGACTTCTGTCTGTGGGACCGGTCGGTAATAACTTATCAGCTGCTCGCTGTGTGGTGTTGTTGTTGTTGCTCTTGCTTGATGTTTGGCTGTTAGCAAAGTTAATCAGGCAGAAGTCTCACATTTCTGTGAAGTGAACTCCTCCTGTAACTTATATCAAACAAAAATAGTCAGTCCTCGTGGTAAATTCACACTTTGTTCAGTTTCAAAAGCAAAACAAAGCTCTCACACAGGAAAGTTGATCAAACTAAATCAGTTCAAAGAGAAATGGTTCAACTCGAACACCTGAATCTCTGAAAGAAACGTGTGAACAGAGTCAGTCAGCGACTGTGCACAGCTGTTCATTATAAGCCAAACTACCTTTCCTTTCCCGCTGGCCAGCAGTCGCGTTCACGGCTCTGATAAAACGTGAAATGACCAGATGACTGTCACAAAATGTTCAGTTGGGGTTTCTTTGAAACCTGCAGAGCAACAAACAAAAACTTCATCCGTTCTCTCAGTTTTAAGCCCATTAGAACAGAGCTGATAATTAAATGTCCCTTCTCCTTGTCTTGCAGGCTGCGAACACACCCAACCTCCTGTGCTTCAGGCATCCATTCTCTGCAGAAGAAGATCTGCTTCATCATCAGTAAAATCAGAAAACAAAAACAGCAGAACATCTCGACGACACAGGCGGAAGAAGGGGGAAAAAAACCCAGTTTTTTGTTTGAATTGGTGTTAAAGCGTGGGATGGAGTTTTGCCTTAAGGAGCCTTTCACTGACTGACCAACATGTTGAACCACAACCCTGCCCTCTGAACTGGACTGCTTCATGTCAACGTGGGGTCGGAGGAGTCGGAGGGGCGTTAACGAGCTCCGTCCTGTGATTGGATGTCTACACTGTGTCCGTCCTCGTTCTGACGACGCGAGACGACGAGTCTGTGGAGCCGAGTCAGCAGTTTTTCATTTTATTTAATCTCAGGAGTAGCTGGAAAAAAAAAAAAAAAAAACCAAACAGCGAGCACACTGGCCTCTTCCTCCGCTTCGAAAGTCATACATCATTTGTTTTTGGTTTTATTTGCATCGTTAAGTGTTCACCTTCCCCGCAGAGTGCAGCTTTCCTGGCTTTTTGCGACGTCGGGAGTCGTAGGCGGTAGATTGCAACGTCACACTGCCAAACACGCCGAACTCTTAACGTGATTAAAAACACCTCCTGCTGTAACGTGCTAACCAACTGCCAGGACTGCTGCACAGACAACGTTCACTGGAAGAACCCAGCAAGCATTCGACGAAGGATCAAGTTCTGGAGAATGAGCACAAAAGTTCACACGTCGGGATGTTGAACGGATTTTTAAAACTTGATGATTTTTTTTTTTTAATCGAACACAAAACATTAATCGTGATTGGAGCTTTCCAAACATTATGTTTCTGTCCTGGTTGAAGACGCTGTCAAACTAAATTGGCGAATATAAAATTAAACACAAACGTGGTCGCGTCGCCTGGTCAGAACATCATTTGGACCATTTCTGCTGCAGACCCATCGTTCCGGTTCTCAGCCTCGAAGTGTTTTATCAGAAAAAGGTATTTTAGTATCGATGCTGCTCGACTTTTTATTACTCGTGCGAATGTTTGCTGGGTCCGCACAAGAACTAAAAAAGGGCACAAAAACAGCTGAAGGGAACAACGGCTTTCTGTGAAAACACGAGTGCCTCATGCTGCCGCCCCGTCGCTGTCGGGCGCGTTGAGGCCAGTTTAGACGCTAGAGACTGTGGTTGTAGAGCTGTAGTTTGTATTTGCACTGAGGCCTCCGAGCTGCCTGAGCTGCCTGACCTGCTGACAGAAGAAGGGAAAGAGTTTCTGACTGTCGAGGACGAACTGTACCGTCCCGTGGGCTCTTTTTAACGGAAGGACCTCGCTCTGAAGACGTAGATTAATTTTAGACTAGCGGAGAGGTTTTTTACCCTCTAAAGGTTTGTGATCTAATCGGCTGCAACAATCCTGTTTGGAAACAAACAGCAGAGAAATGGATCTGACAGTATCTGAAGACAGGAGAGAGACGATTACTCAGACAGTTGAACTGCCAAAACCACCAAGATATTATATCAAGACCTGACATCAAGTTGTTTCCCTTTATGTTGCTGAATTTGGGGAATGATAGAAACATATATCCAGGGCAACTTCAATATCTTTAATCCAACCAATTATAAAGCTGCAGCTATTTTTCATGAAATAAATAAATACTGTACAAAGTGAAAGGATAAAACATTTTAACCTGAAGAAATATTAAACTTTGGTGAAGCTCCAACAAGATCTGTCACAATCCCAATATGTGTGATTAAATGAGAACTCTCAAATTTGGGGTTTTAAATTTTTTTAGATGTTCTGTTGGGATAGCACTCCCAAACCAAGATGTTGGATAACACCCCCCAATTTGTATAGCAAGTTATGTCGTGCAGGAAAAATGTAGTATTAAAGTTCAAGTTTTTACTTCAGTGCCACAATTTGGTTACCACGAATATGAAAATGTTGGTATCGCACTCTTGTGATCGTTGACCCCAAATTATGTTACAACCCCAAGATTTGGCATCATGCCCCAAAAGATTGTAAGCCTTTGTTTTAATTCCCAAATTTTGTTTAACAAACACTAAATGTATGTAAAATTGTGGGTTTGCGCTCCTACAATTAGTTTTAATCAAAATTATTAAGCTCTGCCTAAATTTATGATGTTTTGTTATGTGCCCAAAACGTGGTGCGGCTCTGCCCAAGGTTATAAATGGCAGATCTGACTTCCACTTAAACCTGTTTGTCTTGTGTTCGTTTGGGGAGACCACCGCCAAAAAGCTACAAGGACATTTGGCTGTTCTAACAAAATCAGTGTGTTAAAGAGTCGTTTTTTGGATTTATAAAACCTGGGCCCTGTTTTCACACGTGTTGGTGTGGAAATGACTCGTAGGTACAGAAAGTCTTGGATCTGCGCAGTAGATGTTTCAGCCGGCAGCTGAACCGGCTTCTCGTTGCCGCTGACGGGCTCAGACTGCAACACCAGGTGTCTGACAACATCAGGCGAAGGATCCCTGTGAGGGACTCCCGGTGACCCCCTTCGTTTTTAACAGGAAAGTCTCGCTCTGAAATCTCGTGAGAGGCGACTTGCTGCAGGACGACGCCGGTGGAAACGTGAGTCAGATTTGGTGAGGAGAGGAAACTCCTCTCACTTTCTGTGGACGCCATTTTGACAGGAAGGAATACCTTGCAGCCGGTTCAGCTGCCGGCTGAAGCATCTACTGCGCAGACTCAAAACTTCCTGTCCATACGAGTCATTTCAACACCACAATATGTGAAAACAGGGCCCAGGTTTGAAAATACCTGAATTATGCTTTAACCCTTTAGTTGTTTCGGGGCCTGAAGCTTTGACCGTGGATCAGGCCGACTGCACATCTCTGTCTTAAACACACGACAACTGTACAGAAAATTGTTATGAGGCCGTTTTCTGAACCATCAGCATCAGATCAACTTCCAATAATTTAGTTAGTTTTTCTTCATCTTTCTACTGAACATTTGACTTGAAGGGCAAAAGACAAGTCCACATTTATTTCTCACATCCGTGATGACTGTAGAGAATGTTAACTGAACAGACGACAGTGGCCGACTTCTTTCAAAGTTTTATAGGATGCTGTCAAAATAACAACCGAGAGTTAAGAGCCGCTTTTCTTTTCACATTAGAAAGATCCAATAACTAGGACATAACTTTATTTATACATTCATAGCAACACTTATTTTAAGTTTAAATACCCACATTTCACTTGAAACGTTTTTCCAAATGTGCTAAATAAAACGTTTTTTGTGGATCAAGTTTATACTCAACAAAGTAAGGCTGAGTTTGCAGAGTTTAAATAAACTTTTTTCCGTTTTTTTTAACAAGTAACATTTAGTTTTAATTAAACTTCTCAAATGCAAATGTCTGATCAAACAAGTGGGCTTCAACACAGCTCTGCTTACAAATAATTCAAGAAAAAGCCACTTCTGAATGTGTATTATTTTGATAACAACTTGCAAATAAATGGTCAAAAATGAAATATGTCGATATATTAGAAAAGCCCAAATCTGTTATTGCACTTTTTGGTATCGTCCCTAAAATATGTTATCAAATTTCTGCACAGCACTTTTATGTTATAACTGAAACAGTAAATCCTCACAAATATTAAAATTCAGCACGCATATTATTGTTGGATAAATTCCAGAAATATCTAAAATAGTTCCAAAATCCAGTGCAGCGCCACAAATTGGACATTTTGGAAAAATTTGGTTTAATCCCAAAAGATAATTTAGCCTCTAAAATGTGTTATGAAGTAATTTAAGGACGAGGCGATACTGACTCTGTTTTGAAATGTTTTGACCACAATTTTTGTTAAAATGCCATTGGACACTTCAAAAGCTAGATGTTATAAACCCAAAGTTTGGTGTTGGTCCCAAAAGTGTTCCAGTGCTCACGAATACCAAAAATATTTGTCAAAACATTTGGCGTAGAAATATCCAAATGTATTAGAATTTAAAATATTTGGTATGGCACCCTAAATATTTAATTGAAAGAAAAGCCATTTGACACGTCACTGTCGATTTGCTAAATAATTTGTCATTGTGGCCTTTTGGTTCAAATTCTCCCTTTAAAACGGTTCTAAAAAAACCAAATAATTGAAACAGACCTCAAGTACCAAAATGAGATGAAAAGCTGCTTCTTAGTGGTGGTTGTTATTTTGACTTCACCTTGTTTCTAATTTGTAAACGGAATTGAACGAATGTGTGAAAAGGCTGTTGGACGCTTCAGTGTTTACTTGTAAAATGACTCGTCATTGTGGCCTTGTGGTTCAAACACCTGAAGTCTGTTCGGTACTTTGGTCGCCACTCAATCTGAAATAGTTACATTTCACTATTAGATATCAAATGTACTGTACATACTACTACTACTGCTTAACTATTCTGTTTCTACTCGTCATTACAAAGTAATTCTTGTGGAAGTGTTGCTTTAGAGGTTTCTTTTTTAAAAAGGTTGTCGTATATGTGAATCATCGTTACCTGAGCCAGAAGATAAGTCCTCTCGTCGCTGCGACAGTTCGGTTTTTGGGGCTTCAGCATCGACACGAGCAGCTGGACGTTCGGAGACTCGGCTGCTTGGGAAAAGCGTTGCGTGGACTCGGAGAGACTCGATCACGACTGTCAAAGATTTCCAAAAGAAAAAACTGATGACAACCTGCAGACAATATCTGAAAGCTCAGCACTGTACACTCTTCTACAATTCTTTCTCTTGCTTAGCGTGTGTCCAGTCAAACTTGTACGTCATTGGTGCCATTCTTGTGCATAGTGTCACTTAAAATTTGAGGGATGATCTGGAACACGGATCATCGTCACAGTTTTAATGTGTGTGTGTGTTGGAACAATAAAATGTTGCAGTTACTTTTGTCGTCGTTTCACTTTCTACGTATAAACTACAAAAATGTCCTTTGAATCGAGAGCTGTGTGTTCTCCTACGACGTGATTCCTGAGTTTAATTACTGACACCAGAAACACTTTTATTTATATTTATTATTTGAGGCCTGAATGATCTGAATATCTAATAAAGCAATTTAAATTGTGGTTGGTTTACATAAAAAAAAAACAAAAAAAACGACAAAACTTTACAAATTTATTTTGTTTATTTTGAACACAATCTGATAAAATAGCTTAAATATCTGTTTCAGTCCACCAGTCATATTTAAACAGCACTCAGTAATATTTGAATAAAATAAAAATCTAAAATTCTAAATGTATTTGTTACAATCCTATAATTGGATAAGAGCACAAATTTTGTTTAACCTTTCTGACATTTTACAATAAAAAAAATTGATACTGCAATGAATTACAAAACATGCTACTTTGTGCATGGTTTTCATAAATACAGATTCTAAATAGTTTATTTAAACTTAAAAAACAAATCTTTATAGGAAAATGTTTATTCATGTTTAGCTTTATTAAAGTAGTTTATTTGGTTATGTTTAATTTTAATTAAACTAATCCAATGCAGTACAATTAAACATTTTGACATACAGGTACTTATTTGACTTAACTATTTTTATACATACATAGCAACACATGGCTTATTAGTTTTACAGGGAAGTTAATTAAAAATGATTATCCTAGTTTCATATTATGCCAACATTTTCCAAACACACTAAATAAAAAGCTTTCAAAGTTTTTGTAGAATTTTTTCATAAATACAGATTATATTTTTGTAGAAAAGTAAGAAAAGTTTTTTAATAAGCCAACGTTACATTAGTTTTACTTTATAAGAACTACATTTAGTTTTGTTTAATTTTAAATAACTAAACTTCTCAAATCAGTATAATAAAAAAAAATTAAATTGAGATAAAAGTGCACAAATTTGAAAACGTACTGCTGAAATGTAAAAACTCAATCTTGAAGGTCTCTGTTTAAAGCATTTTGTATCAACATGGAGACGATGAGTTGCCAGAAAAATTAAATTAAAGATTCCTACAGCTCATTACTTACTGCTAGCTTGGCACATGGGAAGCTAGCTGCCTATCTAAAATGTAAATGGGGAGTTTCTGATCAGCCTTCTTCGACAGTAGTAAACTGGCATGCAGAGAGCGTATTATCATCGTTAACCAGACAAAATCCTTTTTGTTTCTAACTAAAAATTAACTCTTCAATTACAAACAACAAACAAAAATGATCTATTGCCCAAGTGTCAAATGTTTTCTACAGACCATCAACTCAAAGAAGAAGAAGTCTAAACTGGTCATGGTAAAATTGTAATTTAAAGTAACAATCACTATAATAACTAAGAATAAAGTAAAGAAAATGATGAATCTTACCAGACATCCGCAGATAACTTGGCAGTTTCCCAGTCAGTACCGGAAAGGTGTTGTTTTATTGGGGAAGGCGCTACTTTGGTTTACTAAGTTTAGTTTAGGGATACACAGATCCAACTTTTTCAGTCTTGATACCGATACCTGGACTTTAGGTATTAGTATGGGAATCATTCTCTTATGTATGAGGCAACATCAGGCTGGACGTAAAACTTTAACATCTATCACTGGGAAGTTTCACCCGACAAAGTTAACTGCTTCTTCGAATTGTCCCCTTTTTTTGTTTAGTTCGTGTTCTTTGGCATGCAGCTACCCCCTCGAAACATTGGCTTTGCAGATATTGCAAGTAGCCGTAGGACTTGTTGGCGTAGCAAGCGTGAAAACTGCTGAACCCTTGTTTATAGCTCATGCCATGTTATAGCTCTAATAGCTAAACCTTCGGGGCTCCTGGTGCACTGCTGATGCATCACATAGTGCGAGCAGAATTTAACAGATCGGCCCCCTTTTCATCGATACCAGGTCCGGCTGTTGGAGTCAGTATTGAGCTGATATCAGGATCGGATCTGTGAATCCCTAGTTTCGTGCTCACGGAAAAATTCCTGCAGACTTGAAGGTCATGGAGTATAAACTCAGAGCGGACATAAATTTATTTTTGTAAATGTTTTATTGCATTATGAGCAGATTCGTATGGAAAAGGCACCATGAAAACTATACACGTA
Source organism: Micropterus salmoides (assembly GCF_014851395.1). Classification (NCBI taxonomy): domain Eukaryota; kingdom Metazoa; phylum Chordata; class Actinopteri; order Centrarchiformes; family Centrarchidae; genus Micropterus; species Micropterus salmoides. Next base: position 2,425,160 of record NW_024044681.1, read on the forward strand.
CAAATGCATTTCGTAGTAAATTCTCACTAACATTTCTTTCTGATTGGCTTCTAGAACTGTTTGGGTACAAGGACAGTTCACTAAATACAGAAACTTATTAACAGTGAACTACTGAGCATTAATCATTAGTGTAATTACAGTGTTGTGCTACAGTTCAGACCTTTTCATTCATTTTTACCCTTCACACCGTTTACTTCCGTTTTACTGGCCAAGAAAATGGCCTGAGAAACGTAAGTGCTGAATTGGAAAACAATAGTCAATACAATCAATGCCACAGTGAGAATGTACTGGCTGATTTTGACATCTTTATGCAAGCATACAGTATACATACACATTTATATTTTATATATAATATTTCATCCGGCTAGTGGATGATCAGGTGGCATATTTAGTTTGTGTTGGTGTAGAAATAATTTTTTACCTACTGAAAGTTTTCACAAACTTCAAAACAGATTTTGGTTGCTGATCTTTGCAGGAGAACCTTTACAGATGAAGAGTTTTCTGTAAATTCTCAAATAAAAGCCAGTATTTGAATAATGGATTAGAGTGATAGAATTACTTTAAATATAATGTAGTGTACAGAACAAAATGATCATGTCTGGTTGTTTAGTTTTTCTATAGCAGGCAACCAGAAGACAGCAAACTAAACATTTTATAATGCAACTTCTCTCTATATTAATAAATCTTTTTTTAGCTGCTGTTAAGTTACCTCAATGACAGCTGAGCTGAATTAGACTTTCTCTGTCTGTCATAATAAAACCCAAGGTTCCTCGATCAACTATGTTTATCTTTCTTTATTCGATTAGTGATCGCTTCATAGTGATCAAAAGAAACTGCAAAGTAGAGGGATTAGTGGAACTATTCATTATGCCAAATGTATTAACAGGTAAACACAGTTTATTGTACTTGGAGAGCAGCGAAAACTAGAAATAAAGACCTGATTCTCTGCAACTGATGCAACTATTTAACAATTTTTACTATTTTGTCCCATTGTTCAACATACTGAAGCGACGACGGCATCAACGTGTTATACTTCATCATAAGCACATACTTCTATGAACATGTAACGGAAACCAAAAGCGTTCCGGTTTATTAAGTTAAAAGGAAAAGACGAATAACCTTTTTGGTTTTGCCCGGACTAAACTTTGTTCCACACTTGGTCCAAATCCAAATCACAATGTTAAAAAATGTGTGCAATAAAGTTTCACCCAACAACAAGTCGGTTTAGGTTTCCCTGTCAATCTGACATTTCAGTCGCTGAGCGGCTCAGAAAATGAATAACAGGAAGAATGTTGAAAATACGAGCTCTTGTGACTCTGAGTACGCTTGATTTTTACCTGGTTTGTATAAATGTTTTTTCACCTAATGAAGTAGTTTAAAACTGTTGCACGTAATTTAAGATTGTCTATCGTTTAGTCGTTAAATAAGATCTTGTTAACGGACTTAAACAACAAACCGTTAGCATTAAGCTTCCTGTCGCTCTGCACAGCAAATGTTTTTATCAACACGTGATGATGTAAGGCGACCAACGGGACACCTGAGGCTACCTGTTGCTGTGGGCGGAGCCTAAAGGAAACACATTCATCCTGTTTAAAGTGGGAGCGTCGCCAAGTCAGCAGACTACATTCATTTCAGTGTTTAGACGACGTTTGATGCAAAGTCGGTGGAAACTGATTTTTGCTGACTGAATAGAAAATGAATCAAAGTGCGATTCTGAATCATTTAAAGGTTTGACTCGTCGCTCACCTCCAGCAGAGAAACACATTGCGTTTTTATTACTGTGCAAAAAACGCTGATCGCCACAACTAATAACATCTGAAGAAATCTGTCTCTAACTCTAAATCACATGACGCTCATAAATTAGACATTATAAAGTTATTGTCCATTTCGAGAAAAGGATTTTATCTTCTTTTGCTTTTTCAGTTGATCAGTTCTATTACCCATTATATTAAGTTCTCTATTTAACCATAAAATAAAAAGATTACTTACTATGAATATCTTAACTCTCTTGGCCAAAACAATCTTAAATATACAGTCTATAAGTCTATTCTTGTATTTCATAGAACAATATATTCAGTCAACATTCACTTAATTTCTTTTGTTTTCTACACAAGACACACACCATCGACCCGTCAGTTATTTTAACTACCAGCCCCAGTTTGTGCCTCTTGTTTACTTTCATTACATTCAAGTCACAGAGTTCAACATTTGCATCTCGCCTCAGTTTTAAAGCCATTTTCAGAATCCTCAAACACTCTCCAGTTCCCACCAAAAGTCCTGAAAGATCTTGACACTAGAAACACTATGTAAAGTAAAATTACTTATTTATAAAGTAACGCCACGAAGCGCACAACGGACTCCTCGTCACTCTGCTGATGGGATCAATGGGATGAGGATGACTGATCATCATCCGGCCTTCGTCCAGATAACTGAAAGGACTGAAGGCCTCAGGCGACACGCAGGACCACCGAGCTGCTGGTGGATGAACCAGACGAGGAAGCAGATGTGGTTCCGGACGAACAGGTTCAAGCAACTCGTCACATGGAGGCTGGACAAGGAGAAGGCGCCTGGAGGAGGACGCCAACTGAAGAGCGGATGCATAACTTGAGTCATCATCTTGTGGGATCAAGATACCATCCGTCTGTCTTATCCATCATGCGCCTTGTGCACAAATTATAAATTGTATCTTATTCACACAAAATCTTAAAGTTATATTATTATCATCAGGTATTTTTATGTATAAATGTATTTTTGCATTATGTTGGATTTTCAAATGTCATCTGAAAATGGTGGCTCGTTAAATCAGCTGTTATCTTGAGATTACGAGGATGTTGTTTTCTCATGATAACATTATGAAGGTTAAACACCCGATATGTCAGTTTTGGCTCTTTCATCAGACCTAACGGGTTAGAAGTCTTTCTTCCATTGTAGATCGGACCGAAGAGTCTTTGAAGATTCTGGAAATCCTTGGGAAATAGCAGCAAGTGTTGCGTCTTTCAGAAAAGCCAATGCTCAACTCTCCCATCTCCAACGCCCTGATACATGAGGCACAAGCTGGGCCAACAACCTACCAGCCGTAACATTAATACTGAGAGGCTTTGCTTTGGAAAATGAGCTACTGACTCAACATTTTTCAACACCAACAAAACTCTTCTGGTTGAGAAAAGAAAACTACGTCCAGTCCCAAAAGTGTTCACATGAACTTCAGGCAAACATGGCAGAATATTCCCTCTGTGTTTTGAACAATTCGGACGCTGCAAAAGTCAGTGGGGTTGGTCGTTCTTTACGCTTTTCCTACGGAGACGAGCTGAGGAGTTCCTGCCTGCGCCGCATGATCTCCACGAACTCTGCGTGGTCGGCAGCCGCCTGCGAGAAAACAGCAGGCTGCAGTTTGAAAAAATAAAAAATGAAAGTAAAAGTAGGAAGGAAGGGGGGAAAGCAACGTGGAGCTCAGTGGGTGCTGCCTTCGTCAAAAGACTCCACCCCTGAATCACAGGTGCTGGCTGCCAGTTTCTCCTGCCGCCTCCTCATGATCTCCTGGAGCTCAGAGCCTGAACTCTTCTGGAGACGCAGAGAGACAAAAAAGACAGAAGGAAAGAAGTCGAGGAAAAAGAGGTAAAGTCGAGGGGGGTTAAGGACAAAGGGAGGAAACAGAGCAGAGAAGCAGACACAAAGCAGCTGGTTAATCGGTGAAGCGCAAATACAAGAATGGAAATCTTCATTTCTTGCTGCCTCTTTAGCGACTGAGCGTCTTTGCCAATGATCTACTGAGCGAGCGTCTCTGCGTCGTCACTCAGAAGATTTTATCAGCAAATTAGACGAGAAAATCTTCTGGTCAATCAGAGTCTAACAGGCTGGCTGCGGTTATATGGACTCCATGTAAACTCAGCCAGTGGCCTGAACAAACCTCGGGAAGCCTTTTGGTGACGGCGCTGCGAGCTGTAGAGAGCATTTGGATGAAAATAATCTACAGTATGAGTCAGCTGGTTGAATCAGGGTGCATGCTGGGAAACATAAGTACCTCTAAAATTGGCCGCACTGCTCTGCTGAGTCAGGACTCATGCGACTTACACAAACAAATTAGCAAAGAAATACGGATGGTTTTAAAATTTAGTTGAAGTAGGATTAGTACGGAGGACAAGAAATGACTCTTTAAAAAAATACATAAATAAAATAAATGCTTAAATAAAAGCAGAAATACATATTTTGAAATTACTAAATGCTGAAATTAAGCGAAATGACTAAATCATTAATACCTTATATTTTGAATGAAAGCATTACTTTTTGTATCATTTATGTATGTATTTATTGACAAATAAGTCACCTTTTGTCCTCCTTGGATTAGTACTCTTTGCAATTGTAATTTTTCTTTGTTGCTCAGTGTTTTTAAGTTTTGAGTTGTTCTTTTTTTTTTTTTTTTTTTTTTTTTATAAATGCAACCAGCTTATTTTGTTAGAGCTTTAAATGCTGATCAGAGATCTCAACATGACTCTTATCAATGACACAAACTACTAGTTTCTACTTACCAACACTGGACCAAGAATGAACAGTTGTGATTTGGCAAACTGCTATTTTAGGTCAAGAATGAAATGTAAGTAAACTGTTCATATCAAAACTACTAAAACAAGAACCAGGTTGTAAAAAGATGAATTTTTTCTTTAAATAACTTTTTCTTTCTCTTTTATAATAGTAAATGTTTTACGTGGTGTGGCCATGTTGAAACAACTAGCACAATTAGCTGACTGCTAAAGCTAAGCTAGCACAAAGAACACATGTTGGTGGTCATAAGATCTCATTCCAGCCAAGACAAGATCCAGATCCTGGTCTTTATGGGGGGGGCGGAGGGCCACAGGTGAGGGACAAAGGGCAACAGGAAGTGGAACGTTCTGAAGCTGGTTCATTCAGGGAGTTTAAGGAAGACTAACTGTACAGCCACAGCAGGATGACAAATACTGGCGCTACCTTAAAATGCTGCTACACATGAAACGTTTGGAGCTTCGTTCTGACGGCCAAATTCAGGAACTGAAACTTTATTCGTATTTATGATAAAAATAAAAAATGTGACCATCAGATATTAATGCAGAGGTGGTTTGTTTTACAAGTCCCAGGTCAAGACTGGTAATTCCAAAGTGGACAAGTTACAAGCCCAGAGCGAATCAAGACCGGAAAGTTTGATAATCCCCAGTCAAGATCAAGTACCAAATGTAGACGAGTCTGTCCCATGTCCCTAGTAAAAACAACTATTAAGTTAAGATTGACTAATTCCAAGTCCTAACTTGGGATTTGCCTGTGCTGATTTGAAATTTGTCAAGACAAAACAGGCAAGTTCCATGTCCAGAATGGATAGTCCCAAGTCAGGTCCCAAGTCAAGACCAACAAGTCTGGTGTCACGCCAGTGGATGTCAAGACATCCCAACTGAAACGTCCAAGTAAAGTCATGAATGACTGGAGCTAAAGTAAAAGTTCATTTGCAAGTCTTTTCTGATGTTTGTCAAGTTGAGTGTAAAGTTATCAGATTCATGACTTGAGTTCACACCTCTGATTTGATCTGCAGCAGGTCTTTATGCACGTTCTATTACTGGAAACATTTTCTGATTGTCACTCTATTCAGAGATCTGAAATTTCGTCTCTTTTATGCCAGAGAAAATCTGCTTGTTCATTACCAAAAACGAGTCTTACATCGCCTTAAAAAAAAGTGACTTGAAATCTGGCCAACAGAACAAAGCCGTGAACATCCGTTAGTGAACACAATACCTTAATGAATGTGGTAACAGATTCAGAAGATCAAAGGAGGGTCAGAAGAAAACCTGCAGGTGGAAATAGACACCACACACCAGACCTTGCCAGAGTTGGGGGATAGAAAGCTTAAAGACAGAAGACCCTCAATAGACCTGCAGCTTCCAGACACAAACACTGCAGCCGACAGATTCCTGAGATAATCACCCGCCGAGCTGACGTGTTAACGGAAATACACAAGAACACCAGCCCTCAAATGACTCATTTGTTTACCGTAGTTAATGGTAAATTAAGGACGACATTACGAAACATGTAGCCTCAGTCACCATTTGAGAAGTCTACTATCCCTGTTCATACAGTGGCTTACAGGAGAATAATAGAAAGTGTATTTTTAGTTCTGAAATTAAAGTCAAAATTCTGGGGGGGGAAAGTCAGAATGCGAAGATAAAAAAAGTCACAATTGTGAGATCAAAGTCACAATTGTGAGATCAAAGTCACAATTCTGAGATCAAAGTCACAATTCTGAGATCAAAGTCACAATTCTGAGATCAAAGTCACAATTCTGAGATCAAAGTCACAATTCTGAGATCAAAGTCAAAAGTCTGAGATCAAAGTCAAAAGTCTGAGATCAAAGTCAAAAGTCTGAGATCAAAGTCAGACTTCTGAGAAAAGTCAGACTTCTGAGATTAAAGTCAGAATTCTAATATCAAAGTCAGAATTCTAATATCAAAGTCAGAATTCTAATATCAAAGTCAGAATTCTAATATCAAAGTCAGAATTCTAATATCAAAGTCAGAATTGTGAGAATTGTGACTAATTTTAGAATTTAGGTTTTTATCTTAGAATTCTGACTTTGATCTCACAATTGTGTTTTTCCTAACAATTGTGACTTTGATCTCAGAATTTTGACTAAACTTAGAATTCAGGTTTTTATCTCAGAATTCTGAGATCAAAGTCACAATTCTGAGATCAAAGTCAGAATTCGGAGATAAAAACCTGAATTCTAAGATCAAAGTCACATTTCTGAGATCAAAGTCACAATTCTGAGATCAAAGTCACAATTCTGAGATTAAAGTCAAAATTCTAATATCAAAGTCACAATTGTGAGAATTGTGACTAATCTTAGAATTCTGACTTCGATCTCAGAATTGTGACTTTGAATTCTGAGATAAAAACCTAAATTCTGAGATAAAAACCTGAATTCTAAGATTAGTCAAAATTCTGAGATCAAAGTCAGAATTCTCAGATCAAAGTCACAATTCTGAGATCAAAGTAATTCTGAGATCAAAGTCAGAATTCTCAGATCAAAGTCACAAGCCTGAGATAAAAACCTGAATTCTGAGATTATAGTCAAAATTCTGAGATCAAAGTCAAGATTCCCAAGATCAAAGTCGTAATTCTGAGATCAAAGTCACAATTCTGAGATAAAAACCTGAATTCTAAGATTAGTGTCAAAATTCTGACATCAAAGTCAGAATTGTGAGATTAAAGTCAGAAGCCTACGATCAAAGTCAGAATTCTGAGATCAAAGTCAGAATTCTGAGATCAAAGTCACAATTCTGAGATCAAAGTCACAATTCTGAGATCAAAGTCACGATTCTAAGATCAAAGTCACGATTCTAAGATCAAAGTCGTAATTCTGAGATAAAAGTCGTAATTCTGAGGTCAAAGTCACAATTCTGAGGTCAAAGTCACAATTCTGAGGTCAAAGTCACAATTCTGAGGTCAAAGTCACAATTCTGAGATCAAAGTCACAATTCTGAGATCAAAGTCAAAATTCTAAGGTCAAAGTCACAATTCTGAGATCAAAGTCAAAATTCTAAGATCAAAATCAAAATTCTGAGATCAAAGTCAAGATTCTGAGATCAAAGTCAAGATTCTGAGATCAAAGTCAAGATTCTGAGATCAAAGTCAAGATTCTGAGATCAAAGTCAGAATTCTGAGATTAAAATCTGAATTCTAAGATTATAGTCAAAATCCTGAGATCAAACTCAGAATTCTAATATCAAAGTAAGAATTGTGAGAATTGTGACTATAATCTTAGAATTCAGGTTTTTATCTTAGAATTTTGACTTTGATCTCAGGATTCAGGTTTTTGTCTCTGAGAGAAAGTAAAAATTTTGAGATCAATGTCAACAATTCTGAGATCAAAGTCAGAATTCTGAGATAAAAACCTGAATTCTGAGATACTAACCTGAATTCTAAGATCAAAGTCACATTTCTGAGATCAAAGTCACATTTCTGAGATCAAAGTCACAATTCTGAGATAAAAACCTGAATTCTAAGATTATAATAAAAATTCTGAGATCAAAGTCGTAATTTTGAGATCAAAGTCATTCTTCTGAGATCAAAGTCACAATTCTGAGATCAAAGTCGTAATTTTGAGATCAAAGTCATTCTTCTGAGATCAAAGTCACAATTCTGAGATAAAAACCTGAATTCTAAAATTAGTCAAAATTCTGAGATCAAAGTCAGAATTGTGAGAAAAAACAATTGTGAGATCCAAGTCAGAATTCTGAGATCAAAGTCAAAATTCTAAGATAAAAACCTGAATTCTAAGATTATAGTCACAATTCTCACAATTCTGACTTTGATCTCAGAATTTTAACTAATCTTAGAATTCAGGTTTTTATCTCAGAATTCTGAGATCAAAGTCACAATTCTGAGATCAAAGTCAAAATTCTGAGATCAAAGTCAGAATTGTGAGAATTGTGACTATAATCTTAGAATTCAGGTTTTTGTCTCAGAATTCTGAGATCAAAGTCACAATTCTGAGATAAAAACCTGAATTCTAAGATTAGTGAAAATTCTGAGATCAAAGTCACAATTCTGAGATCAAAGTCACAATACTGAGATAAAAACCTGAATTCTGAGATAATAACCTGAATTCTAAGATCAAAGTCACAATTCTGAGATCAAAGTCAGAATTCTAATATCAAAGTCAGAATTCTGAGATAAAAACCTGAATTCTAAGATTATAGTCAAAATTCTGAGATCAAAGTCATTATTCTGAGATCAAAGTCACAATTTTAAGATTAGTCAAAATTCTGAGATCAAAGTCAAAATTCTGAGATCAAAGTCACAATTTTAAGATTAGTCAAATATCTGAGATCAAAGTCAAAATTCTGAGATCCAAGTCACAATTTTAAGATAAGTCAAAATTCTGAGATCAAAGTCAAAATTCTGAGATCAAAACCTGAATTCTAAGATTATAGTCAAAATTCTGAGATCAAAGTCAAGATTCTAAGATCAAAGTCGTAATTCTGAGATCAAAGTCACAATTCTGAGATCAAAGTCAAAATTGTGAGAAAAAACACAACTGTGAGATCAAAGTCAAAATTCTGAGATCAAAGTCGTAATTCTGAGATCAAAGTCAGAATTCTGAGATCAAAGTCAGAATTCTAATATCAAAGTCAGAATTCTAATATCAAAGTAAGAATTGTGAGAATTGTGACTATAATCTTAGAATTCAGGTTTTTATCTTAGAATTTTGACTTTGATCTCAGGATTTTGACTTTGATCTCAGGATTCAGGTTTTTGTCTCAGAATTCTGAGAGAAAGTAAAAATTCTGAGATCAAAGTCAAGATTCTAAGATCAAAGTCGTAATTCTGAGATCAAAGTCACAATTCTGAGATAAAAACCTGAATTCTAATATCAAAGTAAGAATTGTGAGAATTGTGACTATAATCTTAGAATTCAGGTTTTTATCTTAGAATTTTGACTTTGATCTCAGGATTTTGACTTTGATCTCAGGATTCAGGTTTTTGTCTCAGACTTCTGAGATTAAAGTCAGAATTCTAATATCAAAGTCAGAATTCTAATATCAAAGTCAGAATTCTAATATCAAAGTCAGAATTCTAATATCAAAGTCAGAATTGTGAGAATTGTGACTAATTTTAGAATTTAGGTTTTTATCTTAGAATTCTGACTTTGATCTCACAATTGTGTTTTTCCTAACAATTGTGACTTTGATCTCAGAATTTTGACTAAACTTAGAATTCAGGTTTTTATCTCAGAATTCTGAGATCAAAGTCACAATTCTGAGATCAAAGTCAGAATTCGGAGATAAAAACCTGAATTCTAAGATCAAAGTCACATTTCTGAGATCAAAGTCACAATTCTGAGATCAAAGTCACAATTCTAATATCAAAGTCACAATTGTGAGAATTGTGACTAATCTTAGAATTCTGACTTCGATCTCAGAATTGTGACTTTGAATTCTGAGATAAAACCTAAATTCTGAGATAAAAACCTGAATTCTAAGATTAGTCAAAATTCTGAGATCAAAGTCAGAATTCTCAGATCAAAGTCACAATTCTGAGATCAAAGTAATTCTGAGATCAAAGTCAGAATTCTCAGATCAAAGTCACAAGCCTGAGATAAAAACCTGAATTCTGAGATTATAGTCAAAATTCTGAGATCAAAGTCAAGATTCCCAAGATCAAAGTCGTAATTCTGAGATCAAAGTCACAATTCTGAGATAAAAACCTGAATTCTAAGATTAGTGTCAAAATTCTGACATCAAAGTCAGAATTGTGAGATTAAAGTCAGAAGCCTACGATCAAAGTCAGAAGCCTACGATCAAAGTCAGAATTCTGAGATCAAAGTCACAATTCTGAGATCAAAGTCACAATTCTGAGATCAAAGTCACAATTCTGAGATCAAAGTCACGATTCTAAGATCAAAGTCAAGATTCTAAGATCAAAGTCGTAATTCTGAGATAAAAGTCGTAATTCTGAGGTCAAAGTCACAATTCTGAGGTCAAAGTCACAATTCTGAGGTCAAAGTCACAATTCTGAGGTCAAAGTCACAATTCTGAGGTCAAAGTCACAATTCTGAGATCAAAGTCAAAATTCTAAGGTCAAAGTCACAATTCTGAGATCAAAGTCAAAATTCTAAGATCAAAATCAAAATTCTGAGATCAAAGTCAAGATTCTGAGATCAAAGTCAAGATTCTGAGATCAAAGTCAAGATTCTGAGATCAAAGTCAGAATTCTGAGATTAAAATCTGAATTCTAAGATTATAGTCAAAATCCTGAGATCAAACTCAGAATTCTAATATCAAAGTAAGAATTGTGAGAATTGTGACTATAATCTTAGAATTCAGGTTTTTATCTTAGAATTTTGACTTTGATCTCAGGATTCAGGTTTTTGTCTCTGAGAGAAAGTAAAAATTTTGAGATCAATGTCAACAATTCTGAGATCAAAGTCAGAATTCTGAGATAAAAACCTGAATTCTGAGATACTAACCTGAATTCTAAGATCAAAGTCACATTTCTGAGATCAAAGTCACATTTCTGAGATCAAAGTCACAATTCTGAGATAAAAACCTGAATTCTAAGATTATAATAAAAATTCTGAGATCAAAGTCGTAATTTTGAGATCAAAGTCATTCTTCTGAGATCAAAGTCACAATTCTGAGATCAAAGTCGTAATTTTGAGATCAAAGTCATTCTTCTGAGATCAAAGTCACAATTCTGAGATAAAAACCTGAATTCTAAAATTAGTCAAAATTCTGAGATCAAAGTCAGAATTGTGAGAAAAAACAATTGTGAGATCCAAGTCAGAATTCTGAGATCAAAGTCAAAATTCTAAGATAAAAACCTGAATTCTAAGATTATAGTCACAATTCTCACAATTCTGACTTTGATCTCAGAATTTTAACTAATCTTAGAATTCAGGTTTTTATCTCAGAATTCTGAGATCAAAGTCACAATTCTGAGATCAAAGTCAAAATTCTGAGATCAAAGTCAGAATTGTGAGAATTGTGACTATAATCTTAGAATTCAGGTTTTTGTCTCAGAATTCTGAGATCAAAGTCACAATTCTGAGATAAAAACCTGAATTCTAAGATTAGTGAAAATTCTGAGATCAAAGTCACAATTCTGAGATCAAAGTCACAATACTGAGATAAAAACCTGAATTCTGAGATAATAACCTGAATTCTAAGATCAAAGTCACAATTCTGAGATCAAAGTCAGAATTCTAATATCAAAGTCAGAATTCTGAGATAAAAACCTGAATTCTAAGATTATAGTCAAAATTCTGAGATCAAAGTCATTATTCTGAGATCAAAGTCACAATTTTAAGATTAGTCAAAATTCTGAGATCAAAGTCACAGATCAAAGTCACAATTTTAAGATTAGTCAAATATCTGAGATCAAAGTCAAAATTCTGAGATCCAAGTCACAATTTTAAGATAAGTCAAAATTCTGAGATCAAAGTCAAAATTCTGAGATCAAAACCTGAATTCTAAGATTATAGTCAAAATTCTGAGATCAAAGTCAAGATTCTAAGATCAAAGTCGTAATTCTGAGATCAAAGTCACAATTCTGAGATCAAAGTCGTAATTCTGAGATCAAAGTCAGAATTCTGAGATCAAAGTCAGAATTCTAATATCAAAGTCAGAATTCTAATATCAAAGTAAGAATTGTGAGAATTGTGACTATAATCTTAGAATTCAGGTTTTTATCTTAGAATTTTGACTTTGATCTCAGGATTTTGACTTTGATCTCAGGATTCAGGTTTTTGTCTCAGAATTCTGAGAGAAAGTAAAAATTCTGAGATCAAAGTCAAGATTCTAAGATCAAAGTCGTAATTCTGAGATCAAAGTCACAATTCTGAGATAAAAACCTGAATTCTAAGATTAGTGTCAAAATTCTGACATCAAAGTCAGAATTGTGAGATTAAAGTCACAATTGTGAGATCAAAGTCAGAAGCCTACGATCAAAGTCAGAATTCTGAGATCAAAGTCAGAATTCTGAGATCAAAGTCACAATTCTGAGATCAAAGTCACAATTCTAAGATTATAGTCACAATTCTGAGATCAAAGTCAAGATTCTAAGATCAAAGTCGTAATTCTGAGATAAAAGTCGTAATTCTGAGGTCAAAGTCACAATTCTGAGATCAAAGTCACAATTCTGAGATCAAAGTCAAAATTCTGAGATAAAAACCTGAATTCTAAGGTCAAAGTCACAATTCTGAGATCAAAGTCAAAATTCTGAGATCAAAGTCAAAATTCTGAGATCAAAGTCAAAATTCTGAGATCAAAGTCAGAATTCTAAGATCAAAGTCAAGATTCTGAGATCAAAGTCAGAATTCTGAGATTAAAATCTGAATTCTAAGATTATAGTCAAAATCCTGAGATCAAACTCAGAATTCTAATATCAAAGTAAGAATTGTGAGAATTGTGACTATAATCTTAGAATTCAGGTTTTTATCTTAGAATTTTGACTTTGATCTCAGGATTCAGGTTTTTGTCTCTGAGAGAAAGTAAAAATTTTGAGATCAATGTCAACAATTCTGAGATCAAAGTCAGAATTCTGAGATAAAAACCTGAATTCTAAGATTATAGTCATAATTCTGAGATCAAAGTCACAATTGTGAGATCAAAGTCACAATTGTGAGATCAAAGTCACAATTGTGAGATCAAAGTCACAATTCTGAGATCAAAGTCACAATTCTGAGATAAAAACCTGAATTCTAAGATTATAGTCATAATTCTGAGATCAAAGTCAAGATTCTAAGATCAAAGTCAAAATTGTGAGAAAAGTCAGAATTCTGAGATTAAAGTCATAATTGTGAGATCAAAGTCAGAATTGTGAGATCAAAGTCAGAATTCTAAGATCAAAGTCAGAATTCTGAGATCAAAGTCAGAATTCTGAGATCAAAGTCAGAATTCTAAGATCAAAGTCAAAATTCAGAGATTAAAGTCAGAATTCTGAGGAGGAGGAAATGCAATGCTACCAAGATGACCAATCACAGTTTGTGCAGTCTGTATCGCCACAATGTGTAGTTATATGTTTGGATTGCTTCGCGTACACTATGTGGAAAACTGATTATTAGCATTTAAGTCAGTATGGGTCAAAGCTTTTTTCTTGTCGTTGTTGAAAATGTGTCTACGAGCTCGTCCCTGTTTGCTGCTGCTCGTGTTTGTCTGATAAGCCAGTCAGCTGCCTGGAAGCTCCTTGATCTGCAGCCAACATTTATAAAACATCATCATCCAACAATATCTAATAGCCAGCTCTCAACTCTTTCTGAAATGGCCCAGAAAATGTTTGCTTAACTATGACATGACATGATGACGATAGTCTGTACTGTAATGTAACACATCAGGTCATTCTCATAGCTAATTCATTATCATTTGCTTAATTCATTAATCATTCATTTTTCTGTTTCCAGCTTTCAAACAATGTTTGTTTTTGGGAGTTGACAGTGGTATTTTTGACAGTGGTACCCTAAAAAAAATTCTTTCAGAATAAAGCACCTTCTCAAACATAAAAAGGAAAATGTGTTGCAGAGAAAAACGCGATGTCAGCAGTAGATTGTTTTCCTGTCGGTGACATCATGTTTGACCTTTGACACCCACCTCCAGCGCTGCCTTCTGAACAGTGACCTGGCTGAAGACTCGAGCTCCGTCGTCGGGACAAACCGTCTTCAGCTCCTCTTTGTTAAGAGAGAACAGCTGAGCGCCGGTCAGGACGCCGAGGCTGGTGATGGTGCTGCACAGAGCAAACACCCACAGTCAGGTCTGACACCACCTCAAACACTCAAACTCATAAAATCAAGTTTCTGACGTTGCACAACTTGAAATCACAAAAATCACACACAAATTCAGACAGATGGTTCTTTTTAAAGTTAAATATTCAGTAGTTATTCAATTTCACAATTAGGTATTCGTTTGCTTGTCAGTATCAAATAATAACAATATTACTTCTGACTTCTTTCTCTCTGTCTCTAAAAATTAGACAACAGTCATCATATTGATTTCATAATTTTACTTCGTATCTTATAATTTAGACTTCAGTATTTTAAACTGCTTCAACCAGGCAGTAAACAGACTTCCACACGGTCAGCAGCGTTTCACATTTCCTGCCAACACATTCTCACTTGTCACTTGTCTCACTCGTCACATATGGACGCTTGGTCAAGAACTTGGCGTCGTTTTTGTAACGCCCTGGGTACCCTTTAGCATTATTTTATGACATTTAGAGCTCCGCGGTCAAGTTAGCAAAATATATCCAACATCCGGTTTGACTTTCAAAATAGAAGTACTTGTTAACTTTGCCATTATGAAATGGCACGTTATGAAACGTCACAATTTTGTTTAGGCACCAAAAGTATTTGGTTAGGTTTAGGAACAAATCAAGGTTTGGCTTGAAATAACATTACTTAAGTGATTTAACTTACATAAGTCAAGTAATGTTAGTTGGGTAACTTAAATAAAAACATTCAATGTTGACTTTTGGCTTCACACGGGAAAAGAACACTGGCCTCCTGGTTGAAAGTCTAGATTCTGGCCATCCGTCCACCCCAACCACCTCCTTACTCTGACTTTTCTGTTAAATATCTACCGTTAAAAACTGACACTGCATGGTTTCCCTAAGTGCGTTACAAACTGACGCCAACAGGTCTTGCCCATGCGTCCATACGTGAAGACTTGTGAGTACGAGCGGGTTGTTCCTGCGGCTGACAGTTAACACACTGTATAAAGAGACTCACACTGGGCTGAAGCCTTTGGCCTCTAACCAGGCTTTGACCTCATCAGGTGACGATTCGTAAGTGATGCTGAACGACGGCAGGCTGCCGCTGCGGGAAGGAGGAGGAAACTTCTTCTGAGCGCTGCGACCCAACGTCAGTCTGTGCATCAGCTCATCCTGAACTTCCTCCATGTTGGATTTCCTGCCTGCGTAGGGGGGGCAAGGACAAATGAAAACCACAACACGGTACAGACTGTAAACAAACATTAGACCGGAAGTGTACTGATTTTTAATTGGTTTTAATTTTTTTTTACATTTTGAGTCGCAATACTTAATAAGCTCTAATATTATTTACAGTGTTCAATCTCTCAAACTAACCAAACCAATCTAATAACAAAACGTTTTGTTCTCAAAGAATCCATTTTCTCGCAGTACATTGAAAAAAAAAAAAAAAACGTAAAATTAAATGATTTCAATCACTGAACTCCCTCAGCCTATATTTGGGACGGGCCTTTAATTCCTTTCCGGCAAAACTCTTGCTGAGCAAAGATGGGTAATAAGCTACTTGTTTATTTTAACCAGTATGAATATTATGAATATAAATTTGACTTTTTTCATACCAGTTAGTCTGAATTGTTTGCATTAGATGTTGTGGCGGGGGGTGATGGTACAGTGGATAAGACTATGCATTTGGTGTGAGACCTGGGTTCAATCCCCCACTGTGACCCATCCACCATTGTGTCCCTGAGCAAGACACTTAACCCCTCGTTGCTCCAGAGGCGTGCGACCTCTGACATGTATAGCAATTGTAAGTCGCTTTGGATGAAAGCGCCAGCTAAATGAATAAATGTAAATGTAAGATGAATTGAATGATTGAATGGTGGGGTTTTTTTTACATCAAACTTCTACAAAAAAAAAAAAACAACAAAAAAAAAAACAGACCAAGCTTCTGCATTTATCTGTCAAAATGCGTTTCCACACCTGGAAATTTAAGTTTTATGGGATTACAACTTTAATCTCAAAAAATTACAACTTTGATACAGAAATATTTGACTTATTTTTTTGTAAATATTGTGACTGCTATTGTGTAGATGGCTTTTTCTTTTTATACAAAGCTTTAAATGCTAAAATGATGGAAAACTAAATGTCAATCACAGACAAATGACTTCTAAGAAGTTCTCTTTAGCATTCAAAGCTCCAGAGTTTCTGACTGCAAAACATTTTGCTGTCCTGTTGGACTCACGGTTGACGGGTGCAGGTCTCTGGTTGGTGTGGTCCCTCATGGCGATGCTGCCGTTGTCGCTGGACGTGGTGCTGTTCTGGCGGCTGATTGTGCTGCTGGCGTTCGGCTTGTGGGGCTCGGCGGCTGGAGGAGGCAGCGGCGGCGTGGGGAGTCTGGTGGCGGCGGGAGGGGGCGGCGTGGGGGCCGGAGGCATTGGCGTCGCTACGGGTTTACTGGGGATGTAGTCCGTCTTCGTAGTCTGCTTCTGAGAGAGGATAGCTTTTATTTACAGATACAGATTTACTGAACGTCTGATTTACAGTCTGCAGGTTTTTAGATAGACACATTTTCTTTTGGTATTTTCACCTTAAGTTAAAATGTGTCTCTAACCTAATATTTACAGACGGCACGAAACCTTCTGACAACTGAAATGTATGTAGCTCAAAGTCTTAAGTCGTGTTGTCTGTTTGTTGTTTACCTCGTTCAACTCTCCCAGTAATTGCTGGAAACGTGAAATGAAACAAAACATGGTGGTAATGAGATGTTGAAACAAAATGTGTTTTTCACAGCAGCAAACTCACGGCAGGGAAATCTACAAAACCTACTGAGATTATTGACAACACCGTCTTAAACTGAGAGGATCTATTAATTAACTAAACATATTGATTGTAGCCTAGAAAATTCTTCAAAGGAACAGTCTGACATGTAGTAAAATAATCCTGCTAGCCATCTTACCAACAAACAGATTTGAGATCAGGGACATGTTTAGCCTAGCTTAGCACAAACACTGGGAGCAGAGGGAAACTGCTAGCCAATGTAGCTACAGACCAACTAGCATTATCATTATGTTTTTAGGTACAGTAGTTAGCGTTATGATAATGCCAAAAATGTTGAACATCCAGCATTATGGTAAGTGTTAGTAGCTCACTGATGAGCTAGCCTGTATTATACCAGGACACATTTAGGCTAGCTTAGCACAAACACTGGAAGCAAAGCGGAACTGCTAACTAGTGTAGCTACAGGCCAACTAGCATTATCAATGTTATGTTAGGAGTGTCTAGGTACAGTAGTTGGCGTTATGGTAATGCCAAAAATGTTGAACATCCAGCATTATGGTAAGTGTTAGTAGCTCACTGATGAGCTAGCCTGTATTATACCAGGACACATTTAGCCTAGCTTAGCACACTGGAAGTAGAGGGGAAACCGCTAGCCTAGCTCCAAGTCCTCTGATTTGCATGATTATTAATTAAAAAGATGTGGAAACATAATTTTTTTTGAAAAAAGGAGACATTGTGGTTTTACCAGGAATTTTAGCATTGTTGGAGCCATTTTTTACCAATAAACCAGCTAATCTATTAAAATTTATTAAATAAAATGTGAGACTGTTCCTTTAAAATAAATAAATAAATAAATAACTAAATAGGTCCACAACAAAGCACACAGGAGTTTGTAGAAAAAATTATTGGAGAGAAAATTGTGAAACTCAGCAAACTAAAGGCATTCGTCACGGCTCGCCCTACCTTGAACAACTCAAACTCCTTCTTTGGCATCATAAGCTTTAATTGTTGAAAATAAAACACATGAATGGAGATGAGGGAATGAAAGTCATGAAACATCAAGTAAACACGGTGATGTTCGGTTCTCCTACCTGTATGGTGTGGCTGTAGATGGGCTCTCCTCTGCCAGTGATGTCCACTGCTTTGGTGATCTCCAGGATGTTGTTTGGCACGTAGCCGGACGCCCCGCCACCGTTACGAACCTTCCACCACTGCTTCTTGTCGTCAAGAACCTGAGAGACGAGCATCAGGGTTTAAATTTTCATTCAGACTTAAGTTAACGTAAGTATTCTGTAGTGTTGTGTAATTATGTTTGCAGCATTTTTGCTTAGTTTAATCAGCACATGAAGTCCTTAGTTTATTAACTTATTTAACAAAACCATTTTAATTCTATGCTTACAAACATGTACACGTTTTTTTTTTACTAAATTTGACTGAAATTTTAACTAAATAAAGTATATATATAAATAATAAATAAAGTTAAATAAAGGGGTTTTTGTATTCTCCACCACAACCACACACCAGGCACCTGACCAGAATTCATATAACGGCTGAATTGGGAAATTTATACATCCGTGATTTTTTTTAATACACTAAAATTTAGTGTATTAAGTTCGTAGCACAACTTGTTGTAAATATATGGATATTTTAGACCCTTACATGGAATTTAATTATTTATATTTAGAAAGACAAATAAGAAACAAACCTCGACGACCTCGTCTTTGAGGACAGACAGCTCCGTGTTGTTTCTCCCCACAAAGTCATATTTAGATTTGGCAAACAGTTTTGGTTGGCCTCTGCTGTCTGCATCAAAACTTCTGAAATATATCATCAATATATATTAACAGAAATAAAATCTATGGAGCTACTGGAATGAGTATTCATCATTAATAGTACAAATATTTTTATTTAATTTTGAAAAATCCTCTACTGTCACATATGAAAGCAACAACAAAGCAACTATTAACTCAATAACTTAATAATAAGTGGAATGGATCTACCAAAGGTTAGCTGTTTTTTTTATGCTAACGATATTACCGCCATGGAGAAGTGTCCCAACTTTAGATCAAGTTACTGAGAGAAAAATTTAATTAAGGTGAAAAAGACTAAATGAGAAGAAAGAAGGTCAATCAGTGGAAGGAGAAACATCTGAAGGAAATCAATTTGTCCAGTATAGATCAATTTCTTCAGATTTTCATATTGAACCACGAGAATAAATCACCCAGAATAAAGAGATTAATAAACACACACATCCAAGTCAGAAAGAGGAACTCAAAGAAGTTTGAAATGTCTTATTCATCAATTAAATAATATATGAATAAATACTGAAATTATATTCATAATATTTGAATCAATCAATAAAATAAATACATAAATAAAAAAATAACTCCTAACTTATTTATGTTTACATTAAAATTTTTGTTTTTCTGTGTTATGAAATAAATACAAAATGCATAAATACATTATCGTATTTAATGTATTTCTATATTTTAACTAATCTATTAGTTTATCTGTGTTTATAAAATAGATATCAAATGCTAAAATACAGAAATGTATTCAATTTATTTCTACATTTTAACAAATCTTTGTTTTTCTGTTTATGAAATTAATAAACGCAAAGTACAGAAATGTAATTTAATTGTTTTTATATTTTAACAAATCTATTTGTTTTTCTGCATTAATAAAATAAATAAAATAAATGCATAAACATAGGAAAAAAATACATGTAAATGTGTAGAAAAACAATTAATTACAAACCTTTAATTACTGATTATTTAACTGCTATATTTCTTTATTTCAGCCTTTATGTATGTATTTATTGATGAATAAGTCACATTTACTCCTCCGTAGTTTAAAGTGCAGCTCAGGGATCAGTTCTCCAGGGCGTCATGTGACCTCAGAGTTACCGGTCTACGTGGCGGCTGACGGCCTGTTTAAAAGCAGCCACGGCCGCGTCCTGATCCAGGATCTGCATGCGTTTGTAGGAGGTGTTGGAGAAGGCGTACCCGTCTGCAGGAGGGAACTTCTGCACCGCCGAATGCTGCACAAACAGACAGGAAGTAAATGAAACGGCTCGTTCCTGTGATTTAGGAAGACGTAACCTGTGATATATTTACTAACCTCCTGGGCCAGTCTGAGCTTCAGCTCCTCTTGTCTCAGGATCTCAGCGTTGGCGAGAGTCTCGGCCAGCTGAGTCAGCTCCTGTTCTCTGGACGGAGTCACCGACGGGAGCGCCGGAGGCTCCCAGCCGTCCCGAAACCTCAGCACACAGGGAGGAAAGTAATGATCCTTCGGCCACTCCAACCTGGACATATTAAACACGACAACATTTATCTTAAACTGCGTCCAGGAGAAGAAAAAACCTTTTGGTAAAATACACTCAGTATAATATCATGTATTTATTACACAATGTTTTTATTATGGACGGTCCACCAGCTGACGATGATGTGGCAACTGATAACTGAACTGCTGACACTAATGATAGTAGGAAGGCTTTCCTCTGTGATAGCGTGAATAGCAAAGAGGAGGAAGAGAGAAAAAAGCGAGGGATGAAGAAGAGACAAAGACAGAGGATTGTCCAAAGTATGGGATCATTTCAAGCCTCGGTGTCGGACCTCACCTGCTTTTGGTCCATCCGTCTCCCAGCGTGACCCACAGGTGTCTCTCCTCTGCCGACCCCGAGGCGTGCAGGAAGTCGATGGCCTCACTGGTCAGCAGAGGAACCACGACGCTCCGGGCCAGATCCACACTGCCGGACGCCTGGATCACCTGAGGAGGACAAGAGGAGGTGGGACAGGAGGAGGGACAGGAGGAGGACAGGATGAGGGACAGGAGGAGGAAAAGAGGAGGAGAGGTGAGGGACAGGAGGAGGGACAGGAGGAGGAGAGGTGAGGGACAGGAGGAGGGACAGGAGGAGGACAGGTGAGGGACAGGAGGAGGGACAGGAGGAGGAAAGGTGAGGGACAGGAGGAGGACAGGTGAGGGACAGGAGGAGGGACAGGAGGAGGACAGGTGAGGGACAGGAGGAGGGACAGGAGGAGGAAAAGAGGAGGAAAGGTGAGGGACAGGAGGAGGGACAGGAGGAGGAGATGAGGACAGGAGGAGGGACAGGAGGAGGAGAGTTGAGGGACAGGAGGAGGGACAGGAGGAGGAGAGGTGAGGGACAGGAGGAGGAAAGGTGAGGGACAGGAGGAGGACAGGTGAGGGACAGGAGGAGGACAGGTGAGGGACAGGAGAGGGACAGGAGGAGGAGAGGTGAGGGACAGGAGGAGGAGAGTTGAGGGACAGGAGGAGGGACAGGAGGAGGAGAGGTGAGGGACAGGAGGAGGAAAGGTGAGGGACAGGAGGAGGAAAGGTGAGGGACAGGAGGAGGAAAGGTGAGGGACAGGAGGAGGGACAGGAGGAGGACAGGTGAGGGACAGGAGGAGGAGAGTTGAGGGACAGGAGGAGGGACAGGAGGAGGAGAGGTGAGGGACAGGAGGAGGAAAGGTGAGGGACAGGAGGAGGACAGGTGAGGGACAGGAGGAGGACAGGTGAGGGACAGGAGGAGGGACAGGTGAGGGACAGGAGGAGGACAGGTGAGGGACAGGAGGAGGGACAGGAGGAGGAAAAGAGGAGGAAAGGTGAGGGACAGGAGGAGGGACAGGAGGAGGAGATGAGGACAGGAGGAGGGACAGGAGGAGGAGAGTTGAGGGACAGGAGGAGGGACAGGAGGAGGAGAGGTGAGGGACAGGAGGAGGAAAGGTGAGGGACAGGAGGAGGACAGGTGAGGGACAGGAGGAGGAGAGGAGGAGGAAAGGAGGAGGAGATGAGGACAGGAGGAGGGACAGGAGGAGGAAAGGTGAGAGACAGGAGGAGGGACAGGAGGAGGAAAGGTGAGAGACAGGAGGAGGGACAGGAGGAGGACAGGGGGAGGACAGGAGGAGGAGAGGTGAGGGACAGGAGGAGGACAGGTGAGGGACAGGAGGAGGAGATGAGGACAGGAGGAGGAGATGAGGGACAGGAGGAGGGACAGGATGAGGACAGGGGGAGGAGAGGTGAGGGACAGGATGAGGACAGGAGGAGGAGAGGTGAGGGACAGGAGGAGGGACAGGAGGAGGAAAGGTGAGGGACAGGAGGAGGAGAGGAGGAGGAGAGGAGGAAAGGAGGGACAGGAGGAGGAGAGGTGAGGGACAGGAGGAGGGACAGGAGGAGGAGAGGTGAGGGACAGGAGGAGGGACAGAAGGAGGAGAGGTGAGGGACAGGAGGAGGGACAGGAGGAGGACAGGGGGAGGAGAGGTGACGGACAGGAGGAGGAGAGGAGGAGGGCAGGAGGAGGACAGGAGGAGGAAAGGAGGAGGAGAGGAGGAAAGGAAGAGGAGAGATGATGGACAGGAGGAGGAAAGGAGGAGGAGAGATGATGGACAGGAGGAGGAGAAGAGGAGGAGAGGAGGAGGACAGGTGAGGGACAGGAGGAGGAAAGGAGGAGGAGAGGAGGAAAGGAAGAGGAGAGGAGGAGGACAGGTGGAGAAGAGGAGGAGAGGAGGAGGACAGGTGAGGGACAGGAGGAGGAAAGGAGGAGGACAGGTGAGGGACAGGAGGAGGAAAGGAGGAGGACAGGTGGAGGAAAAGAGGAGGAAAGGAGGAGGACAGGTGGAGGAAAGGAGGAGGACAGGTGGAGGAAAGGAGGAGGAAAGGAGGAGGACAGGTGGAGGAAAGGAGGAGGAAAAGAGGAGGAAAGGAGGAGGACAGGTGGAGGACAGGTGGAGGAAAGGAGGAGGACAGGTGGAGGAAAGGAGGAGGAAAGGAGGAGGACAGGTGGAGGAAAGGAGGAGGACAGGTGGAGGACAGGTGGAGGAAAAGAGGAGGAAAGGAGGAGGACAGGTGGAGGAAAGGAGGAGGACAGGTGGAGGAAAGGAGGAGGAAAGGAGGAGGACAGGTGGAGGAAAGGAGGAGGAAAGGAGGAGGACAGGTGGAGGAAAGGAGGAGGACAGGTGGAGGACAGGTGGAGGAAAAGAGGAGGAAAGGTGGAGGACAGGTGGAGGACAGGAGGAGGAAAGGAGGAGGAGAGGAGGAAAGGAAGAGGAGAGATGATGGACAGGAGGAGGAAAGGAGGAGGAGAGATGATGGACAGGAGGAGGAGAAGAGGAGGAGAGGAGGAGGACAGGTGGAGGAAAGGAGGAGGAAAGGAGGAGGACAGGTGAGGGACAGATGGAAACCCTTTTATGCAATGTTTGGTTTTTTAGATTCGTTTTCCTCCGAACATGTTTTTACTTTTCATTAAGTGAAAACCTTTAAAGTCTGAAGTTCTGCTGCCAAACAAACTATTTCCTCCGGTGTGATAAAACCTGAGAATGTGACACATGAAGTCGTTCAGAGGATTAAAGTGTTGTCTGACCATCCTGAGCGGCGTGAAGAGGAAGTGAAGCAGATCCACGGCGCTCGGGTTCTGGATGTGATCCTTCAGTTTCCCCTGCGGGTCACACAGTCCGTCAGACGGGTTCAGAACTAACCTGCTTCATTTTTATTTTATTAATAATATAAGGTCACATGACGGAGACGCTCCTACCAGCTGGTTGAAGGCGTGTTTGAACTTCTGCAGGCAGTCGACAAACTCGTCCTCGCCGGGAGGTTTGGAGCGCAGAGTCAGGACGCCCTCTGGTGGACAGAGACAGGAAGGACAGCAACAGATTATTTAGAATTGACTGCACTATTTCGTTACCTCCTACTTCTTCCCCTCACTGATTTATTTTTTTATTTTTTTATTTTTTTCCTGCACCAATTTATGGCGGAAATATCGATTTATGTGAAAAGAAAAACAATTCAATATGTCACAGAATATAAAGCAGTCATCAGCAGCTTGTTACTTTTTTTGGACAAAGCACATTTGTTTCTTCTATATTTAATTTGCATTGCATGTTTTCTTATTGTGCAAATAAACTTTTCTCAAAGCATTTTCACTTGTTTTTTAACATTTCTTGTTGCTGTTTGTCAGAACATTTTTAACAAATGCTTTCAAAGAGTGGTGGGACATGTCCCCAGCGTAAAGGACACCTGTGATTGTTTGCTCTTTAAAATGTCAGAAAATGGTGAAAAATGCTGATCAGCGTTTCCCAAAGTCCTCAGACACAAAGATCTTCAATCTTACTGATCTAACTTTTACAGAGAAATATTCACATTTAAGAAGCTGGAATCAGAGAATTTGGACATTTTTTCTTTAATTTATCAAAATTAGTAATAGACTTTTTTAATTAATCCAAAAAAGTCTGAAAATCCGAAACCTTAAATATAAATTTCTTCTCTGTATCTTGAATCTTGAAAAACAAGCGTATTGAATTTGTAGTTAACAATATCATCATAACAAAATTCTATACACAGTAATGTTGTTTCGCTGAATCCAACATTTGTTTTTCTACCCAACAAATGAATAAAAAATAACCAATAAACATTATAATCATTGGTTAAAGGTGCATAAGGTGAAAACATCCTCTCTGAGAGGCGTGATTCTGTGTCGGACAGGAAAGTTTGTCACTGTACTTCTCTTCCATGTGTTATAAAGTTTGTTTTAAAGCCTTGAGCGGCTGCAGTCGGACTCTCTGAGCCCTGCGGTTGTCTTTTCATGAGTCCTAATGGATCCTCCTTCACGTCTTTCCTTGACCTTGTGACGTTTTCCATCGAGGTCAAGGAAAGGTGGTTAGGAAAGGACTTTTTATTTTTCTTCGACCGCAGCCTTGCACTCTGCAGCAGAAGTCAAATCAACTTGGCATTTTCTGATTATCGGTTTTATTTTTATAGTTAGTTATAGACAGGTCTTGTTTATTGATTTATCCTCGATAGAAACCAGAGGAACTGAAAAAAGTCATGTTGATTTCATCATTAAGTCTTCACTCTCTTTACAGGACCTCTGAGTGGTAAAGTCAGTTGAAAAAATAATCTAAACTCAGATGTGACAGGATTCAAAGTCCCTCCTCACCTCCTGGACCTTTCTTCTTGCCCTTCTTGACCTTCTTCCTCTTGGAGAGCTCGTTAAAGGCCTCAGCGGCCTTCTGCAGTTTGGTGACGAAGAACTCGATGTCGTCCAGGATGTGGTTCAGGATTTGCTGCGCAAACAAAGTTTGTTTCAGAGCAGCTTTTAGAGGTTTTAATGTTTCACCTTCAGGTTTGTCTTTAACGTGACTTTCACTTTGGATCGACTCACTGACTTTTAATGATTAAACCTAAACTAAACAGCCCTGAGGTCAGTTTTCTGTCCTTTATGTAACCAGATTTTCCCTCAAAGCTCCGAAGTGATTATATTTAAATAAAACTACATTCTTCAATCAGCTTAAGTCCTCGATCTTTTGTCCCGTGAACCTCCGTGACCTCAGATTTAAACACAGGCTCCGCCAGCTGCTCTCAGATCAGTTCAAGCGTTTAAAAAGGACAGTTCATTTTTGACAGACTGGACTCACCACGTCTCGGTCCACCCTGGCTGCACTCATCTCCACCGGCCCGTCCTCCTCTGAGAGGTGTCTCTGCTTCTCACCTGAGGGCAGAATACCAACCAATCAATAACCAATGAAGTTAATATTAAATAATCAGATCTGCATCAAGCTGAGTGAATTACATAATAGATAAAGATTACTTAAGGCAATAACGATTATTTTCATTATTGATTAATCTGTAAGTTATTTCCTCGATTAAATGTTTGGTGTACAAGAAGTCAGAAAAAAAACCCAAATATTTTAAATGTACACCAACGCCAGGCAGCTTGTCTTCACTTCGTTGTTTGGTAGTTTTGTTCTGAAATCAATAATCAAAATAGTTGTCAATTAATTTTGTGTCAGTCGACTGATCGATTGCTGCAGCTCTAACCACATTAGCCACATTTAGCTCTTTAGCTCCAGAGGAAAGGTCATGTTGGTCTCTAAATCAAAAGGCTTTATTTTCTGTACGGTGGCCTTTAAGGACACCTCAGACTCAACTCTATCACACCAAGATAACTTTGAGCTGAACGCTAGCAATAGCATGCTAACATTAGCGTTAACATGGCTACATTTAGCATGTCAACAAGCTAACATTTAGCATGTTTGAATTTATGCTTGTTTACAGAAATCTTTGCCAGAAGTTTAAATAAAGTTTTGTGAGTTTGAACAAAGTTTAGACTAAAAGCATGACGTCAGAGATTAAGACGTCATGCTGTAGTTCCAGGTTTAACATCCTTGTTGGTTTACGGATTCCAGGATCTGAAAACACATATACTCCTCCTACGATGTGACATCACTCACAGTCTTGCTGCTCATTGGTCCACGCTGACCAAGCGGCCACTCGACTCTTCACGTCCACCTGATTGGACGATGCCGGTGGTTCGGGGGCGGGAGCGGCGGGCGGAGGTGGGATGACCCCGTCACTCTTCAGGATCATCCTGCAGACAGACGGACAGATCAGCCAATTAGCTGTCACCATGACAATACAACCCCTCACCGTGGGCCTTCCCGAAAACAGACCCTCCCACTTCCACTCCGTCACGGAGCAAACTCTGAACGCTCAAACTGAGTGGAAGTAGGTGCGGGAGGGAGGAGCAAGTACTTTCGGGGAGGCCCCGTGTGTTTGATGATTGGTTCTTACTTGAGTGCCTCTGGTCTCTTCTTCACTTTGCCTCCTTTGGCATCGATCATGGCACTTTCTATGTCTGCGTGGATCAGATTCGCCTGAAGGGAAATTAACAGACACATTCATGTGATGCAGTTTGTACAAACAGACACAATAAAACACATTAAAAAAAACTTTTACACATCAACTCTGTCTGTAAAAGTCCTGACTGTTGAATAAATCTTCTGTAATGACTTTATTTATTCGGTTAAATCAGCCATGGTGCGCCACAGGGCTCCATTCTTGGTCCACTACTATTTACGTTAAAATTATATTGTTCTATTTAAAAACAGCTTTCAAAATTCTTTCACGTCCTCCTCTCGTTTAGTCTGTAACTACAGACCGTATAAAAACTTTCTGAACGTCTCGTTCAACCGTGATGCGCTTCCCCTCCGTGGATTATACGCCATGTTTTCCTCTGCAGCGGGGCGCCGATTTAACGGCTCTGCTGGAAAGCGAAACTTACGTTCCGCCTGCCATCGCTTCCTTTCCTCATAATGTGACTCCTTTCAGTTGTTTCTGTAGTTTATGAGTGGACGAGCCATCAAAAACATGAGAACGCTCAGTGATCTGTGCTAGTTGACCACGTTTATGCACAACACTGCACGGACTGCTGGATTTTAGTTTTGAAAGACTGTATGTATGTATTTACGCCCGCGTAGTGAATTGAAAACACATTTGCATTTACACATTTCAATGCAGTCAGAATGCGTCCCTGACCACCTCCTGAGGTGGTTTTGCAGACCCATCTTCAATGCGTCTCAGGTGCATTTACACCTGTCCTTCTCATACGGCCGATGTAAACAGCCTCCACGATGTTCAAAAGTTGTAATTGGTCAAACTATTATGCCTGAGTGCACAAGGCCCTTTTGGTCTAGAAGGTATTTGTCCTCGTCCCCAAGGTCCTTGAGGGCCTCCAGAGATCCTTGAAGTCTAACATGTTTTGGGGGGGTACCAAAAGGTGGTTTGCAGGTCACTGAACAGGTTGGACACGTTCTTGAGGACGTAATAGTGGGTTCATAAGAAAAGACCTAGGGTCCGTCAGGAGGTTGCAGAAGTCCCTGATGAAGTTCCCTGATGTGAGGAAGGAGCCTGGAGCAAGTCACAGACGTCCTTGATGAGTTTCTGTCAGTCATTCAGGAGGTTCAACCGTCCTTTAAGTCTTTGCAGGGGTTCTTGAGGAAGTACTAGGGGTATTTAAGGCACTCAGGAGTTCCCAAAAAAAGATTATGCACATCCTTGGGGTAGTTTTGGAGCTTCTTATTAAGGTATTATAGAACTTAAATGGTTCCAGAGGTCCTTGAAGAGGATGTACAGGTCTTTAAAGAGGGGTCCTAATGGTCCTCGTGGAGGTTTGGAGGTCACTGAAGATTGCAGAAGTCCATGACAGTGTTTCCAATGTTGCTGGCAAGGTTCCAGGAGTCCTTGAGGAAGTTCCAGGGGTCTTTGAGTGAGTTAAGTGGTAACTTCAGTGTGAAGAATTGCTACTGTTGCTATAGTTAGCTTTAGTTTTGACTGGTTTCTCACCCCTGAAGGACGAGTGAATCTGCTGCCTCTGAACTAAAAAAGGACCAATCACAGGCAGTTTACCTTGATGTCGTCACACTGGAACAGGTGGAGGTCAGGTTTGCTCTGACCCGACTCTTTACACACCAGAGCCAAGATGGAGTCGTAGCCGCAGGTGTTCATCACGGCCTGGCAGTGCTGGATCGTCCCGATGGGGAAGTTCTCCAACTCGTTCTGAGAAACACGGGTTCAAATTAAAAACATCTGGAAGAGAGAAATCTGAAAAAAGCTCGCCACTCACAACGTTTCCAGAAACTAGCAAACATATACATTTCATAGATTTCCAACCCCGAGGTTAAACTCTGGACTGAGAAGCTCCAAATCGTGTTTTGCGAACACTAGTGAGTTTCTCACCTTTGTTTCAACGTCGATGAGGCTGACAGTTTTCTCCTCCACCTGCAGCAACATCTCCTGGGTCCAGACTTTTCCTTTAGCGTCCAGGAGACGAAGACGCCGGACTCCATCGTCCACCGTGATCATCCCGTCTTTACGGTCCAACACAAACGAGGTCAGGTGCTGAAGATCACACAGGATAATTCACTTCAACTAAATCACCCCAACAGCTGCTCAGTGTTTCCCAAACACTCAGTTTGTTTATTTATTTCCAGAGTCGTCAGATTTTTATAAGAAAAGTCTTATTTTCTTAAAATTAAACCCAGAAGATGAACAATAAAATATTCTGACACTTGTCGCCTCTTCACTGCTAGTAAAATTAGTCTGGAAAGTTGAGCCTTTTGTCTGATTTATACAACAGAACATGAGCGCACCTTCCAACAAAAATTAAAAGTCCCATATTATATAAAATGCACTTTTTCATCTCTTTTCAACCTAAATTTGACAGAATCTAAGTGTCTTCAGACCAAGCAGCTACCTCCGTCTCTCATAAGTGAACCCAGTGTTGAAGCTCCTTAAACCTGCGACTCCAGCGGCTGCAGAAAGAAGTGTGATTGTATAGAAGTCTATGAGAAAATGTTTCTACTTGTCAGCTGATTTATTCCCTCAGTAAACACTTTCCTGATGAGTTTCTGGTCTCAGTCGTTAGTTTCAAGTCTTCTTCAACACAGCATGATGTTCATTTAGTAAATTATGGTCCCATTTAGAGGAACAGAGACCAGGAAGCAGGGGAGGCTTTAGGGCGGGGCTACAAGCTGATTGACAAGTCGCTACCATGACGACCTGTCAGTCAGGATAAAGGCGGCTCGTATCCGCTGCTCTGTGTACATTTAACCAGCGGCGCTGAAAAAGCTTCATTTCCTGTTAATTTTTCCTGTAAGTACATTTTGTTTCAAGCCTGTTTGCTGCTACCCAAAATTAGCATCCCAGCTAATATGAATTACAGATGCATCTTGCTAACTAAGCTAGCTAGCGCCACCGGTCACATCCGGTGCCTGGTTTAAAAAAACAACAATTAACATGGTGCGGCCAACATGCCAAACTCGAGGCTTCAAAACGGTAGTCCATATAATAACGGATGACGTCACGGCGGCTACGTCCACTTCTTTTATTCAGTCTGTGCTTCAGAGGGTGAAAAGAGTCGCTGAAGCAGTGATGAGAAAACCAAAATAAAAGCATGAACCTGAAAGTGAGCATAATATGGGACCTTTAAATGTTCAACTTGTTGTAATGTACCATTTCAAACCATGAATAAATTATAATTTAATGAATTCTTTGCAAAAATGACCTTTCATTTTGTATTTTATCTCTATAACCCGACCTGGATCAGGATCTAACTTTATGACACCTCAGGGAGCTCTGTGATCGGTGGTTCCTCATGAATTCTAACTGAATCACATTTATCGTTATCATCAGCTAATAACTCGGTTTCTAAAATGTGCTTTAAAAGGAAACAGTTGTTTGCTCGTTGATCTGGTGAAGAATCAAAGCCTGCTGCAGAATCTCCTACAGAAAACTCAGTTATATTATTTTATGATGTTTCCGGGTCTCACCTCCACATGATACTGCGACGTGTCCGTCAGGCTGTTGATGCTGTTTTTGGTGAAGTGTTTTCTTTGTTCTGAAGGAAAGAGCAGAGCAGTTAATAATCTCTTTATTGGCACTCCGTCCCTCCAGGAAGCTGTTTCTTATCATCACTGCGGTGACTGAGAAGCTTTACTTCATTAACAATCCACAGATCATCATATTATGTCATTAATCCCTGGAACATTAAAAATGATTTCCTAAAATGTAAACCGCTGCCTTCAGATTTTTCTGTGGAAATAATTTGGTCACATTTGGTGGAAGTTGGGTAAATTCTTGAGGTCACACGACTGCCAACACTTCCTGGAAGGACTGAAAACAAATATTTAGGTGTTTTTCACAGGTTGGAAAAACTAGTTGAGGTTAAGAAGGTAAAAATACAAAAACACACTCATGAAAAGGAAGAAAACAGCTGAAAAGATGAATTTAAATGAACACAAAAGTGATTCTGTCTGTCTGAAACTATAAAACTAATTTATTTCAGCAGTTTAAAGTCACATAGAAGTGACTTGGGATTTTATTAATGTTTAGTTATTGACAAACATCAGGAATTCTCCTTTAGTTTGATTTATTCAAAGTTTTATTGAATCAAATTCTATTTATTTTCATTCTACATTTCTAGCGTCTCCTTTTTTCATATCTGGTTCCAAAAAGAATTAGACTCAGGTAAAAGAAACTACACTGTATTGCCAAAAGTTTTAGGACACCCCTCCAAATCATTGAATTCAGGTTCTTCAATCACTTTCATGGCCACAGGTGTGTAAAATCAAGCAGCTAGTCTGCAGACTGCTTCTACAAACATATGTGAAAGTGAATTCAAGCGCGGCACCGTGATAGGTTGCCACCTGTGTCCATTCGTGAAATTTCCTCCAAGTAAATATTTCACGGTCACCTGTTAGTAGCGTTATAACAAAGCGGAAGCTCAGCCACAAAGTGTTAGGTCACATAAAATCACAGAGCGGGGTCCCAGTAGGGGTGGGGGAAATTCAATGCAGCATAGTATCGCCATATTTTCCGTGTTAATATTGTACCGATCTTTTATTATATAAATGTACATGAGAAATTGACTTTTTGGTACTATAATAATAATAAAAGTAGTTGCTTTTTTCAGTCCACTAGAAAAATACAGTAGTTTCCCCTTTGGGGACACCATTTGTAGTTGGTAAAAATGTAATAAATGTTTAAAATCGCAATAATATTATAATAATCATTTTGTGACAAACGTATCATGATAATATATCGTATCGTGGGGACTCTGGTGATTCCCACTGCTAGGTCAGTGCGCAGAAGTCGCCAACTTTCTGCAGAGTCAATAGCTACAGGACCTGCAGCTTCACTTGGCGTTTAAATTCAGTCTGAACAGAACTCCTGCATCTCCTGCACCCCCCCACCCCCGTCCACAAACATTTCACCTGAACATTGTACAACAAGCTGCACACAAACTTGTGATCATCCAAAATACTGAAGACACACTTGAAAAGAAAGATAGTTTTGTTCATATAAACACACATACCAAAGGTTCGACCACCGTGGGACTTTATAAGCAGTGGTGGACTAAAATACTGAATTTAAGAGCAAATCTTTTCTTTTTGCACCTCAGAGGGAAATATTGTACTTTTTACTACATGTAGTATCTGAATACTTCCTCCACCACTGTTATAATTCAACGTCACCATATTAATACCACAACATTCTGAACACGTTAAAGGATTCAGAGTTTGTTTAAAATCATCTTAAACAAACTCTGAACAGTTTAACAAAAAACAACAGTAATAAGAAGAAGAGTAAAATCAAGTCAACAGCAGACGTAATGAAGCACAACATGTCGGTCTGACCCTGAACAGAAATCATGGCTTTTACAACTCGGCTCTTATTTTTGTAGTTTTGGAGAATAATCCTGTTTATGCATTATATAAATGCTGCGATTTGGAGTCAAACTCAATTATCTAATCACCACTTTATTAAAGACACACAGTTGTTCTGGCTGACTGAACGAGTCGAGTTTGTGAAATCTAATAACAAAGTTAGAGCGTCTCTTCGTGTCTTACGGAGGGGCTCCTGGGTTAAAACCTATTTTTATTTTAAACATTTGTTCTTTATAATGAGACTGAAGGTTTTTCTCAACCCATTAAAGTGTTTCTGGAGGTGACAGATACCCGACTCTAGTATTTATTCCCAACAGGAGCCCAACAGAAAGTTCTGGCCCTGAACTCCTGAAGGTTTAATGTTCCCGGTTCAAAGCCCAAAAATAAGAGCCGAGTTCTTTAAATTAAAACAACTTCAACACGGAAACAAACACAAACACAGTCCAGTCGGCTCACTCTGACTTTTCTTTTTGTGTTTGGCAGACGAGCGAAGGAAATAGATTTCATCTGATCCTGTTCATGTGGATAAATGAGAAACAAGAGATCAACGATTTACACAAAATGATTCGTGAAACATCAACAGATAAAAGTTCAGCAGCACATGGACACTGAAGCGCTTCTTCACGTTTATCACCGCTCTGAAGTAGATCTGTATTACGAACAGCCACCACGCTGCTTCATACGTGAAGACATTCTGTTGGTTTATGAAGGCTGTGACGTTCATGCGCGCTCCCGACACACAACAACAAGTTTAATGTGCTCGAGCCGTCAACACCAGAGAGGCTTCAATCGTGAAGACGCCTCCGCTTTTCCGACATTATCAGGTGCAAAATACTACAGTTGCGTCGCTTTCCGCATTCCTTCACCAGCTGACGTGACCCATATCACTATCCTGTGTACCAGCGTTGATTATAGCCTGCAAGAAATGATGTAACTGTACAAAGCAAATGTTTATAAGTTAATAATGAGCTGGACTGCAAATGTATCAGTTGCAATCTGGCACCTTGCCGCTAGAGGCCGCTGAAAACTACACATGACCCCTTTAATAAAAGGGACAAATTTAACAAAGCCGTTAGGAAGTCAGGTGCGTCTGCGGTTTGGTAAAGATTAGACACCAAAACTACTCGGTAGGAAAAGGTCTTGATGGGTTAAAATAAGTTGACGTTGGTTTCTGGTTTCACACAAAGACCCACGTCTAGGACAGGACAATAAAACAATAACAATTATTATCGCAATATCATTTTTTTTTTTTTCAATAACAACATGACAAATGTTGAATAAATAATCAATAAATGTTTGATTCACTTGAATCATACACAAATCAGGTCTACATTTTTTGTTT